>NC_091978.1:9595519-9895519 GCF_044704955.1 Pristiophorus japonicus
TCTATCCTCCTTTAAGACAGCTTCTTAAAACCTACCTCTTTAACCAAGCTTTTGGTCACCTGCCATAATATTTTCTTATGCGGCTCGGTGTCAAATTTATTTTTTGTTTAATAACACTACTGTGAAATGCCTTTAGGACGTTTTACTATGTTAAAGGCGCTATATAAATGCAAGTAGTGTTGTTCTTGTTATAAGGAGCTTGACAGGGTAGACGTTGAGAGGCTGTAGAACCAGGGGTCACAGTCTCAGGATAAGGTCTCGGCCATTTAGGACTGAGATGAGGAGAAATGTCTTCATTCAGAGGGTGGTGAATCTTTGGCATTCTCTACCGCAGAGGGCTGTGGAGGCTCAGTCGTTGATATATTCAAGGCTGAGATCTAAGCACTAAGGGAATCAGGGGATGTGGATATCAGGCGGGAAAGTGGACCTGAGGTAGAAGATCAGCCATGATCTTACTGGCTGGCGGAGCAGGCTCGAATGGCCTACTCCTGCTCCTATTTCTTATGTTCTTATATGTAGCTTTTTGTTTCAGCGAATGGCTCACACCTCACCAGACTTGCTTTGGAGACAGTTCAGAGAAGGTTCACTGGGTTGATTCCGGGGATGAGGGGGTTGACTTATGAGGAAAGGTTGAGTAGGTTGGGCCTCTACTCATTGGAATTCAGAAGAATGAGAGGTGATCTTATCAAAACGTATACGATTATGAGGGGGCTTGACAAGGTGGATGCAGAGAGAATGTTTCTACTGATGGGGGAGACCAGAACTAGAGGGGATGATCTTAGAATAAGGGGCCGCCCATTTAGGACTGAGATGAGGAGGAATTTCTTCTCTCAGAGGGTTGTAAATCTGTGGAATTCGCTGTCTCAGAGAGCTGTGGAAGCTGGGTCATTGAATAAATTTAAGACAGAGATAGACAGTTTCTTAACCGATAAGGGGATAAGAGGTTTGGGGAGCGGACGGGGAAGTGGAGCTGAGTCCATGATCGAATCAGCCATGGTCTTATTGAATGGCGGAGCAGGCTCGACGGGCCTTATGGCCTACTCCTGCTCCTATTTCTTATGTTCTTATGAAGTGGAGGAAGAGCATCCGGGAGGGCGCTGAGCACCTCGAGTCTCGTCGCCGAGGGCGTGCAGAAATCAAACGCAGGCAGCGGAAGGAGCGTGCGGCAATCCAGACTCCCCACCCACCCTTTCCTGCAACCACTGTCTGTCCCACCTGTGACAGAGACTGTAATTCCTGTATTGGACTGTTCAGTCACCTGAGAATTCACTTTGAGAGTGGAAGCAAGTCTTCCTCGATTTTGAGAGACTGCTTATGATGATGAGACAGGAAAGAAAGAAAAACGCTGTAAGCTTCCCGAGCTCGACCCTTGCCTACGCTCTCTCCAATTAGCCGTCTATTTTAAGGCACTGTTGGTGTAGCTCCCGAAATAAAGGCTATTCCATTGCACAGCGGAGGAATTGAAAAAATGTTTTTTTATGAACTTTGTCAGAACATGGTGTGACTTCACTTGTATTGTGAGGACCCACAGCTACCAGCACACACCTGGCACACAACTAGCTCCACAGACATGCCTGAAACAATAAGGCCACTCTTAACGTTCTCCAGAGCTGGACAGAAAGGCTCTTGGCAAGCGCATGGGAACTCTCACTATTATTTTAGGCCCTCTCAGGCCATGAATCACATCCAATGGGAAGTCGGGGGATTCTTGAGTGAAAACTCTGGAAACCACTAATTGCAAAAGTGAGCAAGACCTTATAACCAGAGAGTGAGAGAGTCAGGCCCCAGTTGTAAAAAAGGCTGACTCACGAGAGTGGAAAAATACTTCTGTATTCCAGTTCCTTCACCAAACATTTGGTTTGTACATGTGTTTTTACTATAAAAAATATTACAAAAGATTAGATATTGAATGCATTTCAAAAAGCATGGAATGTGTGAATATATTACCATGGATTCTTGTGTTGTTTCCCTATTTCTGTCTTGTTTATGGACTGAAAGAGCGCAGAAGGAGGCCATTTGGCCCATCGTGTCTGTTTGGCAGAGCTATCCAATTCGTCCCACACCCCCTGCTCTTTCCCTATAGCCCTGTAAATTTTTTCCCTTCAAACATTTATTCAATTCCCTTTTGAATGTTACTACTGAACCTGCTTTCACCGCCCTTTCAGGCAGTACGTTCTAGATCACACCTCGTTGTGTAAAAAAAATTGTTTCCTCGTGTTCTTTTGCCAACTGCCTTAAATCTGTGACCTCGAGTTACCGACCTGTCTGCCACTGGAAACATCTCCTTATTTACTCTGATATTCATAATTTTGTATACTTATAGAATCACAGAATGGTTACAGCACAGAAGGCGGCCATTCGGCCCGTCGAGCCCGTGCTGGCTCTCTGCAAGAGCACCTCAGCTAGTCCCACTCCCCCGCCCTTTCCCCGTAGCCCTGAAAATCTCTCTCCCTCAGGTATTTATCCAATTCCCTTTTGAAAGCCACAATTGAGTCTGCCTCCACCACCCTTTCAGGCCGTGCATTCCAGATCCTAACTACTCGCTGGGTAAAAATGTTTTTCCTCATGTCGCCTTTAGTTCTTCTGTCAATCACCTTAAATCTGTGTCCTCTGTGGAGAGAAAGCAGGAATGGGGTACTGAGGTTGCATGATCAGCCGTGAACTCATTGAATTGTGGTGCAGGCTCGAAGGGCCGAATGGCCTACTCCTGCACCTATTTTCTGTGTTTCGACCCTTCCGCCAATGGGAACAGTTTCTCTCTATCTACTTTGTCGAGACCCCTCATGATTTTGAACATCTCGATCAAATCTTCTCCACCTTCTCTGCTCTAAGGAGAACAACCCCAGCTTCTCCAGTCTATCCATGTAACTGAAGTCCCTCATCCCTGGAGCCATTCTTTTAAATCTTTTCGGCACCCTCTCTAAGGCCTTCACATCCTTCCTAAAGTGACACAACACTCCAGTCGCGGCCGAACCAGTGTTTTACAAAGGTCTATCATAACTGCCTTGCTTTTGTACTCTATGTCACTATTAATAAAGCCAAGGATCCCATATGCTTTTTTAACAGCCTTTTCAACTTGTCCTGTCACTTCTCTGCAGTAAATTTTATCTGCACGTGTCTGCCCATTTTACCAGTCTGTCTATGTCCTGCTGAAGTCTATCTTCCTCATTGTTTGTTACATTTCTGAGTTTCGTGTCATGTGCAAACTTAGAAACTATGCTCTGTATATCCAAGTCCAGGTCAATAATATATATCAAAAAAATCAGTGATCCGAATACTGACCCCAGGGGAACACTGCTGTGCACCTCCCTCCAGTATGAAAAACAGCTTTCTGTCCCTTCGCCAATTTTGTAGCCATCGCTTTAATCTCATGGGTTTTAATTTTGCTAACAAGTCTAATATGTGGTAGTTTATCAAACGTCTTTTGAAAGTCCATATACACAACACCAACTACCCTCAATCACTCCACTACTTCATCGAAGAACTCAATCAAGTTATCAAACACGATTTGCATTAACAAATCCGTACTGATTTTTATCTATTAGCCCGTACTTTTCCAAATGCCAATTAATTTCGTCACGGATTTCTGGGCCCAAGTTTCGGCATCAGGTGAAAACGGCGCACCTCCGAGACTTACGTGACCTGCCTAGGCTCGAAGGTGCGCCGGAGTATTTTGCTGCAATTCTCTGGTCCTCCTGGACCGTGGCGTGGCGAGCGCAGTCTCCCCGGGGTGGAGCAAGCTGCAGGTGGGCGGGGCTATGCCCCTGCGTGTCTGCAGATTGCCGACTTTGTTGCGCGTGCTCATTGCAACGTGCGCGCCTGCGCAATGGCTCAGCGGGGCGTTTTTCCCCAGTCTGTTTCAGAATGGTGTGGGTACCGGGGAGGGATGGAGGAGCGTGGAAAGAGGGCACTGGGGAGGTGATCGGTGGGAGAGAAACATTTGAAGGAATGGAGGAGCGAGGCAAGGAATGGAGGAGCGAGGCAAGGGATGGAGGAGCGAGGCAAGGAATGGAGGAGCGAGGCAAGGAATGGAGGAGCGAGGCAAGGAATGGAGGAGCGAGGCAAGGGATGGAGGAGCGAGGCAAGGGATGGAGGAGCGAGGCAAGGGATGGAGGAGCGAGGCAAGGGATGGAGGAGCGAGGCAAGGGATGGAGGAGCGAGGCAAGGGATGGAGGAGCGAGGCAAGGGATGGAGGAGCATGGCAAGGGATGGAGGAGCATGGCAAGGGATGGAGGAGCGAGGCAAGGGATGGAGGAGCGAGGCAAGGGATGGAGGAGCGAGGCAAGGGATGGAGGAGCGAGGCAAGGGATGGAGGAGCGTGGCAAGAGATGGAGGAGCGTGGCAAGGGATGGAGGAGCGTGGCAAGGGATGGAGGAGCGAGGCAAGGGATGGAGGAGCGAGGCAAGGGATGGAGGAGCGAGGCAAGGGATGGAGGAGCGAGGCAAGGGATGGAGGAGCGTGGCAAGGGATGGAGGAGCGTGGCAAGGGATGGAGGAGCGAGGCAAGGGATGGAGGAGCGAGGCAAGGGATGGAGGAGCGAGGCAAGGGATGGAGGAGCGAGGCAAGGGATGGAGGAGCATGGCAAGGGATGGAGGAGCATGGCAAGGGATGGAGGAGCATGGCAAGGGATGGAAGAGCATGGCAAGGGATGGAGGAGCATGGCAAGGGATGGAGGAGCATGGCAAGGGATGGAGGAGTGTGGGTTGGGGGGCACTCGAAATGATCAAAGGGCCGGAGGAGAGAGCAGGGGTGCCTCCGTCCAGCCTCCCCCCCCCCCCCGCGTTCAGCACCCCATGTTCCGCCCCACAGCCCCCCCCCCGGCGTTCCGCCCCACAGCCCCCACCGCGTTCAGCCACACCCCCCGCCACACCACCCCCCCCACACACCGCCCCCCCACAACCCCCCATCTCACACCATCCCCGCCACCACACCCCCCCTCTCCTCCCACACACCCCTACTCCCCCCAACACACCCCCACCCCCCTCCACACACACCCCCGCACCCCTCACTGTCAGATACAGAGAGAGAAAGAGAGACACTGACAGAAACACCTTTCCTTCACATAAAGGTAGGACTTCTATTTTTTAAATTTTTATTGATTGGTTGCTTATTAGTTTGGTCTTGGAGCTTTAGGTGCAGGGTTCCTTGTATTTTTTATTAATTAATTGCTTATTACTTTTTGTGCTTTGTAAATGTACTGCTTTGTTTTGTGCTTACTGCTTTAAATGTATTTTGCTTCTTTAATGTTGTTATGAAGGTGTTTATGGAAAATCATCTAACTTCCCTCCCCGCCTGTTGTGATGTGTCCTTTGTGTTTAATGCTTCCCACCCCCTCCCCTCCTCTGGCTGTGCCTGCACTAAACTTAACTCTAGCTAAGGTTTTTCAGAACTTACAAAAGTGGATACTTACTCCATCCTAATTTAGTTTGTTGTAAGTTTTCACTGCCGAAACTTGCAAAACAGGCCTGAGTGGCTGGACACACCCCCTTTTGAAAAAAAAATACCTTACCTAAAGCCAACCTAAACTAACTCACTAGAACTGGAGCAAACTAATATCCGAGAATTGCAATTTCTAACATACTCCAAACTAAACTAGTTGCTCAAAAAAACTAGGAGCAACTCCACCCGAAACTTGGGCCCACTGTCTCCACCACTGATGTTCGGCTGGCTGAACTGTAGTTACCAGGTTTATCCCTCTCTCCTTTTTTGAACTGCGGTGTAAAATGAGCAAAATTCCAGTCCTCCCGCAATAGCCCCATTTCCGAAAAGGATTGGAAGCTTGTGGCCAGAGCCTCTGCAATGTCCATCCTTCAGTAGCCCAGGAGGCATCCCATCTGGACCAGGTGATTCTTCTAGTTGGAGGACGACCACACTTTTAAGGATATCGTCTTTATCTACTTTCATCCTACCCAATATTGCTCCTGCCTGCTCCTTCTATCTGACATTGGCAGTATCCTCTTCTCTTGTGAAGACAGATGCAAAGTACCTCAGTAATGCCCTTTGCTTCCACAAGAAGATCTGCTTTATGGTCCCCAATCAGCCCCATCCTTCTTTACAAAGTATATTCAGCACGAAAGAGGCCACTGGTCCAACAATCCTTGCCGGTATTTATGCTCCATTGCTTTAACCACCCTTTTACTGCTTTCATTTATAAAAGAATTTATGTTCCCTTTCATGTTAGCCGCCAATCTAGTTTCATTCTCTCTCTTTGCCCCTCTTATTCCCTTTACTAGAGCCCTCTGTACTTTCTTTATCCAGCTTACGATTGCTGGTGCTTACAATCTCAGGAACATTGACATAATGGAAAAATGAATGGGAATACGTTCACTTGAGGAATGGGCTTTAACAGGCTTGGGCAGAAGCTGAGAGAGATCTGGGATTGATGGCAGACTCAACGCTGGATTTTCAGGTTTTGGGGCGAAAACGTGAGCGATACATGAAAATTATCGCTTTCGCTGCGTTACGAGTTTTGGGCCGAACTTTCGGCCTTTGGGGTCTGGGAGGCGATGCACAATTATTTGCGGCGCAGAACGCATTCCTTGCCGACGTTCGTGCGGGGCCGGGAGGGAGCGCTGCAAGAGAGGCCTTGGAGGGGAAAAAAATTCAAAACAAAATTCTAATAAATCGCTGCAAAAAAAATAAAAACTTTAACTGACCTTTTTTGCAGGTTTTCTAACTTACCGCTGCTTTTATCTGTCGCTGTTCTGGGCGCGGCGTACTGGTCAGGTGAGTCTCGAAACTCGGACGGTAACGCAATTGGAGCCGTTACACGTCCGGCGCAGCTCTCCCCGGCAGTACTTCCTATCGCTGCCGTAAACTAAGAACCGAGAATCCCGACTGAGCTTAGTGACCGGGTTTTGCCGCGGAGGGTCAAAATGCAGCGTAAACACGATTGCAAAGCCCCCGAAAATCCAGCACTCAACAAAGCAATTCCGAGCATGTCCAACTCAAGTCGCTGGAGAAATACCGCCAACGATGTCTCTGCAAGATCCTACAAATCCCCTGGGAGGACAGGCCAACATACCCAGCATCGAAGCACTGACCACACTCGAGCAGCTCCGTTGGGCGGGCCACACTGTCCACAAGCCAGACACGAGGCTCCCAAAGCAAGCGCTCTACTCAGAACTCCGACACGGCAAGCGAGCTAAAGGTGGGCAGAGGAAACGTTACAAGAACACCCTCAAAGCCTCCCTGATAAAGTTCAACATCCCCACTGACACCTGGGAGTCCCTGGCCAAAGACCGCCCTAAGTAGAGGAAGCGCATCCGGGAGGGTGCTGAGCACCTCGAGTCTCATCGCCGAGAGCATGCAGAAACCAAGCGCAGGCAACGGAAAGAACATAAGAACATAAGAATTAGGAACAGGGGTAGGCTATCTAGCCCCTCGAGCCTGCTCCGCCATTCAACAAGATCATGGCTGATCTGGCCGTGGACTCAGCTCCACTTACCCGCCCGCTCCCCGTAACCCTTAATTCCCTTATTGGTTAAAAATCTATCTGTCTGTGATTTGAATACATTCAATGAGCTAGCCTCAACTGCTTCCTTGGGCAGAGAATTCCACAGATTCACAACCCTCTGGGAGAAGAAATTCCTTCTCAACTCGGTTTTAAATTGGCTCCCCCGTATTTTGGGGCTGTGCCCCCTAGTTCTAGTCTCCCCGACCAGTGGAAACAACCTCTCTGCCTCTATCTTGTCTATCCCTTTCATTATTTTAAATGTTTCAATAAGATCACCCCTCATCCTTCTGAACTCCAACGAGTAAAGACCCAGTCTACTCAATCTATCATCATAAGGTAACCCCCTCATCTCCGGAATCAGCCGACTGAATCGTCTCTGTACCCCCTCCAAAGCTATTATATACTTCCTTAAGTAAGGTGACCAAAACTGCATGCAGTACTCCAGGTGCGGCCTCACCCATACCCTATACAGTTGCAGCAGGACCTCCCTGCTTTTGTACTCATCCCTCTCGCAATGAAGGCTAACATTCCATTCGCCTTCCTGATTATCTGCTGCACCTGCAAACTAACTTTTTGGGATTCATGCACAAGGACCCCCAGGTCCCTCTGCACCGCAGCATGTTGTAATTTCTTCCCATTCAAATAATATTCCCTTTTACTGTTTTTTTTCCCAAGGTGGATGACCTCACATTTTCCGACATTGTATTCCATCTGCCAAACCTTAGCCCATTCGCTTAACCTATCTAAATTTCTTTGCAGCCTCTCTGTGTCCTCTACACAACCCGCTTTCCCACTAATCATTGTGCCATCTGCAAATTTTGTTACACTGCACTCCGTCCCCTCTTCCAGGTCATCTATGTATATTGTAAACAGTTGTGGTTCCAGCACCGATCCCTGTGGCACACCACTAACCACCGAATTCCAACCCGAAAAGGACCCATTTATCCCGACTCTCTGCTTTCTGTTAGCCAGTCAATTCTCGATCCATGCTAATACATGCTAATAAGAGCGTGTGGCAAACCTGTTCCACACTCCCTTTCCCTCAATGACTACCTGTGCCACACATATCGCATACCACACTGCGATATGTTTGCGCACTAGGTCTCTTCAGCAGAGCTGGTCTCCAGTCGTCTTGGTTAACCCTTGCCACTGGACCAAGGCCTAGCTCTGTCAAGCTCGTGTGGTGGCTGGTGTGCAACGGCCACCACACGTTAAAAAAAATCCACGCACAGGCATCTTCCACCCTTCAGGATGTAGTTCAGGATCTGGAATATTAGGTCCTTCATTGAAACATCTGTGAACTCATCTCTTTTTGGCGTGGAAGCAAGTCATCCTCGCTTCGAGGGACTGCCTATGATGATGATCTGTCCCACCTGTGACAGGGACTGTGGTTCTCGTATTGGACTGTTCAGCCACCTAAGAACTCATTTTAAGAGTGGAAGCAAGTCTTCCTCGATTCCGAGGGACTGCCTGTGCTGATGCAGAGCCGTAGTACCAGATCAAGCCAACAAGTCTAAGTCCAGCATGCTGAAATGGTGCAGAGCAGTGGCCAGAACGCATCTCAGGCGCTGTGTCGAGTTCCGGTTACCAAAACACTGCAGTTCATGGACGTAATGCCGACAAGGACCACACGGCTGAACCCCAGGGTCAGAGGGAAGCAGTTATGAAGACTGTCGGGAGAAGCTGGCACTCGACAGCCGAGAACGAGTTTAATGAGAAGGTCCTTACGGAGGCACATGCGGCACGAAACAGAATAGAAAAGGTAATGTGGAGCACTGCTAACCCACGATTGCAGGACAAGGACACACTGGTACAACCTGGACAAAGGTAAGTTCAGGATTGTTGTCAGGAAATATTTCTTCACACTTTATACTCAATATCTGAAATGGGTTCCGGGCAGAAGAATGGAAGCAAACATTCAAATAATTTAAAGGGCAATGCTTTGATGGGAGTACTGTAGGAGGATGAGCTTGATGAATAAATGGCCTCTCTTGTCTGTACCTATTTTTGTGGGTGCAACAATGAACAAAAGAAATATAGCTTATTATAATGAAAGAAATAACTTGCATCTTTCATGGCCTTAGGACGCCCCAAAGTGCTTTGCAGCCAATGAAGTATCTTTTGAAGTGTAGCCACTGTTGTAATGTAGGAAATGCTGCAGCCAATTTGCGCATAGCAAGCTCCCACAAACAGCAATGAGATAGTGACCTGATAATCTGTTTTGGAGAAGTTGAGGGATAAATATTAGCCAGCTATTTCCACTGCTCTTCTTCGAAACAGTACAATGGGATCTTTTACATCCACCTGAAAAGGGGGCCTCGGTTTGATGTCTCATCAGAATAATGTCATTTCCGACAGTTACCTCAGTACTGCACTGGAGTGTCAGCCTGGATTGTGTGTTTAAAGCTCTGGAGTGAAACTTGAACCCACAACCTTCTGATTCGGAGTGCTACCAACTCAGCCACAGCTGACATCTTGGTTTAAACTAAGGTGAAAGGTCAAACCTGCAGTGCAAGACATCAAGGTTTAAAAGGGCAGAGGAGAAGCTGAGGTAAATCAGGGACTTAATGACGTAAAACTTAAGGTTCAAAACGCCTGCAGATTGTAGAAGGAGGTGAATATGAGGGAAGTGAGGAGCAGCACGTGTGCTGGGAAAGAATGAGTTAGAGTAAGAGATAATATGGACTGGCATTATGGGAATGGAACAGTTTCATCCAATTTAAGGCATCCATTTAGGAGGTGTAGGACAAGGGCAGCAGGCGCATGGGAACACCACTGCCTCCAAGTTCCCCTCCAAGTCACACACCATCCTGACTTGGAAATACATCGGCCGTTCCTTCATCGTCGCTGGGTCACAATCCTGGACCTCTCTCCCTAACAGCACTGTGGGAGCACCACACGGACTGCAGCGGTTCAAAAAGGCGGCTCACCACCACCTTCTCAAGGGCAATTAGGGATGGGCAATAAATGCTGGCCTTGCCAGAGATGCTCACATCCCAGGAATTAATTTTAAAAAAATAAGCACCTCAGCATGGATAGAGTGACACTCCCTCTGCTCTGTCTCAATAACAAGCCCTAACCTAAACCTCAGAAGAGCATCCCTTACCACATCAGCATGACTTTTGCTTTCCCACACAAACCATCCTTGTGGCCTATCTGGGTGCAATTATCAATCTGATGTTGACGTGCTGAATTTTGGCCAAATTAGCGGTACAGACACATGCTCACTGGGAACTGGGCTGGCACCCTCCCAAAACTCATTTCACATGGGAACCGTACAATTAGAAGCAGAGCTTTCCATGCTTTACTCTCAGTTGGATTAAATTGGTGTCCTGTGGTAGAACTTTACCAGCGCCGGGGGCATCTGCCACATATTGTTATTTAAATGAAGAAAGATTGCAAAGTGCTGCAGTACAGTGGGACCTGGGGGTTCTGGTGCATGAAACACAAAAGGATAGTATGCAGATACAGCAAGTGATCAGAAGGGCCAATGGTATCTTGGCCTTTATTGCAATGGGGATGGAGTATAAAAGCAGGGAAGTCTTGCTACAGTTATACAGGGTATTGGTGAGGCCACACCTAGAATACTGCGTGCAGTTTTGGTTTCCATATTGACGAAAGGATATACTTGCTTTGGAGGCAGTTCAGAAAAAATTCACTAGGTTGATTCTGGAGATGAGGGGGTTGACTTATGAGGAAAGGTTGAGTAGGTTGGGCCTCTACTCATTGGAATTCAGAAGGATGAGAGGTGATCTTATCGAAACGTATAAGATTATGAGGGGGCTTGACAGGGTGGATGCAGAGAGGATGTTTCTACTGATGGGGGAGACTAGAACTAGGGGGCACAATCTTAGAATAAGGGGCCGCCCATTTAAAACTAAGATGAGGAGGAATTTCTTCTCTCAGAGGGTTGTAAATCTGTGGAATTCACTGCCTCAGAGAGCTGTGGAAGCCGGGACATTGAATAAATTTAAGACAGAGATAGACAGTTTCTTAACTGATAAGGAATTAGGGGTTATGGGGAGCGGGCAGGGAAGTGGACATGAGTCCATGATCGGATCAGCCCAGATCGTATTAAATGGAGGAGCAGACTCGAGGGGCCGTATGGCCTACTCCTGCTCCTATTTCTTATGTTATTATTTTCACATATATGGTCAACTGTTAATATATGGCCCATATTTATTCCTCAGCCGCCAACATCACTTAGTCAGATTTTACGCCCAAAGGTGAGAGTGCAGTGCTAAAAAGTGGCGTTGCAGATTCATCCTCGAGCGGGAGCTCAGGAGGCCAACTGAATTTCCCGACGGGAAGAAAAGGGAAAGAAGAAAACAAACCTTAAACGACTCCGACCCACATATACAAACTTCTCCACCGTTACAACTAATGAAAAAAATGAAGCAATAAATTAAGAAAAAAAACTTACCTTGTTCCTGGGCGATGCCACCCGGGTTCCGCTGTTTACTCACCATTTTTTCCAGGCTGTAAGAAGGCCTGCCGGGAAGGCCAACGTTCAAACTAAATATCGCCATAGAGGCGCCAAGGGGGCGTTGTACTTTGGGTGACGTCACCTCGCGGGTGGTTTTAGCCGGTACAGCGTTACCTCTTGGCGCCTCTGCCAAAGAGCCGACTGAATTTCTGCGCAGGCGTGGGCGCCGTGTACCACCGACCATAGGCCTTTACCGCCCGTTAGCCGCCTCCCGCCAACGGTAACGGGTGACGGTAGAAACCGAATTTCGACACCATTGACTTTTAACAACAGCTTTCATTTATATAGCACCTTTGGGAAAATGTTGGAGTCCATTATTAAAGAAGCAGTAGCCAGACATTTGGAAAAGCAAAATTTGGTCAGGCAGAGTCAGCATGGAATTATGAAGGATGAAGGGAAGTCATGTTTGACAAATTTGCTGGAATTCTTTGAGGATGTAACGAACAGGATGGATAAAGGGGAACCAGTGGATGTGGTGTATTTGGACTTCCAGAAGGCATTTGACAAGATGCCACATAAAAAGCTACTGCACAAGATAAAAGTTCACAGGGTTGGGGTAATATATTAGCATGGAGAGAGGATTGTCTAACTAACAGAGAACAGAGAGTCGGGATAAATGGTTCATTCTCGGGTTGGTGCCGCAGGGATCAGTGCTGGGACACCAACTATTTACAATCTATATTAACGACTTGGAAGAAGGGACTGAGTGTAACGTAGCCAAGTTTGCTGACGATACAAAGATGGGAGGAAAAGCAATATGTGAGGAGGACACAAAAAATCTGCAAAAGGACATAGACAAGCAAAGTGAGTGGGAAAAAATTTGGCAGATGGGAGTATAATGTTGCAAAGCGTGAGGTCATACACTTTGGCAAAAAAAAAATCAAAGAGCAAGTTATTATTTAAATGGAGAAAGATTGCAAAGTGCTGCAGTACAACGGGACCTGAGGGTACTTGTGCATGAAACACAAAAGGATAGTATGCAGGTACAGCAAGTGATCAGGAAGGCCAATGGCATCTTGGCCGTTATTGCAAAGGGGATGGAGTATAAAAGCAGGGAAGTCTTGCTACAGTTATACAGGATATTGGTGAGGCCACACCTGGAATACTGCGTGCAGTTTTGGTTTCCATATTGACGAAAGGATATACTTGCTTTGAAGGCAGTTCAGAGAAGGTTCACTCTGTTGATTCCGGGGATGAGGGGGTTGACTTATGAGGAAAGGTTGAGTAGGTTATGCCTCTATTCATTGGAATTCAGGAGAATGAGAGGTGATCTTATTGAAACGTACAAGATTATGAGGGGGCTTGACAAGGTGGATGCAGAGAGGATGTTTCCACTGATGGGGGAGACTAGAACTAGAGGGCATGATCTTAGAATAAGGGGCCGCCCATTTAAAACTGAGAGGAGGAGAAATTTCTTCTCTCAGAGGGTTGTAAACCTGTGGAATTCGTTGCCTCAGAGAGCTATGGATGCCGGGACATTGAATAAATTTAAGACAGAAATAGACAGTTTCTTAAACAATAAGGGCATAAGGGGTTATGGGGAACGGGCAGGGAAGTGAATCTGAGTCCATGATCGGATCAGCCATGATCTTATTGAATGGCGGAGCAGGCTCGAGGGGCCGTATGGCTTACTCTTGTTCCTATTTCTTATGTTCTTAATATAGTAAAACGTCCCAAGGTGCTTCACAGAAGCGTTATAGGGCAAACACTGACAACAAGCAACTAAAAAAGGATATTAGGTGACCAAAAGCTTGATTTTAAGGAGCCTCTGAAAGAGGACCATACAGAGTCAGTAAGGCTTAGGGAGGGAATTTCAGAGCTTCGGGCCTTGGCAGCTGAGTGAAATATTGGTTCCCATCCCTGGGCTATTTAGATTCAAATTCCTTTAGCGTATCCATGTTACCAGCTGCTGTAGGTGACTTCTTCGGCAGTCCCCTCGGAGTCAGGGATGACTTGTTTCCACACTGAAATGAGTTCTAAGGTGACTGATGAGACCAATGCGGCCAGGTTCTGAACTTCATTACAAAGGGTGGAAGATGCCTGTGCAAGAATTCTTTTAACGTGGGGTGGCCGTTGCACACCAGCCACCACACGGGCTTTTGAGCACAGTCTTGGTCCAGTGGCAAGGGGATCCAAGACGATGGGAGACCAGGCTCTGCTGGATGGGCCTCGCACACACACACACACACACACACACACACATATATATTCCTACTAACCCCCTCCCTCCCTCCCTCCCTCAGGTCCTCTCTCCCTGTTTTTCAGCTTGCGTATTTGTCCATAGAATACTGACACTGTACCCCGGGCCCCCCCCCAGGCTCTAGCTCCCGCTCGCTGCTCTCCATGCGCTGGTTCTGCTGCGCTTTTCCACTCTCTCTCCAGCCACTCACGCTTTGATGGTTGGTTACGACACATACACTGGCCTCAGGGAGCAGCGTGGAGGCCCCAACCTGCGTGAGAACGCCAGCGGCAGGTCGGGGCCATAAAAGGAGTGGCGAGCGGCCTCGAGAGCAGCTTGGAGGCACACTACTTCATGGGGGCAGCGCGAGCTGGTGCAGGAGGGCGCCGGCAGTGAAGAGTGAGGCCATCAAGGTCCAGGTCGGTGATTGGAGCGTGGACAGGTACAGCAGGAGCGACGAGATCGGGGCGAAGGAGCGGCGATGGAATGTAGAGGAACGTGATCGGGGCCCAGGGGAGGCGTGAGTTTGGGGCCCAGAAGAGGCGAGGGCCTCGGGGCAGCACAAGCCAGCCTACACTGCGATATGTGTGTGCACTAGGTCTCTGCAGCAGAGCAGGTCTCCAGTCGTTTTGGATAATCCTTGCCACTGGAGCAAGACCTGTCAAGCCCGTGTGGTGCCTGGCCAACACACGTTAAAAAAATCCACGCACAGGCATCTTCCTGTGTAGTTCAGGATCTGGAATATTAGGTCCTTCATCAAAACACCTGTGAACTCATCCTTTTTTGGCTTGGAAGCAAATCATCTTCGTTTCGAGGGATGATGATGATGATGATGACTGGCCTCGGGCCCGACCTCGCTGCTGGCCTCTTAATGCAATTACTGACTCATGATCAGTGAACTTAACATAGACCAGGTATTGTGCCTCTGATCTGCTGACTGCAAATTCCGTGCCAATATCTTTGTCCTTCCAATGAGCTGCTGATTGTGGAAGTGGTGATCTTGTAGTCTCAGATGTTTCCTTCTGCAGAACTTATTACCAATGAAATAAACCACAAGAGTGTCTTTTAATTAGGTTTATTGTCTAAACTGACCATAGCTTTAATTTTGGGGAGAGGCACCAGTAAATGGCGGATAGAGGAGGGGCTCCAGTAAATGGGGGGGGGGGGGATAGGGGAGGGGCACCAGTAATGGGAGATTGGGAGGGGCTCCAGTAAGTGGGGGATAGGGGAGGGACAACTTGCAATGATGTTTGTGAGTGAAAGGTCAGAATGTTTTCAATGGTTAAAAATAGAAATAAGGAGCTTCTCCTGATGGCTAAGTTGTAGATGACACACATCACACAACTAGCTGACACTGTGTGTGTGTGTGTGTGTGTGTGTGTGTCTGTGGGCGCATGCACGGCTGTGATTGTTTCGCACTCATATATCTAAATCCTGATGAGGGTGGTAAAATTTTAAGCCTTCAGGCCATACAACAGTTCAGATATTTGCTGCATTTTCCCACAATTGAATGTTGTTTTTATTTGACTGCGTTTAGTTAAGAATTTATTCCGCCCTTCACCGATGGCTGCTCTCAGTACGTCAACTTTAATCATCGACGGAAGCCAAGGTGGACCCCGGTTGCCGGAGGTCGGTCGGAACCGTGAGTCAGAAGGTTGTGGGTTCAAGTCCCACTCCAAGCACTCGAACACAAAATCTAGATTGACACTTCCAGTGCAATGCTGAGGGAGTGTTGCATTGTCGGAGGTGCCGTCTTTCGGATGAGACATTAAACCGAGACCCCGTCTTGCCCTCTCAGGTTGACGTAAAAGATCCCACGGCCACTATTTGAAGAATAGCAGGGGAGTTCTCTCCAGTGTCCTGGACCAATATTTCATCACAGGCAGTCCCTCGGAATCGAGGAAGACTTGCTTCCACTCTAAAAATGAGTTCTTATGTGACTGAACCACAGTCCCTGTCACAGTGGGTGGGACTGGTTTGCCGCACGCTCTTTCCGCTGCCCGCGCTTGATTTCTGCATGCTCTCGGCGACAAGACTCGAGATGCTCAGCGCCCTCTCGGATGCACTTCCTCCACTTAGGGCGGTCTTTGGCCAGGGACTCCCAGGTGTCGGTGGGGATGTTGCACTTTATCAGGGAGGCTTTGAGGGTGTCCTTGAAACATTTCCCCTGCCCACCTTTGGATCGTTGGCCGTGAAGGAGTTTCGAATAGAACACTTGCTTTGGGAGTCTTGTATCAGGCATGCAAACAATGTGGTTTGCCCAGCGGAGCTGGTCGAGTGTGGTCAATGCTTCAGAGAAGTACTTAACTGGCTGTAAAACACTTTTGGAGTCTTGAGGTCATGAAAGGTGTTATATAAATAGATTTAGACCCACAGCTGCCTGACTGACCGCTTATGGGATTTTTCCGGGGTGAGGGATCCTGATTATTCCGCTTTTTCTGGGCTCCTCCATCAGAGGGAATTGTTTCTCTATCTGCCCTGTCAAAATCTTGAGTCATCTTAAACACCTCAATTAGATTACCTCAAACTTCGATACGGCAGGGAATACAAGCTATAGAAACATAGAAAATAGGTGCAGGAGTAGGCCATTCGGCCCTTCGAGCCTGCACCACCATTCAATAAGATCATGGCTGATCATTCTATGCAACCTGACCTCATCAGTTAATCATTCTTGTGACGCTGCGCAGTACCTCCTCGAACAACAACAACTTGTATTTATATAGCGCCTTTAACATAGAGAAACGTCTTCACAGGAGTATTATGGAACAAAAAATTTGACACTGAACCACATGAGGACTCATTAGCACAGCTGACCAAAGATTTGGTCAAAGAGATAGGTTTTAAGGAGCATTGTGAAGGAGGTAGGGAGGCAGAGAGGCCAATGTATCCTTCCTGATCGCTGCCCAGAACTGAACGCGGTACCCCACTGAGGTCTAACCAGACCTTGAAAGTGGCATCACAGCTTCTGGGTTATTAACCCCTGCGCCCCCTGCCAAGAGTATACACGAGTGAATTAAACACCTGCGAGATTCAAACGGGTTCGAAAATGGGGGCGCCTTGAGATTTGAACTAAACAATTAGAACTCTTCAGTTGTTGGGCAGGCTTTCCGTGACCAATTCGTCGCAACATATTCCAGGAACGTCAAGTCAACACAGTGATATCAAAGGGGCTCAACACCGTTGTTCTGTCCACTCCTGATTGGTGCTATTGTATGTAGGAGAATCAGTAAGAAACAGTTTAACATGAAGCACTGCGTTACTGCTATCCCAATTATTTTCAGAGCTGCACTGTGGCATGGCGTGGCAAGGGTTTATACCCGACATCCAGTTCTTCCCTTTCCTCAGTCCCAGACATTGACGAGTGTTCCACTGGTCCCTCACCTGAGTGGCCAGGCTTGATATTATCCTCGACTAAGATGGAGGCCATCAGATCCTGTCCTTCCCTGTACTTTCCCCAGAGTCAATGGACAGGGCATTTTCAGTTTGCCATGGTGAGATTTGCACGTGCCATCTTTGATTTGCCGCTACACTATCATAATTACTGCCCTATCTTAACATGAAGTATTTGAATATCTATTCAAGCCAAGATCTTATTAATGGCGGAGCAGGTTCGAGGGGCCAAATGGCCTACTCCTGCTCCTATTTCTTATGTTCTTATTCCTATCATCTTCATAGGCAGTCCCTCGAAATCGAGGAAGACTTGCTTCCACTCTCAAAGTGAGTTCTTAGATGACTGAAGAGCCCAATACGGGAATTACAGTCTCTGTCACAGGTGGGACAGACAGTTGTTGAGGGAAAGGGTGGGTGGGGAGTCTGGTTTGCCGCACGCTCCTTCCGCTGCCTGCGCTTGCTTTCTGCATGCTCTCGGCGACAAGACTCAAGGTGCTCAGCGCCCTCCCGGATGCACTTCCTCCGCTTAGGGCTGTCTTTGGCCAGGGACTAATCCTATATTACAACAGTGACTATACTTCAAGACGTCGTGAAATGCACCACCATTCTATCTTCAATCTATTTAATATATAAGATATAAGATATGTAAGCTATGTCAGCATATAAGATACTGAGGGGGCTCGAAAAGGTAGATGCAGAGAGGATGTTTCCAATCCTGGGGTCGCCCATTTAAAACTGAGATAAGGAGAAATTTCTTCTCTCAGAGGGTTTTAATCTGTGGAATTCTCTGCCCCAGAGAGCTGTGGAGGCTGGGTCATTGAATATATTTAAGGTGGAGATAGACAGATTTTTGAGCGATAAGGGAGTGAAGGGTTATGGGGAGTGGGCAGGGAAGTGGAGCTGAGTCCATGATCAGATCATCCATGATCTTATTAAATGATGGAGCAGGCTCGAGGGGCTAAATAGCCTACTCCTGCTCCTAATGTTCTGATCTTCTTATTTACTTCAAGGAGCAATGTAAGCCAAAATAGGTCACCTTGTTAAAACCAAACCAAACAATGGCCGTTCTTAACGAGTGACACTTGGTGGGTCTGCTACTTAAGAATAGGCCTCGGCAAGTGTGAGAAATATGAGAGAACACAAGCCCTGATCAAAACCATGTCCGATCTGGGGAGGGGGGAAGCGAACAGAAAGTGCGCTGATCCATGCTAAGTTAAATCCGATGAAGGGGAAGATGAGACACCGAAGCCTTTTCCTGTTTAAACAATTCTCTTTTGGGTGAGAGAGGAGGGAATAGAAAGCACTCTCAGCACTTCACCAAAAACCATTTCAGGGGTATCACCTTTTACTCTCTCGTTTCACTTTGGGAGATAGTGATCATCCAATCCGGGCACGACTGCACGAGAGAGAAAAAGCTCAAGCACACAGACAAACAGAATATCACGAGCACCTACTCCGCAGTCTAATTCTGTATGTAAATATGTTTATAGATACACGTACGTATGAAAAGGATCATGGAATTTTACACCTCAAGAACAGTCTATCTGGACAATTAAGTCTGAGTCAATGTTTCCCTCAGAGGTGGAAAGTGAGAAAGAGTGAAAAAAGAGAGTGTAAATGGAAGACAGAGGAGAGATAAAAACATATGAAATAGGAGCAGGAGTAGGCCATGCTCCGCCATTCAATAAAATCATGGCTGATCTTCTACCTGAACTCCACTTTCCCGCCCGATCCCCATATCACTCCATTCCCTTGGAGTCCAAATAGATGCACAGATACAGTAAGAGAGGCAAAAAGAATGAGAGTCCACAGAAGATGGGAATACTTGGGAGAGTCAGTTAGCACTGCAAAGAATAAAAGACAGGTTACTGTTTCAAGTTGATCCTTTGGCCAGATGTGGCTAACACTAGGAGACCTCCCGCGGCATTGCTCACAATAAATCAGAGGATACATGCTTTGTTCCAAAAGGCGTATATAACCATGTATTATTATGTTGCTGAGGTTCAGCTATGTCCCTTTGAGGTCACAAGGTTTAACTGCTGTGCATTCACCCCATTCACCACCTTAAACAGTCACTCCTTCCACCACTGGTTCAACGTGGCGACTCCACTCCAGAGACTTGAGCACAAAAATCTAGATTGACACTCCAGTGCTGAGGGTATGCGGCATTGAACATAAGAACATAAGAATTAGGAACAGGAGTAGGCCATCTAGCCCCTCGAGCCTGCTCCGCCATTCAACAAGATCATGGCTGATCTGGCCGTGGACTCAGCTCCATTTACCCGCCCGCTCCCCGTAACCCTTAATTCCCTTATTGGTTAAAAATCTATCTATCTGTGACTTGAATACATTCAATGAGCTAGCCTCAACTGCTTCCTTGGGCAGAGAATTCCACAGATTCACAACCCTCTGGGAGAAGAAATTCCTTCTCAACTCGGTTTTAAATTGGCTCCCCCATATTTTGAGGCTGTGCCCCCTAGTTCTAGTCTCCCCGACCAGTGGAAACAACCTCTCTGCCTCTATCTTGTCTATCCCTTTCATTATTTTAAATGTTTCTACAAGCTCACCCCTCATCCTTCTGAACTCCAACGAGTAAAGACCCAGTCTACTCAATCTATCATCATAAGGTAACCCCCTCATCTCCGGAATCAGCCTAGTGAATCGTCTCTGTACCCCCTCCAAAGCTAGTATATCCTTCCTTAAAAAAGGTGACCAAAACTGCACGCAGTACTCCAGGTGCGGCCTCACCAATACCCTATACAGTTGCAGAAGGACCTCCCTGCTTTTGTACTCCATCCCTCTCGCAATGAAGGCCAACATTCCATTCGCCTTCCTGATTACCTGCTGCACCTGCAAACTAACTTTTTGGGATTCATGCACAAGGACCAAAAAGAGTTTCATGCACAAGGACCCCCAGGTCCCTCTGCACCGCAGCATGTTGTAATTTCTCCCCATTCAAATAATATTCCCTTTTACTGTTCTTTTTCCCGAGGTGGATGACCTCACATTTTCCGACATTGTTTTCCATCTGCCAAACCTTAGCCCATTCGCTTAACCTATCTAAATCTCTTTGCAGCCTCTCTGTGTCTTCTACACAACTCGCTTTCCCACTAATCTTTGTGTCATCTGCAAATTTTGTTACACTACACTCCGTCCCCTCTTCCAGGTCATCTATGTATATTGTAAACAGTTGTGATCCCAGCACCGATCCCTGTGGCACACCACTAACCACCGATTTCCAACCCGAAAAGGACCCATTTATCCCGACTCTCTGCTTTCTATTAGCTATCCAATTCTCTATCCATGCTGATACATTTCCTCTGACTCCGCGTACCTTTATCTTCTGCAGTAACCTTTTGTGTGGCACCTTATCGAATGCCTTTTGGAAATCTAAATACACCACATCCATCGGTACACCTCTATCCACCATGCTCGTTATATCCTCAAAGAATTCCAGTAAATTAGTTAAACATGATTTCCCCTTCATGAATCCATGTTGCGTCTGCTTGATTGCACTATTCCTATCTAGATGTCCCGCTATTACGTCCTTAATGATAGCTTCAAGCATTTTCCCCACTACAGATGTTAAACTAACCGGCCTATAGTTACCTGCCTTTTGTCTGCCCCCTTTTTTAAACAGAGGCGTTACATTAGCTGCTTTCCAATCCGCTGGCACCTCCCCAGAGTCCAGAGAATTTTGGTAGATTATAACGAATGCATCTGCTATAACTTCCGCCATCTCTTTTAATACCCTAATATGCATTTCATGAGGACCAGGGGACTTGTCTACCTTGAGTCCCATTAGCCTGTCCAGCACTACCCCCCTAGTGATAGTGATTATCTCAAGAACGTCCCTTCCCACATTCCCGTGACCAGCAATGTTTGGCATGGTTTTTGTGTCTTCCACTGAGAAGACCGAAGCAAAATAATTGTTTAAGGTCTCAGCCATTTCCACATTTCCCATTATTAAATCCCCCTTCTCATCTTCTAAGGGACCAACATTTACTTTAGTCACTCTTTTCCGTTTTATATATCGGTAAAAGCTTTTACTATCTGTTTTTATGTTTTACGCAAGTTTACTTTCGTAATCTATCTTTCCTTTCTTTATTGCTTTCTTAGTCATTCTTTGCTGTCGTTTAAAATTTTCCCAATCTGCTAGTTTCCCACTAACCTTGGCCACCTTATACGCATTGGTTTGTAATTTGATACTCTCCTTTATTTCCTTGGTTATCCACGGCTGGTTATCCCTTCTCTTACCGCCCTTCTTTTTCACTGGAATATATTTTTGTTGAGCACTATGAAAGAGCTCCTTAAAAGTCCTCCACTGTTCCTCAATTGTGCCACCGTTTAGTCTGTTTCCAGTCTACTTTAGCCAACTCTGCCCTCATCTCACTGTAGTCCCCTTTGTTTAAGCATAGTACGCTCGTTTAAGACACTACTTCCTCACACTCAATCTGTATTACAAATTCAACCATACTGTGATCACTCATTCCTAGAGGATCTTGGAGATCATTTATTATTCCTGTCTCATTACACAGGACCAGATCTAAGATAGCTTGCTCCCTTGTAGGTTCTGTAACATACTGTTCGAATAAACAATCCCATATGCGTTCTTTGAATTCCTCCTCAAGGCTACCCCATGCGATTTGGTTTGACCAATCGATATGTAAGTTAAAATCCCCCATGATTACTGCCATTCCTTTTTCACACTGTCTGAGGTGCCGTCTTTCAAGGCCCCACCTGCTCTCTTGGGTGGACGGAAAAGATCTCGAGGCCAATATTTCGAAGAGAAGCAGGGGAGTTATCCCCGATGTCCTGGCCAATATTTAACCCTTAATCAACATAACAAAAAAACAGATTATCTGGTCATTATCACATTGTTGTTTGTGGGAGCTTGCTGTGCGCAAATTGCCTGCCGCATTTTCTACACTACAACAGTGACTGCACTTCAAAAAGTGCTTCATTGGCTGTAAAACACTTTGGGATGTCCGGTGGTCGTGAAAGGCGCTATAGAAATGCAAGTCTTTTTTTTCCTCAAGGCTGATGAACGAAATTCATGCTAGCTACAATTATACACGATGATCCCCCGTGGCATTGCTCATCACAAGTCCAATTACCTACTGTCTTATGATGACACAAGCATTGCACCATCTATTTTACACTATTATTCTGCTCTTCAGGTAAAGCTGTGTCCCTTCAATGCTACAAAGTCCAACGACAAGGAGTACGGTCAATGAGAGTTTAATTGCTCTTCGGTGAGAGGAGTTTACAGATTGGAAGTTTCTTGTAAATTTTAGGTTATGGGATAGAATCCAGGATGGCTTTCCTTCAATTCAAGTGTGACTGCTACAGGCAGTTAGAGGCTAGACGTTCTGGCTCCTGTAATAATGAAGCATTTATTCTTGGTTGGCCACTATACATTCTAACAAGTGGTTTCCTTCATCTTTGAAAACAATCGCAAGAAATTTGCATCCGAGTCAATATGCCTGGGGATGTCTCCACAAGATCCTGAAAATCCCCTGGGAGGATAGACGCACTAGCTTCAGTGTTCTCGATCAGGCCAACATCCCCAGCATCGAAGCACTGACCACACTCGACCAGCTCCATTGGGCGGGTCATATTGTTCGCATGCCTGACACAAGACTCCCTAAGCAAGCACTCTACTCGGAATTCCTACGCGGCAAGCGAGCCCCAGGTGGGAAAAGGAAACGTTTCAAGGACACCCTGAAAGCCTCCTTGATAAAAGTGCGGCATCCCCACCGACACCTGGGAGTCCCTGGCCAAAGACCGGCCTAAGTGGAGGAAGAGCATCCGGGAGGGCGCTGAGCACCTCGAGTCTCGTCGCTGAGAGCATGCAGAAACCAAGCGCAGGCAGCGGAAGGAGCATGCGGCAAACCACCTACCCTTTACTTCAACCACTGTCTGCCCCACCTATGACACAGACTGTAATTCCCGTATTGGACTGTTCAGTCACCTGAGAACTCACTTTTAGAGTGGAAGCAAGTCTTCCTCGATTTCGAGGGACTGCCTAGGATGACGATGATCTGCCTGTAATGAATTGAGCCACAATTAAACGCGAGAGAAATGTGTCATAGAAAATGTGGCCGTGCACCCAAAAAACATTGCACGTGAGTACTGTTTTTCTTATTTTAGTGGCAAATCCTCTGTACTGCTCAAAATAAGTTAGAGGATGTGCTTTTATAAGGACAGGAACATTATACCTTGTAAAACGCAGTGCATTTCTGTTGCTCAAGTGTAACACTGTCCTTTAAAGGCCAACTGATGTTAAGTAAACACTGAATGAGTCCATTCATCTGTTAACTGCTATTCAGGCTGAAATCAGAACCTTGGCTTGATTTGTGGAAAGATCATTCAAGAGTCTGTAGATGTTGTGGCTCCAATATTGCGTGTGCCTGGAGAATTATTTGCACATTGAATAGGACTGCCTTCGTTTATTTTTTTGTCACACAAATTTGCACGAGACAACGCTCGGCGATTGCAGTATTACGGACAGGAAATGAACGCACATGTAAAGATTTCACAATATTGCAGAGGGTTAAGTAAAGATATACATGGCCTGAGAGTTCTTCAGTCAATTCACGTGAAGCAGAAATAAGTGAGCTCGCGCACAAGGTAAATTTTTGTTATTGTGTTGTATTTATCGGTTAGGAACATGAGGAGGCCAATCAGCCCCTTGAGCCTGCACCACCATTCAATATGATCATAGCTGATCTGCACCTTGATACACTTACTCTAGATAAGGGGTTGGTCATTTCGGACTGAGATGAGGAATTTATTCACTCAGAGGGTGGTGCATCTTTGGAATTCTCCACCCCAGAGGGTTGTGGAGGCTCAGTCTTTGAGTATAGTCAAGACTGAGATCGATAGATTTTTGGGCACTAAGGGAATCAAGGGATATGGGGATTAAGCGGGAAAGTGGAGTTGAGGTAGAAGTTCAGCCATGATCTTACTGAATGACACAGCAGAGTCGAGGGGTCGAAAGGCCTACCCCTGCTCCTATTACTTATGTTCGTACCGAACAAAAATCTCTCGCTCTCGGTGTTGAAAGCTCTAGCGGGCTCTTGACTGAGATGTGGAGGAATTTCTTCTCCCAGAGGGTTGTAAATCTGTGGAATTCGCTGCCTCAGAGAGCTGTGGAGGCTGGGTCATTGAATATATTTAAGGCGGAGATAGACAGACTTTTGAGCGTTAAGGGTTATGGGGAGAGGGCATGAAAGTGGACCCGAGTCCATGATCAGATCAGCCATGATCTTACTAAATGGCGGAGCAGGCTCGAGGGGCCAGGTGGCCGACTCCTGTTCCTATTTCATATGTTCTTATATTCTTAATAAAGAAATAAAAGTGGAATGTGACATCATCCTGTATTAACGAAAACAGAACTGGAACTAAACGTTGGAAACCAATCGCTCGAAAACCAGAGCAGCGTCAAGCAAAACAGTCTAAAATGACAAAATGAAGCTCATTCGGCTATTCTTCAATATTAATCTCTTCAGTTGCAGGGATGTGTGCTTAGGGTCAGCGCAGGCTTAAATTACTCTGAAATACTGAAGAGTTACATTTTGGCAAAGAAACTGAGCTTTATTTTACAGCTCACCCCGTTCCCAAATAACGAGGTGGAATGTCACTGCAAGATCCAATTTCCACAGCTATGAAAACTCCACCTAATTGTACACAACTGGGCCAGCCAAGAAGTCAGTCTGCTCAATGAATACAACTTCAAAGTTCAAAATCGTACAGAACATCCAGCCCGTTGCATTAACCCGTCACTTAAGAGAGTAAATTTGGCTGCAAATTTACTGCCAAGGAGAATCTTCGTGTCTTGAAGCAAGCGGCAGGAAGTGTGGGCTTGTGGCTCAGGTTTTGGGGATTTTCAACCAGGGTTTCTGCCAAGATTTCCGACGTGAGAAATCCCCCTCAAGCAAAGGGGTCACCGTATCACCCAGCTGTTAAATCTGGACCAGCACTGCTGGGACGTCAACAGGAGTGCTGGATTCATGACAGGGCCCCATCCACAGGAACTGCTCACATTGGGGACAGGAGAACATCAGAAATAGGAGCAGTTCAATAAGATCATGGCTGATCTGATCTTGGCCTCAACTCCACTCCCTTCCTGCTCCCATAACTCTTGACTCCCTTGTCGCTCAAAAATCTGTCTATCTCCAACTTAAATATATTCAATGACCCAGCCTCTGGGGTAGAGAATTCCAAAGATACACGATCCTCTGAGAGAAGAAATTCCTCCTTATTTTAAAGGGGCAATCCCTTATTCTGAAATTATGCCCCCTAGTTCTAGATTCCCCCACGAGGGGAAACATCCTCTCTGTAACCACCTTGTCAAGCCCCCTCAGTATCTTAGGTTTCAACGCTCATTCTTCTAAACTCCAATGAGTATAGGCCCACCTTGCTCAACCTTTCTTCATAAGACAACCCTTTCATCTCAGGAATCAACCGAGTGAACCTTCTCTGAACTGCCTCCAATGAAAGTATATCCCTCCTTGAAGGGAGGAGGCCATTCAGCCCCTCGAGCCTGTTCCGCCATTCAATTAGATCACGGCTGATCTGCATCGTAACTCCATTTGCCCGGCTGGGTTCCATTTCCCTTAGTACCCTTACCTAACAAAAATCTATCAATCTGTTTCAAAATTTTCAACTGACCCCCAGCCTCAACAGTACTTTGAGGGAGCGAGTTCCAGACTCCCACTGCCCTTTGTGTGAAGAAGTGCTTCCTGACATCATCCCCGAACAGCCTAGCACTAATTTTAAGGTTATGCCCCTTGTTCTGGGCTCTCCCACCAGAGGAAACAGTATCTCTCTATCTACCCTTTCAAACCATTTAAACACCTCGATCTTATTATCCCTTAATCTGCTATACTTGAGGGAATATAAGCCTAGTCTATGCACCCACACAAATCACACATCCGTGAGACCCCTTCCATAGCAACTACAGAACACTGGGTGCCATCTGCAAGAATTGTACACTCCTGGCTTATGTCTACAAGAATTACACACTCCTGCCTTGTGCTTTGTAGGTAGTGGGGAGGCTTTTGTGAGACAGGAGGTAGGCAATCTCCTAAGCTAGGAGCACGGCTAGATCTGGAGCAATACTGGCTTGTAATCGAATCGTGAACAGGCAGAAAACAAGTCTTGTTGCAGGTTTAGAGTTGAGCCTTGTCTTCATTACTGTAGTGTCCCCAAAGTGGCTGAGCCACAGAGCTCCACACCAGGGCTAAAGGTGTTGGGAGATTTTGCAGGGATTGCACGTAAAGCAAATATAATCTCTGAGGGAGGTGGTGAGGACGTGGGCTTTGAAACTGCAAGCAAGTGAGCTATTGAGTCATGGGCCAAGGAGAGAGAAGTGGGAGTTAGACAAGAAAAAGACTTGGATTTATATAGTGCCTTTCACGACCATCGGACGACTCAAAGCACTTTACAGCCAATTAACTACTTTTGGATGTAGTCACTGCGGGAAATGCAGCATCCAATCTGCACACAAGCAAGCTCCCACAAACAGCAATGTGATAATGACCAGATCATCTGTTTTTTTTTGTTATTTTGATTGAGGGATAAATATTGGCCAGGACACCGGGGATAACCCCCCTGTTCTTCTTCAAAATAGTGCCGTGGGATCTTTTACATCCACTTGAGAAAGCAGACAGGACCTCGGTTTAACGTCTCATCTGAAAGGCACTGTTGCTCCAGATCTAGCCGTGCTCCTAGCTTAGGAGGTTGCTTACCTCCTGTCTCACAAAAGCCTCCCCACTACCTACAAAGCACAAGGCAGCACTGCACTGGAGTGTCAGCCTGGATTTATGTGCTCAGGTTCCTGGAGTGGGATTTGAACCCACAACCTTCTGACTGGGAAGCGAGTGTGCTGCCCACTGAGCCACAGCTGACACTAAGAAGCTGAATAGCGGCGGGGAGTGCTGGGAAAAAGTTGGGAGACGGGCAGCAGGTTTGGGTGTAGAGGGAAAGGAAGAAATTATCAGTGATGGCTTTGGGAGTGACAGAGACTGTGACAGTGACAAGGTCTCGCATTATGTGATTGCACTGGAGAGGGTACAGAGGAGATTTACCAGGATGTTGCCAGGACTGGAGAATTTTAGCTATGAGCAAAGATTGGACAGGCTGGGTTTTTTTTCTTTGGGGGGACAGAGGAGGCTGAGGGGAGACCTTATTAAAATTATGAGGGGCCTGGATAGAGTGGATAGGAAGGGCCTATTTCCCTTAGCAGAGGGGTTAATAACCAGAGTGCATGGATTTAAAATAATTGGTAGGAGGTTTAAAAGGGATTTGAGGAGAATGTTTTTCACCCGGGGCGAGAGGGGGTCTGGAACTCACTGCCTGAAAGGGTGGCAGAGGCAGAAACCCTCACCACATTTAAAAAGCACTTGGATGTACACCTGAAGTGCCGTAACCTGCAGGGCTACGGACCGAGAGCTGGAAAGTGGGATTCGCTCTTGATCAGCCGGCAGGGACACGATGGGCCGAAATGGCCTCCTTCTGTGCCGTAAATTTCTCTGATTAATGGCGAGGACCGTGAGATCGAATGGGAGAGTGCATGTGCGTGATTCTGGGGGCAAGGGGAATTACACCATGTATAATTAAAGGCCGCTTTGGGCCACAAACCAGGCCCCACAATTCTGTTCCAGCAAGAGAAACAATAAAGTAAAAAAAAACGATTAAACTTTTAATCACTGTAACAGTTACAGGTTGAGAAGACTTCACCCTGAGCTGTCCTTGCAGCTGCGTTTGGCTGTGCTTTGTATGACCCCCTGCCCCCACGTGCCAACAACCCCCCCCCCCCCCCCCACCTCCTCTCCCCACGAACATTACATTTCAACACAGTTGTTTACTGGAGGTGCACACTCATTGCTGGAGTACAACCAGTACAGGGGTAACACCGGTCCTAGGGGCCCTACAAATTACTATTTGGCAAAACATCGTATGTCAGTCGACTCGGAGTATGGGCAGCTTTCGAATAAGCACTCTGCTGAATAGAAATACAGGCCCATAGACGCTGCTTTAAAAAGTAAATCGTGATACTGGAACTGAGAGGTTATCCCTATCAGCAAAGACTGAACAGACTGGGGCACCTTTCTCTAGAAAACAGAAGGCTGAGGGGCGACCTGTTGGATGTCTTTCAAATTCTGAAAGGGTTTGATAGGGGAGATGTAGAGAAGATGTTTCCACTTGTGGGGGAGACAAAAGCTACGAGCTGTAAATAGAAGATAACTAATAAACCCAATTGGGAATTCGGGGAAACTTCTTCACCCAGAGTGTGGTGAGAATGTGGAACTCGCGACCACAGGGAGTAGTTGAGGCGAGTAGCATCAATGCATTTAAGGGGAAGCTGGATAAACACATGAGGGAGAAAGGAATAGACAGTTATGCTGATAGATTTAGATGAGGAAAGACGGGAGGAGGCTTGAGTGGAGCATAAACGCCGGCATGGACTGGTTGGGCCGAATGGTCTGTTTCTGTGCTGTACGTTCTACTCGGAACTCCTTCACGGCAAGCGAGCCAAAGCTGGGCAGAGGAAACATTACAGGGACACCCTCAAAGCCTCCCTGAAAAAGTGCAACATCCCCACTGACACCCAGGAGTCCCTGGCCAAAGATCACCCGAAGCAGAGGAAGTGCATCTGGGAGGGCGCTGAGCACCTCGAGTCTCGTTGATGAGCGCATGCAGAAACCAAGCGCAGGCAGCGGAAGGAGCGTGCGGCAAACCAGTCCCACCCACCCTTTCCTCCAACCACTGTCTGTCCCACCTGTGGCAGCGACTGTGGTTCTCGTAGTGGACTGTTCAGCCATCTAAGGACTCATTTTTAAGAGTGAAAGCAAGTCTTCCTCGATTCCGAGGGACTACCTATGATGATGATGATGTTCTATGTAATTCTATGTAAATATAATGTACTTTTGAATGCTTGAACAGTGTATGACAGGACTCGGGTGCATGCTACAGGGAACGATAGATCCGAATGGAAAAATTATGATTAAAAAAAAGTTTTTAATTTCCTTTTCTCTCTCTCACTTTTCTTGTGCCTTCCAATTTTCGAAAGCACTACCTTAAGCTGGCTCAACATTTGGAAAGGAAATCAGCAGCCCTGGCGGGACCTAGGCCAAGGGGCCATTCTTTACCTGAGCCCAGATTTAGCCTTCATCGGAAAATCGGCATCGAGCACATTGCCCGGGGATGGGGGGGGTGGTCACCGATGGTGGAGAAGAGTAGCAAACCGGCTGATTTATTTTATCCCTTTCCCGGCCCTGTGCCAAGCCAGGGTAAAGTGGAACACCGCCCCCCCCCCGCCCGCCTCGACCCAACCAGCACCCCACTAGCGATCAGCTGGCTCTGCACAAACTTGTCTCAGAAATGGGACCTTCACACTCTCGGCTCTGAGTCAGAGGTCGTGGTGTTAAAGAGCCATTTCAATGACTTGAACACAATATCTCGACGGACACTCCCAGTGCGGTGATGAGGGAGCGCTGCACTGTCGGAGGCGCCGTCTTTTGGATGAGACGTTAAACCGAGGCCCTGTCGTAAAAGATCCCATGGCCACTATTTCGAAGAAGAGCAGGCGAGTTCTCCCTGGTGTTCTGAGGCCAATATTTATCTCAACCAACATTAACAAAAAAACACGATTGTCTGGTCATTATCGCATTGCTGTTTGTGGGAGCTTGCTGTGCGCAAATTGCCTGCCGGGTTTTCGACATTACAACAGTGGCTACACTTCAAAAGTGCTTCATCGTCCTGAGGCTGTGAAAGGCGCTATAGAAATGCAAGTCAGTCTTTCTTTCTTTTAAACACCCACCTGGATGGAACATCCCTGCAACGACTCAACGCAAGGCTGGCACAAGTGCCAAGGCAGCAGTCGCTCAGTGTCGCACAGCGTGCCAGCCTGGTTTTTATGGGCTGGATTTTCGGGGCTTCTGCCGCCCCTGTTAACGCCCCGGGAGCGGAGGCTGTAAGCACTTCCGGGCGGGCGGCAGCTTCCAGCGCCCAGCCAGGGTTTTCGGGGCCGGGGGGTTTTGACGGGGTGCGGAGCATTACCGCCAGGAAGAGACGAGCCGGTGTGCAATGCCCCTGGTTGTGATTTCTGGCTGCCGCTCGACCTGTAGCGCTCCGTAGTACGTCGTGCTGGGACCGCCTGTGAAAGCGGGAGGTCCCAGCTGTAGGGGCCGCAGTGAGGTAAGTAATGTCCACCTCAGGTCGGTGTGATTGTTTTTTTTTTTGCGATTTATGTTGTGGTGGCGTGGACTATTTATTGGGAATGTTTTTGGTGTTTTTTCTCCCCCCCCACCCCAGGCCTCTCTTACAGCGCTCCCGGGCCGGTTGTTTCGCTCAAGATTTCCATTTGCTCAGCCGGCCTAGCGCCCTAAGAGAGGTGTGTAACGCCTCCCTTAGCGCTACGTCCCACACTCAGGGCCCGGCTGCCCAATTTTGCTGACTGAGGCGCAAACTGCTCCCGGGCGCAAAACCTTACCGCCCCAGCCGCCATTACCGCCCCGAAATGAGCAGAGCCGAAAATCTAAGTTAAAACCTGGAGCATGACCAACTGAGCCAAGCGGACACACAAGCAGTACATAATTCTGGCTGACCCTCTCCGAGAGAGAACGCAATAAAGGAACCAGCTGACACACAATTACAAATAACTTCTTCCTTGGAAAAAAAAAAGGACCAAATCAGCCTGAAGCAGCCAAGCGCGTTACTGAAGAGGGGCCCGAGTTAATGAATGGCTTTCAGAGCAAAGTATCGCGTCCCTTTCTTTCTTCAACGTGACCCATGGCCTACGTGATGCAAGGTTGCTTCCAGTTACTTTGCAGGCTTAAGGACAGCTCTGGCTTGGTCACGCAAGAACGCTCTAAAAGCCTTGCTGATTTTATGGGTTGTTCAGCATAATCGTGCTGCTTAAGTGCAGCAGTGGCTAAAATTCCAAGTATTTGGACTCGAGTCCCTACATTGTCTTCCTGCGGAATCCACATTGTGCCGACGGAACTCGCGTCTGGGCTCATTCACGACTTGGGACCCTAATGGACCCTGGGAAATCCAGTTACTTGCATTCTTAAATCGTAAAAAAAGGACGCCTCAGCGTTTGCGTGGGCAGCTCTCCTCCTAGCTTGGAGGCACGGCGAAAGGAAGAAACATAAGAAATAGGAGCAGGAGTAGGCCATAGTGCCCCTCGAGCCTGCTCCGCCATTCAATGAGATCATGGCTGATCTGATCATGGGCTCAGCTCCACTTCCCCGCCCGCTCCCCATAACCCCTTATCGTTGAAGAAACATTAAGAAGATGAGTCATTAGCTTTCTGAAACATGTTTGGCGAACGCTGAAATTCCCGATCGTCCCGGTTGGGGGTGGGGATCTCTCCGGTTCTGCTCACGGCGCACAAGCCCCGCGCCAGAAGCGAGATTGGGGTCACCGTCCCTCACAGGAGGTAGAGCGCAATGTCACAGGAAGTGGCGCACAATGTCACAGGAAGTGGAGTGCAATGTCACAGGAAGTGGAGCGCAATGTCACAGGAAGTGGAGCGCAATGCCGCGCGCAACACATGCTTGCGGGGCGGGATCGGGGGGGCGCTACTTGTGCGCAGTGCAGAGCGCCACTCGGCCTCTCCGCGTAGCGTTGCCGCGTTTCGACGCCCCTCCCGTTCTGTTAAAGGGGAGGGACGCTGCGAGCTCTGCAGGCCCTTTGATGGCCAGCGAGACGGAATGCCGGGCTGTACGATCGCGTGTCCGGACCTGGCGACGTCGCTGGACAGCGGCCCGGCCGGCGAGTTGGGAAAACAATAATGGCGGCACGGCGCACCTCACCTTTGAAACGCGCCCCGCGATGGGCGTGTGGCCCAGTTTGCGACCCGCGAGGCTGGCGCTATCATTGCCCATGCCTGCCACACAGGGTGCTGGCCAAAAGCTGTCGCGGGGCGAAAATGGGTGCGTTTGAGCCTCTGCTAACTCCCACACAATCCCGCGGGAGCCGGGAGCGACCCTCCACCCCCGGGCGGAAGCGCTTTCGTGCCCCGTTAGCGTCCCCGCAGGCACTAACTGGAGGTGCACAACAGGGGAGTTTAGAAACATAGAAAATAGAAACATAGAAAATAGGTGCAAGAGTAGGCCATGGCTGATCATTCACCTCAGTACCCCACTCCTGCCTTCTCTCCATACCCCCTGATCCCTTTAGCCGTAAGGGCCACAGCTAACTCCCTTTTAAATATATCCAATGAACTGGGCTCAACAACTTTCTGAATCAGAGATTTCCACAGGTTCACAATTCTCTGGGTGAATATGTTTCTCCTAATCTCGGTCCTATATGGCTTAACCCGTATCTTTGGACTGTGACCCCTGGTTCTGGACTTCCCCAACATCGGGAACATTCTTCCTGCCTCCTTGTGTTTTCTTTGCTTACGAACATCAAGATTGCATCGGAACATAGAGGCCCAGAAGAACACACAGCATGTTGATCTAGTCTGTCGAAAACATTCAGCGATTACCACTCACAACTCGCTGCACCCCCCTCCATAATTTTCTCCACCAGCTCACTGTTAGATTTTCAATTTCATCCATCAACATTGCATTCCGATTCTCTCTGTAATGTAGCTAAGTCTAAACTGTTCACATTCTCTCTCCTCAGCTGCAGTCCCGCCCATTGTTAGGAAGGGGAGGAGGCCATTCGCCCATCGAGTCTGCACTGCATTATTTTTACTTAATCACAGTTCACTGCCCACTCAAGATCCCAGATAATCCACCATTTATCTCTTTTAAACAGGTCGACTGCATCAACGGCCTTCCATATTTTCACACACTATCTGTGAAGACTTCCTTTTTCTGGATTTTCTTTTAGCCACCTTAGCTCTAATTTTATTAAACGCCCCTTGTCCTGGATTCTGAAACTCTCTCTACACTGTCCCATCCAACACTCCCAGGGCAGGTAGAGCACGGGTTAGATACAGAGTAAAGCTCCCTCTACACTGTCCCATCAAACACTCGCAGGGCAGGTAGGGCACGGGTTAGATACAGAGTAAAGCTTCCTCTACACTGTCCCATCAAGCACTCCCAGGGCAGGTAGAGCACGGGTTAGATACAGAGTAAAACTCCCTCTACACTGTCCCATCCAACACTTCCAGGGCAGGTAGAGCACGGGTTAGATACAGAGTAAAGCTCCCTCTACACTGTCCCATCAAACACTCCCAGGGCAGGTACAGGGGTTTAGATACAGAGTAAAGCTCCCTCTACACTGTCCCATCAAACACTCGCAGGGCAGGTAGGGCACGGGTTAGATACAGAGTAAAGCTTCCTCTACACTGTCCCATCAAACACTCCCAGAGCAGGTAGAGCACGGGTTAGATACAGAGTAAAACTCCCTCTACACTGTCCCATCCAACACTTCCAGGGCAGGTAGAGCACGGGTTAGATACAGAGTAAAGCTCCCTCTACACTGTCCCATCAAACACTCCCATGGCAAGTACAGCATGGATTAGATACAGAGTAAAGCTCCCTCTACACTGTCCCATCAAACACTCCAGGGCAGGTACAGCACGGGTTAGATACAGAGTAAACTCCCCCTTCACTGTCCCATCAAACGCTCCCAGGGCAGGTACAGCACAGGTTAGATACAGAGTAAACTCCCCCTACACTGTCCCATCAAACATTCCCAGGGCAGGTACAGCACGGGTTAGATACAGAGTAAAGCTGCCTCTACACTGTCCCATTAAGCACTCCCAGGGCAGGTACAGCACGGGGTTAGATACAGAGTAAATCTCCCTCTACACTGCCCATCAAACACTCCCAGGGCAGATACAGCACGGGGTTAGATATAGAGTAAATCTCCCTCTACACTGCCCATCAAACACTCCCAGGGCAGGTACAGCACGGGGTTAGATATAGAGTAAAGCTCCCTCTATACTGGTCCATCAAACACTCGCGGGTCATGTTAGATTCAGAGTGAAGTTTCTCTAACTCTACCTCAATAACCTGCCTTAACCACAACTGAGAAAAGCACCAGCTACCAGATCAGGGTTGCAGTCAAATTACTAACTTGTGCTGAATTCCGGGCAGTTTTGTGCTGTGAATCAATGGCAATTGGAGTAAAACTGCCCAAACACCTCTCACGAGAAATCCTTACAGCCAGTCGAGAAACACTTTCACACCTTCAAGAACAAAACTCGTCCTTGTAAAGCAAGTGGAGTCTGGCTTGGATTGAAATCAGGCTGGAGTAATAAAGGGGCAATGTGCTAACCTAATGCATCGTTTTTCTTGGAGTTTAAAGAAATGTGTTGATTCTCACCTGAAGACCCCGGACCACTTCTTGAGCAGAATTTCACCGTACTGATCCCGGATCTCCAGCAGCATGTCAAAGTACTGAGTTACAGGAAATCCGTAACCCTGTAAAAGAAATGCAAGGCGCTTCAAACAGCAGCTCTCTAAAGGTGCAAGGCAAACAAACACACTTTAACATCTCCTGCTGGGCTTGGCAACCCCTCAGATTGTGCCCGCCTGCACTTAAACGCACATTATACTTTGCATTTCGTCAGGGTCACCTCTGAGAAAAACAAGAACTGTCTCATTGACGGTATGTCCATTCCCCCTCCCAATCAGCCAACCAGAGAACACCAACTGCAGAGAGACATCCAGTATCACTCACCTTTTGACCAGCCAGATGTCGAGTGTTCAGCTTATGACAGGACATGAACATAAGAATTAAGAGCAGGAGTAGGCCATACGGCCCCTCAACCCTGCTCCGCCATTCAATAAGACCACATTGGGCGGACCACATTGTCCGCATGCCAGACACGACACTCCCAAAGCAAGCGCTATACTCAGAACTCCTACACGGCAAACGAATCAAAGACGGACAGAGGAAACGTTACAAGGACACTCTCAAAGCCTCCCTGATAAAGAGCAACATCCCCACTGATACCTGGGAGTCCCTGGCTAAAGACCGCCCTAAGTGGAGGAAGTGCATCCGGGAGGGCACTGAGCACCTCGAGTCTCGTCACCGAGAGCATGCAGAAATCAAGCGCAGGCAGAGGAAGGAACATGCGGCAAACCAGTCCCACCCACCCTTTCCCTCAACGACTATCTGTCCCACCTGTGACAGGAACTGTGGCTCTCGTATTGGACTGTTCAGCCACCTGAGAACTCAGTTTTAGAGTGGAAGCAAGTCTTCCTCGATTCCGGGGGACTGCCTATGATGATGATGATGCTGATGGTGGCTGATCTTTGACCTCAACTCCACTTTCCCGACTGATCTCCATAGCCGTGACTCCCCTAGAGTTCAAAAATCTGTCGATCTCAGCCTTGAATCGACTCAACGACTCAGCATCCACAGCCCTTTGACATAAGAACATAAGAATTAGGAACAGGAGTAAGCCATCTAGCCCCTCGAGCCTGCTCCACCACTCAACAAGATCATAGCTGATCTGGCCGTGGACTCAGCTCCACTTACCCGCCCTCTCCCCGTAACCCTTAATTCCCTTCTTGGTTAAAAATCTACCTATTTGTGACTTGAATACATTCAATGAGCTAGCCTCAACTGCTTCCCTCGGCAGAGAATTCCACAGATTCACAACCCTCTGGGAGAAGAAATTCCTTCTCAACTCGGTTTTAAATTGGTTCCTCCGTATTTTGAGGCTGTGCCCCCTAGTTCTAGTCTCCCCTACCAGTGGTTGAGAAGGAATTTCTTCTCCCAGAGGGTTGTGAATCTGTGGAATTCTCTGCCCAGGGAAGCAGTTGAGGCTATCTCATTGAATGTATTCAAATCACAGATAGATAATTTTTTAACCAATAAGGGAATTAAGGGGTATGGGGAGCGGGCGGGTAAGTGGAGCTGAGTCCACGGCCAGATCAGCTATGATCTTTTTGAATGGCGGAGCAGGCTCGAGGGGCTAGATGGCCTACTCCTGTTCCTAATTCTTATGTTCTTATGTTCTTATGTTCAGTGGAAACAACCTCTCTGCCCCTATCTTGTCCATCCCTTTCATTATTTTAAATGTTTCTATAAGATCACCCCTCATCCTTCTGAACTCCAACGAGTAAAGACCCAGTCTACTCAATCTATCATCATAAGGTAACCCCCTCATCTCCGGAATCTGCCTCGTGAATCGTCTCTGTACCCCCTCCAAAGCCAGTATATCCTTCCTTAAGTAAGGTGACCAAAACTGCACGCAGTACTCCAGGTGCGGCCTCACCAATACCCTATACAGTTGCAGCAGGACCTCCCTGCTTTTGTACTCCATCCCTCTCACAATGAAGGCCAACATTCCATTCGTCTTCCTGATTACCTGCTGCACCTGCAAACTAACTCAGAATTCTAAAGATTCACACCCTCTGAGTGAAGAAATTCTTCCTCATCTCAGTCCTAAATGGCCGACCCCTTATCCTGACTCCTTATCAAGCTGAACACCCGATATCTGGATGTCTCTCTGCACTTGGCGTTCTCTGGTTGGTTGATTGGGAGGGGGAATGGTCATACCGTCAGTGAGAAGTTCTTGGTTCTGGATTAAAGAAGCTAAATTCTGTTTAGTTACGTGGATTCCAAGATTCATAGCGATGTTTTGAGATCCTATTCTTCTATCCCATCAGATTTTCCTTGAAAATCGAGAACTTGTGGTCTTGGCTCTGACATCCTAGTACAATATGGCCTGCATCCTAAAACCAGCGTTTTAGCGGAAACCACCAAGGTGCTTCTAACTGGGCAAATCAAACAACCCCGGGGTGAGAGGGCTGTCCTATGAGGAGAGATTGTGTAGAATGAGCCTATACTCTCTGGAGTTTAGAAGGAGAGGTGATCGCATTGAAAGGTATAACACTTTCAGAGGTGTTGACCGGTTAGATGCCGAGAGGCTGTTTCCGCTGGCCGGGGAATTAAATTCCACCCATGGAACACATTGATACGTCTGCTGCTGAGCCGGGGTGCTCGGGAGGAGGTGTCTTTGGAGGGCAGTGGACTGAGTAGTGGAGGTGAGAGCCTGGATCAATATTCTGGAGCTTTCCTTCCTTCTCTTTGGGGATCAGGGAGTAATTTTACAGAACTTTCCCTCTCTGGTCCATGAGTCTGATAGGGGAGAAGAGATTAAATTGGCGGATGGAGTACATGATAGAGGAGAGTGTCATCATAGACAGTCCCTCGAAACGAGGATGACTTGCTTCCACGCCGAAAAGGGATGAGTTCATAGGTGTTTCAATGAAGGACCGAATATTCCGGATCCCGAACAACATCTTAAAGGCGGAAGATGCCTGTGCCATTACACACCAGCCACCACACGGGATTGACAGAGTTAGGTCTTGGTCCAGTGGCAAGGGTTAACCAACACGACTGGAGACACGGACCTAGTAGACTTCCAGAAGGCATTTGACAAGGTGCTACATAAAAGGTTACTGCACAAGATAATATATTGGGGGTAATATATTAGCATGGATGGAGGATTGGCTAACTAACAGAAAACAGAGATTCGGGATAAATGCTTCATTCTCTGGTTGGCACCCAGTAACTAATGGAGTGCCGCAGGGATCAGTGTTGGGACCCCAACTATTTATCTATATTAACGACTTGGAAGAAGGGACTGAGTGTAACGTAGCCAAACTTGCTGATGATACAAAGATGGGAGGAAAAGCAATGTGTGAGGAGGACACAAAAAATCTGCAAAAGGACATAGACAGGCTAAGTGAGTGGGAAAAAATTTGGCAGATGGAGTATAATGTTGGAATTTGTGAGATAATGCACTTTGGCAGAAAAAAATCAAAGAGCAAGTTATTATTTAAATGGAAAAAGATTGCAAAGTGCTGCAGTACAATGGGACCTGGGGGTACTTGTGCATGAAATGCAAAAGAATAGCATGCAGATACAGCAAGTGATCAGGAAGGCCACTGGTATCTTGGCATTTATTGCAAAAGGGATGGAGTATAAAAGCAGGGAAGTCTTTACAGTTATACAGGGTATTGGTGAGGCCACACCTGGAATACTGCGTGCAGTAGTTACGATAGGATATACTTGCTTTGGAGGCAGTTCAGGGAAGGTTCACTCGGTTGATTCTGGGGATGAGGGGATTGGCTTATGAGGAAAGGTTAAGTAGGTTGGGCCTCTACTCATTGGAATTCAGAAGAATGAGAGGTGATCTTATCAAAACGTATACGATTATGAGGGGGCTTGACAAGGTGGATGCAGAGAGGATGTTTCCGCTGATAGGGGAGACTAGAACTAGGGGGCATAAATAAGAGGCCACCCATTTCAAGCAGAGATGAGGAGGAATTTCTTCTCTCAGAGGATTGTAAATCTGTGGAATTCGCTGCCCCAGAGAGCTGTGGAAGCTGGGGCATTGAATAAATTGAAGACAGAGATAGACAGTTTCTTAACTGATAAGGGATTAAGGGGTTACGGAGAGCGGGCAGGGAAGTGGAGCTGAGTCCATGATCGGATCAGCCATGATCGTATTAAATGGCGAGCAGGGTCAAGGGGCCGTATAGCCTACTCCTGCTCCTATTTCTTATGTTCTTATGAAGGACCCTTTGGCAGAGTATGCAGCTTGGGCCTGTCCCTTTAATTCAGCGACGAGCTCCTCCTCCGACGCAGCAACACCACCTTGCGCCCCTCTCCCGAGGCATCCACCCCTTGACTTAGCGCTCCACTTCCTTTCAGGGGCGGTAACCCCAATTTCTCACGAGAGGCGAAACTTCTGCGTCAGGCGCAAAGTCTCGCGGAGTGGTACCGAATTTTTAGCCCTAAATTTGTGAATGGAGGACATTATCGCGGAGAGCATACCTGGCCCATGGAATGACAGTGCTTTCTGGGCTGAATGGTCTTTTCTCATTCCAACCCTTACGTTTTAATAATATTCACTCGACCCTGTTAAACATCACTCGGTTAGCTTACATACAAGGCTGTTCCAAAGTCCAGCTCTGGAAAACCTCTACCTGCAGAGTGTCCGCAAAGAGTACGAGAAGATTCTTCAAGTCCAGGACCAAGTTCGGGTCAGAGCAGTATGACTGTGTGTGAGAAAGGAAAAAGAAAAGGAGTGGTGTTTAAAGCCAGCCAACTTCAGAATGCAGTGCAACATACCAACTTTTTGAATGACCTATTCCCATTTTACTGTATGACTGGGGCAGATTTTTAATCTTCACAGTATTAGAAAGAAAAGACAGAATTTGCATTTATAGAGCGCCTTTCGTGACCACAGGCCGTCACTAAGTGTTTCACAGCTAAAGAAGTAATTTTTGAATTGTGGTCACTGCTGTAAAGTAGAAAACATATTCAAGTGATGCCTCCTTCTCTGACTCAATTTTTTCCTGGCCCTCAAAACTATGGACCTCTTCGCCACCCTCAGTTTTGTGCTGATTTTAAAACTCAAACTGAGCATCATTTAACCCCTCCATGGCCATGCGGTCTCACTATCTCGGTAACCCCCTCTAATCTCACAACCCTCCCCCTGAACTCTCCGCTTCTCTGACTTCTTGTGCATCTCACCTCCCTGGCGGCCATGCCTGAACCCACCTGTATCCCACCCTCTGGAATTCCCTCCTTAGACTATGTCTCTCACTCCTTCTTACAAACCCACCACTCGGACCAAGTTGATGGTCACCTTTCCTAATGTCTCCTTTGGCTTTACATAGGATTCCACAGGATATACAGGACAGAAACAGGCCATTCGGCCCAACCAGTCTATGCCAATGTTTATGCTCCACTCAAGATTCCTCCCGTCTTTCCTGATCTAACTCTATCAGCTTAGTCCTCTGTTCCCTTCTCCCTCATATGTTTGTCTAGCCTCCCCTTAAATGCATCTATACTATTTGCCTCAACCACTCCCTGTGGTAGCCTGTTCCACATTCCCACCGCATTCTCTGGTTTCTTCTGAATTCCCTGTTTGATTTAATATGAACATAAGAAATAGGAACAGGAGTAGGCCATTCGGCCCCTCGAGCCTGCTCCGCCATTCAATAAGATCATGGCTGATCTGATCATGGACTCAGCTCCACTTCCCTGCCCGCTCCCCATAACCCCTTATCGCTCAAGAAACTGTCTATTTCTGTCTTAAATTTATTCAATGTCCCAGCTTCCACAGCTCTCTGAGGCAGCAAATTCCACAGATTTACAACCCTCTGAGAGAAGAAATTTCTCCTCATCTCAGTTTCAAATGGGCAGCCCCTTATTCTAAGATCATGTTCTAGTCTCCCCCATCAGTGGAAACATCCTCTCTGCATCCACCTTGTCAAGCCCCCTCATAATCTTATACGTTTCGATAAGATCACCTCTCATTCTTCTGAATTCCAATGAGTAGAGGCCCAACCTTTCCTCATAAGTCAAGTCCCTCATCCCCGGAATTAACCGAGTGAACCTTCTCTGAACTGCCTCCAAAGCAAGTATATCCTTTCGTAAATATGGAAACCAAAACTGCTCGCAGTATTCCTGGTGTGGCCTCACTAATACCTTGCATAGCTGTAGCAAGACTTCCCTGCTTTTATAATCCATCCCCATTGCAATTTTTTGGTGACTATCTTATATTGACGGCCTCTAGTTTTGCTCTGAGATAGACAGATTCTTGAACAAAAGGGATGTCAAGGGTTATGGGGAACAGGCAGGAAAGTGGAGTTGAGGCCAAGATCAGATCAGCCATGATCTTATTGAATGGCGGAGCAGGCTCGAGGGGCCGTACGGCCTATTCCTGCTTCTATTTCTCATGCCCTTATGTCTTATGTCCTTAATAAATGTAACATTGGGGGGTTACATTCTATTATCTACAACATAATAAGGAAAGGAGGTAAATAAAAACTGGGGATACATTGTAATAAATACATTAGAAAAAGGGCTTGTATAAATAAATACAAATAATATAAAGGCTAGGGGTACAATGTATTACAAATATAGGATATATGGCACAGAAACAGGCCATTCAGCCCAACCAGCCCAGGCCGGCGTTTATGCTCCACTCAAGCCTCCTCCCGTCTCTCCTCATCGAAATCTATCAGCATAACTTCTGAATTCCCTATTTGATTTCTTCGTATAACTCTAACTTGGTTTAGATATAACTATCTTATATAGATGGCCTCCAGTTTTTCTCTTCCCCACAAGTGGAAACACTCTCTCTGTATCCACTCTATTAAAACATTTCATAATTTTAAAGACCTCTATAAAGACCTCATTTCAAGAGAAAAATGAGACCCAGCCTGTTCATCCTTTCCTGATACGTATACCCTCACATTTCTGGTATCATCCTTGTAAATCTTCTCTGCACCCTCTCCAGTGCCTCTATATCCTTTTTATAATATGGTGACCAGAACTGTACGCAGTACTCCAAGTGTGGTCTAACCAAGGTTCGATACAGGTTTAACATAACTTCACTACTTCTCAATTCTATCCCTCTAGAAATAAACGCTAGTGCTTGGTTTGCTATTTTTACGGCCTTGTTAACCTGTGTCGCAACTTTTGGTGATTTATTTATTTGTACTCCGAGATCCCTTTGCTCTTCCACCCCATTTAGATTCGTATTTTCCAAGTAATATGTGACCTCTCTATTTTTCTTACCAAAGTGTAATACCTCACACTTATCTGTGTTGAAATTCATTTGCAAATTATATGGCCATTCTGCAAGTTTATTATTGTCTTCTTGCAGTAACCAATGAATGACTTTTGAAGTGAAGGGTGCACACTGTCGGAGGCTTCCCTTACGCCTCTGTACGCGATTCTTGACGTGAAAGAGGCTATACAACTGCAGACTATACTATTCTGCACTGTGGACTTTGGCCTTCACCACAGCTTCTTACTAAAAAATAAAACTGGCTAGGGAGCAGCATTAGAGGCCTGGGTAGATGTCACAGATCAGCAGGGTCATAGTGTACAGCACAGTAAAAGAAAAGAATTGCATTTATATAGCGCCTTCCACAACCTCTGGACGTCCCAATGAAGTGTTTTTGAAGTGTAGTCACTGTTGTAATGGGGAAAACGCGGCAGTCAATTTGTGCACAGCAAGCTCCCACAAACAGCAATGTGATAATGACCAGATAATCTGTTTTAGTTGTGATGCCGATTGAGAGATAAATATTGGCCAGGACACCAGGGATAACTCCCCTGCTCTTCTTCGAAATAGTGTCCATGGGATCTTTTACGTCCACCTGAGAGGGCAGACGGGGCCTCAGTTTAATGTCTCATCCGAAAGACGGCACCTCCAGCAGTGGGGCACTCCCTCAGCACTGCACTGGGAGTGAGTGCCTGGATTTTTGTGTTCAAGTCTCTGGAGTGGAACTTGAACCCACAACCTTCTGACTCAGAGGCGAGGATTCGAACAACTGGGCTATGGTTGAAGGTGGGGAGAGGGGTAGAGAGTTGGGCGGGTATAGAGAGAGAGTGTTCCAGGGTGTAGGGAATCCAGTATCTAAAGGCTCTGCCGCTGACGGAGCCAAAAGTCACTATGGCAACGTGGGGAGGGTGCAGGGCACACCCTGGGTCACATGGCTCGTGAGGTTGTCGGGGGGGGGGGGGGAGGGGAACGGGGACATGGGGGTCTTAATCAATTTTTACAAATTTCACAACTGGAACAGAGCAGCAACACATTGTTTGTTTAAACAATTAGAATCAGCACTGAACTATATTCTATTACTATGTTTATTAACATCTTGCAATATAAGCAGTGCTTTGAAACAGTGCTGGGGGGTAACTGAAGGAGATGGAGTGGGGAGGTGGGGGGGCGGCAGATTTCGCAGTCTTACTTACTGAATGCGTCCTGAGTGCCGACATGGTTTTAGATACAGCTAACTCCCACAGTTGATCAATGTACGCTCTGTTCACCAGACCCTGGGTGGTATGCAATATGTGGTCTTCAACCACAAAAAAACTGAAGGGGTGAAATGAGAACAGGTCAGAATCGGACGCCACGCTGGTCAGCAACACACACACACGCACATGCAGTAAAACCGCACCTTCGACTGCTGCAGATACCACAGGCGGGTTCAAAGCGCGAGGGAGACTAGAACTAGGGGGGTATAATTTCAGAATAAGGGGCCGCCCATTTAAAACTGAGATGAGGAGGAATTTCTTCTCTCAGAGGGTTGTAAATCTGTGGAATTCCCTGCCCCAGAGAGCTGTGGAGGCTGGGTCATTGAATGTATTTAAGGTGGAGATAGACAGATTTTTGAGCGATAAGGGAGTCAAGGGTTATAAGGAGCAGGGCAGGGAAGTGGAGCTGAGTCCATGATCAGATCAGCCATGATCTTATTGAATGGCGGAGCAGGCTCGAGGGGCCAAATGGCCGACTCCTGCTCCTATTTCTTATGTAGGATCCTACCACATGTGTGGGGTATTACTGAACCCCTCGATTCCTGACTTGCCTTTCATTCACCCGCACTCACACGTAGCTGCTCAGGGTCAGGAGCGCGGTAGCTTCTTTGGGGGATTTAAAACAAAAATTTACTGTTTCATTGCTTTCTGCACTCATTGTGGGGGGAGAAACCTCGGTTCTGGGAAGAGCTGAACATTTCCATGGGCTCTGTGTGTTTCACCGTGTCGGCACCCATGGCAACACATGGGGAGAGGATGGAAAGAGGAGCGTGGGGGAGGGGGGAATGAGAGGAGGGGAAAAAGAAGAGATGGGGAAGCAGAGTATGAGGGGCAAGATGAGGGGACGAGAGGACGAGATGGGAGGACAGGAGGGCGAGATGGAGAGAAGAGAGGGCGAGATGAGGAAAGAGGGGCCAAGATGGGGAGAAGGGCCAAAATAGGGAGAGAGGGGTCAAGATGAGGAGAGAGGGGCGAAGATAAGGAGAGAGGGGCCAAGATAGGGAGAGAGGGTCCAAGATCAATGTTCTCATTAAGTTGCGCGGCTGCGCAGTCATCTGGCAAGATGGGGAAAGAGAGAGAGAGAGCGTGGATGTGGGGCAAGAGAGAGCAAGATGAGGGGGGGCAAGAGAGGGCGAGATGGGGGCAAGTGAGGGTGAGATGGGGGCAAGTGAGGGTGAGATGGGGGCAAGAGAGGCCGAGATGGGGGCAAGTGAGGGTGAGATGGGGGCAAGAGAGGGCGAGATGGGGGCAAGAGAGGGTGAGATGGGGGCAAGAGAGGCCGAGATGGGGGTAAGAGAGGGTGAGATGGGGGCAAGAGAGGGCGAGATGGGGGCAAGAGAAGGCGAGATGGGGGCAAGAGAGGGCGAGATGGGGGCAAGAAAGGCCGAGATGGGGGATAGAGAGGGTGAGATTGGGGGCAAGAAAGAACGAGATGGGGGTAGAGAGGCCGAGATGGAGGGAAGAGAGGCCGAGATGGGGCAAGGGAAGGTGAGATGGGGCAAGGGAAGGTGAGATGGGGCAAGGGAAGGTGAGATGGGTCAAGGGAAGGTGAGATGGGGGCAAGAGAGGCCGAGATGGGTACGGGAGGAGCCAAGGTGAGGAGAAGGGTCAAGAGAGGGCTTGTGAAAGTGAGGGAGAGTGGGAGCGAGACTGATAGTCACAGGAAGAGACGAAATAGAGCAGGCATAAGAGACGAACCCGTGGTGGAACAACATCGGGGTGGCAAAACCCCCCTCATCAAACAAATAAACCCACCACAATCCGTTCACTAACGAGCCGCACTCCAGAATGCAAATAACCAGAACATAGCACCAGCAGAAGCTTTCTCCTTTGCCTGAAAAACATACACTCACCCTACAATTTGATTAAAATACCTCCTGTAGCCATCTAACGTTTCATGCTGCAACAAGACAAGCATTTTGAGTTAGGACAATAAAGGACTGCAAAAATAAAGAATTTATAAAAAAAAAGGTCATACACTGGCATGCTCAGTAATTCACGGCAAAAACAAAAAGGAATATTGTTTCATCAAGGTTAAAATGCTCTTTGGTTAATGGAAATGAAAGGGGAGATTATTCCTACCATGTTGGAAGGGGGCTGCAGGACTAAGCGAGCCTGTTTCTTTCTTTGTTTCCTGTAGTAGCTCTCAAATGTATCTTGGGCACCCTGGAGAAATGGAACAGAAGAAAAGGGATGTGTGTTGGAGTCGGGAGCGCGTGAACACATTTTTAAAGACTGACAAAAGCAGATTTGTTGTCGAAAGCCAGACACCTTTAACCGAGGCTCCCGACTACACAATGGGCTTCCGGTTTAGACGGGACACCCCGCTCTCTCCAGAAACCTCCTTCTCCTCGAGCGCTGTATCCCGCCTGCTCCCATTACCCGGAGCACCCAATTACCTGACCTCCGTGAGTGGACGACTCTGCTCGTTAACTTTTGTGACTTTTTTTTTTTAAGAAGCTGAAAGCAAATATTCTCAGCGTTGGGGAAAGTTATAGAATGATACAGGACAGAAAGAGGCCATTCGGCCCATCGAGCCTGTGCTGGCCCTTTGCTAGAACGATTTAATAAGTACCCCTTCCTCTGCTCTTTCCCCACATCCCTAAAAATTTCTCCCCTTTAACTATTTATCTAATCCCCTTTTGAAAATTACTCATCATCATCATCGGCAGTCCCTCGAATCGAGGATGACTTGCTTCCACGCCAAAAAGGGATGAGTTCGCAGGTGTTTCAATGACAGACCTAATATTCCAGATCCCGAACTACATCGTGAAGGGTGGAAGATGCCTGTGCGTGGATTTTCTTACCAGCCACCACACGGGCTTGACAGAGCCAGGTCTTGGTCCAGTGGCAAGGATTAATCAAGACGACTGGAGACCAGCTCTGCTGCAGGGACCTAGTGCGCCCACATATATCGCAGTGTGGGCTGGCCTGTGCTGCCCCCGGGCCCTCGCCTCTTCTAGGCCCCGAACGCATGCCTCTCCTAGGCCCACATCACAACACTCGACAAACTCTTGCCGCTCCTTTGCCAGACGTCGCCGCTCCTGCTCGCACTCCAATCACCGACCTGGATTTGGGAGACGTCAAATCCAGTCGCCCACTTCACAGCCGCCGCCCTCCTACAGCAGCACGCACTGTACCTTGTAGTGGTGCCTCCACGCTCTTTTTAAGGCCCTGACCTGAAAGTTACTATTGAATCTCCTTCCACCGACCTTTCAGGCAGCGTATTCCAGATCACAACAAGTTGCTGCATAAAATAATTCTCCTCATCTCCCCTTAGTTTAGATATTCCTGCTCGAGGGAGCGAGAGGGAGAGAGAGATAGACAGGGGGAGAGAGAGAGAGAGAGAGAGAGAACAAAGAGGAGCAATGATGATAATTCAGGGTATCAGCTGTTACTTTCTGCGGAAAGATCAAAATAGTTGGCCATGTGTCCTTGGCAACTGGGGAGACTCTGAGGTGATTCAATTAAAGTTTTCAAGGTTAGGAAGGGATTTGGAAAAGAACAAATCGGGGAGAATATTCACAGGGGTGAAGGGTTCAAATCGCAGGGGATAGGTTAAGTTAGGAATAAGATAGAAACAAAGAAAGATTTGCATTTATAGAGCACCTTTCACGACCACCGAATGTCTCAAAGCGCTTTACAGCCAATGAAGCAGTCGCTGTTCTAATGTGGGAAGGCAGGTTGAAAAATGTCATTCAAAGGGTAATGGAATTGCGAATAAATTATCAGTGAAGGAACCATAAATGACCATAAATGAGCTGAAGAGTCAAGTAGAGAGAATGGATTAGTGATGTGTTGCAAGAGTGGGTAAGTTCTTCGGCAGCACCTCCCAAACCCGCGACCTCCACTACCCAGAAGGACAAGGGCAGCAGGGGCATGGGAACACCACCACCTCCACGTTCCCCTCCCAGTCACACACCATCCTGACTTGGAAATATATCGGCCGTTCCTTCATCGTCGCTGTTTCAAAATCCTGGAACTCCCTCCCTAACAGCACTGTGGGAGCACCTTCACCACACGGACTGCAGCGGTTCAAGAAGGCGGCTCACCACCACCTTCTCAAGGGGCAATTAGGGATGTGGGCGTTGTTGGATTGCCACATCCTGTGAATGAATAATTAAAAAGTGGGGTTGAATCATCGAAACATAGATGTATTTTAAAGCACAGAAGGAGGCATTTCGACCCATTGTGTCCGAGCCGGCCGAAAAAGTGCTATCCCACTTTCCAGCTCTGGGTCCGTAGCCCTGTAGGTTATGGCACTTCAAGTGCACATCCAAGTACTTTTTAAATGTGGTGAGGGTTTCTGCCTCTACCACCCTTTCAGGCAGTGAGTTCCAGACCCCCACCACCCTCTGGGTGAGAAAAGTTCTCCTCAACTCCCCTCTAATCCTTCTACCAATTACTTTAAATCTGTGACCAATTACTTTAAATCTGTGTCCCCCTGGTTATTGACCCCTCTGCTAAGGGAAACAGGTCCTTCCTATCCATTCTATCCAGGCCCCTCATAATTTTATGCACCTCAATCAGGTCTCCCCTCAGCCTGCTCTGTTCCAAAGAAAACAACCCCAGCCTACCCAATCTTTCCTCATAGCTAAAAAAAGAGGACACAGATCCAAAGGCGACATGAGGAAGAACTTTTTTACGCAGCGAGTGGTTAGGAACTGGAATGCACGGCCTGAAAGGGTGGTGGAGGCAGACTCAAATGTGGCTTTCAAAAGGGAATTGGATAAGTACCTGAAGAAAAAGAAATTGCAGGGCTACAGTGACAGAGCAGGAGAGTGGGACTAGCTGAAGTGCTCTTACAGAGAGCCGGCACGGGCTCGACGGGCCGAATGGCCTCCTTCTGTGCTGCAACAATTCTATGATTCTCCAGTCCAGGCAACATCCTCATAAATCTCTTTTGCACCCTCTCCAGTGCAATCACGTCTTTTCTGTAATGTGGTGACCAGAACTGCACGCAGTACTCCAGCTGCGGCCTAACCAGTGTTTTATACAGTTCAAGCATAACCTCCTTGCTCTTAATATCTATGTCTTGGATGATAAAGGAAAGTAAGCTGTTTGCCTTCTTAACCAACTTATCTACCTGGCCTGTACCCTTCAGGGATCTGTGGACATGCTCTCCAAGGTCCCTTTGTTCCTCTACACTTCTCAATATCCTTCCATTTATTGTATATTCGGTTGCCTTGTTAGCCCTCCCCAAATGCATTACCTCACACTTCTCTGAATTGAATTCCATTTCCATCTGGTTTGAGGGATGTGCTTTTGCAAAGGAAATAAATTGAGGTTTCGGATGTGTTGCAAAGGTAGGATACCAATAGTTAATCTATCAAGAAAAGACAGGCATGTGTTCTTCTTTTCCTGTTTCTAAAACCTCTCGTTCTGATGAACACCAGTACAGTAGCAGGGATTTCACTCGCCGCCCCAGTGACGCCATTCTGTGCCTTTAAAACATACAGCGTGCTCGACAAAAAGGGTGCTATTTTTCGCAAGCAGATTTCCTGTTTCCATTCATTGCAAAGGGACAAACTATAGCCGGTTTTTACAAAAAAAAAACACAAACGAAACAAAAGGGGTTTTAAAGTCGAAATGACTCGGGACTGTGGCTGATTTTAATGAGAAGACTTCTTTTGCCCCTGCACAAAACAACTATTTACAATTTTTGTTTTTGTTTAAAGTTTTAAATCGCTGTAACCTAAAGTGGCTCCATAATCCCCCTGAGGCCTTAGGCTTGGAGTGCATGTTCTTTATCTGACTGGGCAGCGTCTTTGCGTTGCTGCTTGTATTAAGTTCTCGCTGGGGGTGGGGCGGGAGGGGGGGCGGATTTGTTCAGCAGCATCAATGGTGTTTGTGATGAGCGGAAACGGCGTTGCCGATAGCCAGGCTGCGGCCTTGGCTCCTGCCGCTTAACAACAACGGCTTGCATTTACATAGCGCCTTTAACATAGTAAAAGTATCCCAAAGTGCGTCACAGGAGCGATTATCAAACAAGATTTGACACCGAGCCATGTAAGGAGATATTAAGGCAGATGACTAAAAGCTTGGTCGAAGAGGAAGAGGGAGAGAAATTGGCCAACCTTGCCCAGCCTGACCTCGCCGCACAGCACTGCCCCCCCAGTCATCAAGATTCACGGCGCGGCCCTGGACAACGTGGACCATTTTGCATACCTCAGGAACCTCTTATCAACAAGAGCAAGCATTGACGGCACGATTCAACACCGCCTCCAGTGCGACAGCGCAGCCTTCGGCCGCCTGAGGAAAAGAGTATTTGAAGACCAGTCCCTCAAATTTACCACCAAGCTCATGATCTACAGGGCTGTAGTAATACCCGCCCTCCTGTATGGCTCAGAGACATGGACCATGTACAGTAAACACCTCAAGTCGCTCGAGAAATACCACCATTGATGTCTCCGCAAGAACCTGCAGATCCCCTGGGAGGACAGATGCACCAAGGGTAGCGTCCTCAACCAGGCCAACATCCCCAGCATTGAAGCACTGACCACACTTGATCAGCTCCGCTGGTCAGGCCACATTGTTCGCATGCCAGACACGAGACTCCCAAAGCAAGTGCTCTACTCAGAACTCCTTCATGGCAAACGAGCCAAAGGTGGACAGAAGAAACGTTACAAGGACACCCTCAAAGCCTCCCTGATAAAGTGCAACATCCCCACCGACACCTGGGAGTCCCCGGCCAAAGACCGCCCTAAATGGAGGCAGTGCATCCGGGAGGGCGCTGAGCACCTCGAGTCTCGTCGCCGAGAGCATGCAGAAATCAAGCGCAGGCAGCGGAAGGAGCGTGCGGCAAACCTGTCCCACCCTCCCTTTCCCTCAACGACTATCTGTCCCACCTGTGACAGGGACTGTGGCTCTCGTATTGGACTGTTCAGCCACCTAAGGACTCATTTTTAGAGTGGAAGCAAGTCTTCCTTGATTCCGGGGGACTGCCTATGATGATGATGTTTTGGCGATATTTCGTTTTATTTGCCGGTAAAAGGTATTCAACTAAATTGGCCAAAGTTAACAAATGGCGGTTTTGAAATATCGCCGAAAATCGGATTGACAACGTGTAACGCCCAAAAAAAACGCACCGCTTAAAATTGGCCATTCGGCGAACCCGTACTTAGGGTGACAAAACACCGCCTGAGAAAAGCCTGTGTTGAAGCTCCAGAAACAGCGGTAGGTATTAAGACCTACAAAAAAGGGAAGTTGAAGTTTTTATTTTTTAATTCTTTATCAGATTCATTAATTAAGTGTAAAGTGAATGTTTTCTGATTTTTTATTTTGTGCAATAGTTTTTTGTGTTTTCTCCCTTCTCAGGGCCTGTATTTTTGGCGGCGATAGACCTCGGGCTAAAGTTGACGAGGACTACGGTTTCCACCGCGAATCCTCATGCAACTCCGATTTTTTTCCATCGGGAGCATTTTTTGTTGCCAATTTTACCCCCTTCAAAAATGGCGACATTTTTAATGGTATTTTTTTTCGTAAAATGACGGGAAAAGGACGTAATCGCCATAAAGTGAAGTTCTAGCCCATAGAATCATAGAAATTTACAGCACGGAAGGAGGCCATTTTGGCCCATCGTGTCCGCGCCGGTCGACAAAGAGCTACCCAGCCTAATCTCACATTCCAGCTCTTGGTCCGTAGCCCTGCAGGTTACGGCACTTCAAGTGCACATCCAAGTACTTTTTTAATGTGGTGAGGGTTTCTGCCTCTACCACCCTTTCAGGCAGTGAGTTCCACACCCCCACCACCCTCTGGGTGAAAACATTTCCCCTCAAATCCCCTGTAAACCTTCTACCAATTAATTTAAATCTATGCCCCCTGGTTGTTGAACCCTCTGCTAAGGAAAACAAGTCCGTCCTACCCACTATATCCAGGCTCTTCATAATTTTATACACCTCAATAAGGTCTCCCCTCAGCCTCCGCTGTTCCATGAAAACAAACCCAGCCTATCCAATCTTTCCTCATAGCTAAAATTCTCCAGTCCAGGCAATATCCTGGTAAATCTCCTCTGTACCTTCTCTACTGCAATCACATCTTTCCTGTAATGTGGTGACCAGAACTGCACGCAGTACTCCAGCTGTGGCCTAACTAGTGTTTTATACAGTTCACGCATAACCTCCCAGCTCTTGTATTGTATGCCCCAGCTAATAAAGGCAAGTAAGATTTTAAGGAGGGTCTTAAAGGAGATAGTGAAAGAAATCCAGAGCTTAGGGCCCACGGCTCAGACCCCGTCTGCCTGCTCTGGTGGGCATTAATGATCCCATGGCACTATTTGAAGAAGAGCAGCAAGTTCTCCCAGTGTCCTAGTCAACATTCCTTGCTCAATCAACACCACCAAAAACATATTAATTGATCTTTCATCTCATTACTCCTTGTGAGATTTTGCTGGATTGTCCTACAGAGTGACTGCGCTTCAAAGTAATTCACTGTCCATGAAGAGTTTTGAGACCTCAGAACATGCTGTATAAATTCTAGTCTTTCTTTGATCTTATTGAATGGCGGAGCAGGCTCGAGGGGCCGAATGGCCTACTCCTGCTCCTATTTCTTATGTTCTTATGTTTCCAAATGATGAGACTCGTGTAGTTTACAGTGTGCTATTAGAAATGCAATTCCTCAGGAAAGAGAATGACGAATACAGCAAATCCCTTTGATGGCCCAGGTAGTGTTTGTTTTGAAGAGGGATTAGAATAGGTCATGGTGTTAAAACAGAGTGAATGATGTTTGGCAGATATGTGCAGGTATGGCAGATACGTGATCGGGGTCCAGGAGAGGCGTGAGTTCGGGGCCAGGGGCAGGACGGGGCCAGCCCACACTGCGATATGTGTGTGCACTAGGTCCGTGCAGCAGAGCTGGTCTCCAGTCGTCTTGGATAACCCTTGCCACTGGACCAAGACCGAGCTCTGTCAAGCCCGTGTGGTGGCTGGTGTGCAACGATCACCCCACGTTAAAAAAATCCACGCACAGGCATCTTCCACCCTTCAGGATGTAGTTCAGGACCTGATATTCAGTTCCCTCATTGAAACACCTGTGAACTCATCCCTTTTTGGCGTGGAAGCAAGTCATCCTCGCTTCGAGGGACTGCCTATGATGATGATGATGATGTACAGCACAGAGTCCACTGCCATTCATTTCCACGGGTGTTCTCCCAATCGTCACTTTGGCGGAGGATTCACGCAAAACCTGGAGAAACTACGCCAATTCTCCGGGAGGTGTCCACATGTCTTGCAATTAAGTTACGGCGGGCTAGCGGCAAATTCCGGTGGAAATTCTATTCCTACTGCACAGTAAGTCCCTTCACTCTTCACCAGTGGGATTTCAGATGACTTGGGAGCAATTCAAGTTGAGAACAAAGACCAACAATGAAGACGACACCAAAGGGTGAAAAGAACGGGAGAAGACAAGAGGACAAAGTGACGGCAATTGTCGGAGGCGGGGAAAGACCCAGGGGAGGTGGGGCGAGGAGCTCCACAGTTTACGCGGTGCTGAGAAAGAACGGGTTAAGAGTTGGGAGACGAGTCTCGTTTTCAACGCAGCGAGGATGCCAGGACTGGAGGTGGAAGTGCGTGCTAAACAGGGACTTTGGAGGAATGAAAGAAGGAAGCTCAGAGGAGCACTGACCATAGCAGCATTGAGAGAATCGCGAGAAAGCTGGATTTAGAAGCGATGGGGAGTCGGGTCGTTGAACAGCGCCAGGCTTTACCAGCTCAGGCTCAGATGCCTGGCGCCGGCTTTTGAGCCCGCAGCCTGGCTAGCATGGAAAGGAGAATTCTTTAAGACTCGAGGGTTTGTGACATAGCAGTTTAGCTATTTAGCTCATTGCAGCTTAGAGGCAAGGAACAAAATCTCTTTAACAAAACTAATAAGGTCAGTACTCGCAGCATTTTCACAACATAATCACATGCTAAGAAAACAAGTGTTGTAACGACCTGAAAAGCTAAAAGCGTGATTGACATAATGTTGGAAGATCAGACTTCCCTGGCAATCCCTGAACGTTGGATTGACGGCACCTTGTTAGATTCCGTATTGAGCACATTGTGCCTACTGGGTATCTTTCAGTGCACCCTGAATTCTGCCAAGTTATGCTCTAGAATTCCTAAGCAGACAGACATCAACTGCAAACTGTATATATATATATATATACGGCATATTAAAGCAACTTGTAGTGATCATACTTTGCGCGCAAGGGGTTATGTCAGCTTTGTGACGGTATACGGGGTGGCCTGTGGGATAGCGTGTCGTGCTGGTGGAAAAAGTAATCGCCTCTGTTTTTTTTCTAAGTGGTTCCTTTATTGAACGGATCTGGTTTCAAATGGTTGCATCATCCCGATGCACAGGAGCTGACCACAGCGTTCCACATGGGGGGAAACGACAGCTTCACAAACCATTTACATAGAACAATGGGTAGGGGGAGCAAAAGGCGGACAGAACTCGAGGTCTGGGTTTTATTCAACTGAGCTGGATGCGTGCCCAGGCCAGAGCTGTACCTATTCATGCTGATCCCATTTAACCTTCCCTGCTCTATTGTTCTTCCTAACACCCCCTTTTTGATCATTTTTGCTCCGCTGGCCTCATAATTTCCCCCTCGCCCTCCCCTGCCTTTCTGTCTCATGTCCCTGCTGCTCCTTCGCATTCTGCCCTACGTAAACTAGAGGTGATGGAAAACTCGGATGCCCCGTGTCCTAACTCGCACCAAGTCCCGCTCACCCATCACCCCTGTGCTCGCTGACCTACACTGGCTCCCGGTTAAACAACGCCTCAATTTCAAGATTCTCATCCTTGTTTACAAATCTCTCCATGGCCTCTCCCCTCCCTATCTCTGTAATCTCCTCCAGCCCCACAATCCCCCGAGATGTCTGCGCTCCTCGAATTCTGCCCCCTTGAGCATCCCTGATTATAATCGTTCCACCATTGGTGGCCGTGCCTTCTGTTGCCTAGGCCCCAAGCTCTGGAACTCCCTGCCTAAACCTCTCTACCTCTCTTTCCTCCTTCAAGACTCTCCTTATAACATACCTCTTTCACCAAGCTTTTGGTCACCTGCGCTAAAATCTACTTATGCGGCTCGGTGTCAAATTTTTATCTCATTATACTGCTGTGAAGCACCTTGGGACGTTTCACTAGGTTAAAGGCGCTATATAAATACAAGTTGTTCTTCAATCCGTTCACCTCGCTGTGCACTCGCACTCTCAATTTTTTTCCTTCTCGTGTTCCCTCCAGTAGCACCCCTGACTCGCACAGTTTTATCCTCCGTTCTTCCACAATCCCAGTGCCGATGTTGGTCTGCAATTTGCACCTCATGGTGAGCAGACAATAAAACTACGGAACAGAACACAGGCTTGCATTCCAGTTGAACAGCGCAAGTGTCACAAGCACAGTGATGCTTTAAACCAAACAGAAGAATTAAAGGATTTGCTCAGACTGTTTTTTTTTTGAGTCTTTTCATTTTTGTTTCTTTTAACGCCAGCCATGATCTGATTGAATGGAAAAATGAGAACTGTTCTCCTTGGAACAGAGAAGGTTAAGAGGTGACCTAATACAGGTTTCCAAGAGGATTTGAGGTTTTGATAGAGTAGATAGAGAAACAACTATTCCCTCTGGCAACTGGGTCAATAACCAGAGGCCACAGATTCAAAATCATTGGCAAAAGATCGAGAGGGGAGAGCAAGAGAATTTTTCTCACTCTGAGTGTTGTCGGGATCTGCCTGAAAAGGTGGTGGAACATAATTTCATTCATAATTTTAAAAGGGATTTGGACAGATACTGGAGGATGAGGAACTTACAGGATTATGGAAAAAAGCAGGGATCTGGAACTATGCATGACTGCTCTTTGAAAGAGCCGGCACAGGCAGGACGGGCAGAATGGCCTCCTCCTGTGCTGTAAGTTTCTATGATTCCATGATCGAGGGGCTGAATGGCATAAGAATAAGAAACAGGAGCAGGAGTAGGCCATACAGCCTCTAGAGCCTGCCCCGCCATTTAATACGATCATGGCTGATCCGATCATGGACTCAGGTCCACTTCCCTGCCCGCTCCCCAGAACCCCTTATCGGTTAAGAAACTGTCTATCTCTGTCTTAAATTTATTCAATGACCCAGCTTCCACAGCTCTCTGGGGCAGAGAATTCCACAGATTTACAACCCTTCTGAGAGAAGAAACTCCTCCTCATCTCAGTTTTAAATGGGCGGCCCCTTATTCTAAGATTTTGCCTTCTCCTTCTTATCCTTTGTCCCTAAACATAGATGAAACAGTCAATTTGGCTCAACTCAGCAAGGGGCAAAAAAATAAGGCTTTAGTCCCCATCGCTTCATCCGACCGAATGGATGTCTGGTCTTTGCTTCTAGCCGGCTGAGGAGGCGATGCGGAGCAGCGGGACCTCGTCCCACCCCTCACTACCCTGGTTCACTGTGTGGAAGAACTGTCGCTTCCAAGCTCACCCCTGACCCGGCCGTGGCAACAACTTACATTTACATAGCACCTTCAACGTAGTAAAATGTCCCAAGGCGCTTCACATGAGCGGTTTCAAAATAAATTTGACACCGAGCCACACAGGGAGATATTAGGGCAGGTTTGATCAAAGAGGTAGGTTTTAAGGAGAGTCCTAATGGAGGAAATAGAGGCAGAGATAAGGAGAGGTTTAGGGAGGGAATTTAGAAAAAATTGTTCCTGGGATGTGGGCGTCGTTGGCAAGACCGGCATTTATTGCCCATCCCTAATTCCCCCTCGAGAAGGTGGTGGTGAGCCGCCTTCTTGAACCGCTGCAGTCCGTGTGGTGAAGGTACTCCCACAGTGCTGTTAGGGAGGGAGTTCCAGGATTTTGACCCAGCAACGATGAAGGTACAGCGACATATTTCCAAGTCCGGCTGGTGTGTGACTTGGAGGGGAGCTTGGAGGGGATGGTGTTCCCTTGCACCTGCTGCCCTTGTCCCTCTAGGTGGTAGAGGCCGCAGGTTCGGGAGGTGCTGCCGAAGAAGCGTCGGGGAGTTGCTGCAGTGCATCTTATAGATGGTACACACTGCAGCCACGGTGGTGGAGGGAGTGAATGTTTAATTCCACAACTTAGGACATCAGCAGTCGAAGTCACGGCCGCCAATGGTGGAGCGGGGAATATTGAGGAAGAGGAAGAGGCCAGAATTGGGGGAAGGCAGATATCTCGGAGGGCTGGAGGAGGTTATAGAGATAAGGAGGTACATTCTATCATTTCACCAACGCGCTTACCTCTCAGCAAAGCAACATTCCTATTGTTAAAATTGAGTGCAGCGAACTAGATCCCACCATGGTTCAGCTGGTGAGGGTAAAGTTGTGCCGGGTTTCTGGTATTCAGCAGCATCGAGCTTGGGATGGGCACAAGATGAGATACAACTACAATTGGGGAGGGGGGAAGAAAGAGCAAGTGGGGAAAAGCAGACCTTTTAAATGAATAATCACTAAGTGCGTCCCCGCTTTAAAAACCGCCATCCCACAGCACCGGATAAACTCGAAGAACAAGTCTAACTTTTGTCATAAGGCTTCGATGGATATATTTTTTGTTTCGCCTTGTCTTTTATTTGCCAGCCCTTTTAAAAAGGGAGATGCGGGGTGGGTGGGGGCGAGTGGGCGGGTGGAGAGAGACTTATCAGCTTCGTTGTGTGGGACTTAATCATCTGTGAAACAGTCTCAATGCAGTATTTTCCAGCCGGTCTGAGCTCCCTTTCTGTGCCGGCTCAACCTTTCCACCCTTTAAATTGGTCGAGAGATCATGATAAACTGCCAGTGAAGTGTCTAATTGTGATCTCAGTTACAGCACCATTGTACCTTCAGCTGGTATGCTGTGTAGAGGCTTGCATCCCCTTATTGTGCTCCCACCAGGAATGAGCGTAAGCCTATCTCGTGCTATTGTGCCACTAACTCCCCGAGAATCCCCACGAGTTGACAATTTAATACAAAGTTCTTTTTGAGTGAAGGCTGAGATTTTTTTTTTTCTTTTCTCTCTCTCGCTCCCCAGCTCTCTCTCTCTCTCTCTCTCTTTCTTTAAGTGCGGGTGTTGTTCAAAGTCCCTTTCAGACTTGATCCTATTCTGGGCTTAAAAGAACCCTTGAAAAAAAAAATACATAGGACTTGTTTTGACATTTTTCCTTCCATTGTCTGCTCTCTGTTTGGAATGCTCCAGTAAGGTCCTTTTCAGCCCACGTGCAAGAGAAAATGAAAAATCAATCTTAAGTGTTTTCGGAGGATGCTCTTCGTTTAACTAATCGGTGTCTTCTTTGTCCCCGTTACAGGAGGAAGACTATTTTGGGAGTAAGGGGTTGGAAGAGAAAAAGATGAACTTTTTTTTAATTTTGAAGAATCCCTCTGTAATGTTTTTGCTTCATGGGTTCTTTGCTTAAGAATTCATAGCAACACTTGTTGGTTTATTAGCAAAAGGTTTAACAATCACACTACACATTACCAGTTCATCCACCAGGCTTACAACCCTCGTGGATCCCCCCGAACCCAACTGGCTGGGGTTTTATTGAGTCTTGTGAACATCACGTGACTGGCTAAGCCACTCCCAACACCAATAGCTCGACAACTATTTTAAGTTTCCCGGGATGGCAGGCCTGACATATGAAGAAAGACTGGATCGACTAGGCTTATATTCACTGGAATTTAGAAGAATGAGAGGGGACCTCATAGAAACATATAGAGTTCTGACGGGACTGGACAGGTTAGATGCAGGAAGAATGGTCCCGATGTTGGGGAAGTCCAGAACCAGGGGTCACAGTCTAAGGATAAGGGGTAAGCCATTTAGGACCGAGATGAGGAGAAACTTCTTCACTCAGAGAATTGTGAACCTGTGGAATTCTCTACCACAGAAAGTTGTTGAGGCCAGTTTGTTAGATATATTCAAAAGGGAGTTAGATGTGGCCCTTAGGGCTAAAGGGATCAAGGGGTATGGAGAGAAAGCACGAATGGGGTACTGAAGTTGCATGATCAGGCCATGATCTTATTGAATGGTGGTGCAGCTCGAAGGGCCGAATGACCTACTCCTGCACCTATTTTCTATGTTTCTATGTTGTACCTGTAAATCAAGTGCCCCTTGATTAAAGGAGAGGGGGGCACTAAAATCGACAAACTTAAACAAATGAAACTTTAGACATTGGTGGATCAAATTAAAATTTGGTTGCTGGGGGTGATGGTGCACTCCAGTCCCTCTGGCGCCCACCTCTCGCAGAAGACCGCGAGCGTACCGGTGGACACCGCGTGCTCCATCTCCAGGGACACCCTGGCTCGGATGTAACCGCAGAAGAGAGGCAGGCAGTCGGGCTGAACGATCCCCTCGACCGCCCGCTGCCTTGACCGGCTGATGGCTCCCATGGCCAGGCCCAGGATCAGTCCTACGAGGAGGCCTTCCGACCTGCCCGCTCCCCTCCACACAGAGTGCCCAAAGATCAGGAGCGTGGGACTAAAGTGTAAACAGAATTTGAGGAGCAGCCTCTTTCCAACAGCTCCACAACTATTTCTGTATCAACAGCTCTACTAACCTGTGAGCATCCGCTCAGGTGCATACATTACATCCTCCATTTTATCAATTGGAATTTTTTTTAAACTGGAAAATATTAACATCCCCGGTTGACATTCCCAGCGTCAGGAGACTCAGAGATTGCAGCTGCAATCCTCAGCAAAGCTAAGCACCTCCACTGGTGAAGCCACTAACCGACAACAACAACTTGCATTTATACAGTGCCTTGAACAACAAGAACTTGCATTTATATAGCGCCTTTAATGCAGTAAAAACTGCCCCGAGACGTGTCACAGGAGTGTAAATCAGGCTGCAATTTGACACCAAGCCGCATAAGGATATATTAGGGCAGGTGACCAAAACCTTGGTCAAAGAGTTTTTAAGGAGCATCTTAAAGGAGCGAGAGGTGGCGAGGCGGTGGGGTTTAGAGAAGAAATTCCAGTGCTTAGCGCCCAGGCAGCTGAAAGCACAGCCGCCGACGGTGCAAATCGGTGATGTGCCAGAGGTCAAAGTTACCCAGCCGACTCTGAACAAATAGGCTGAGTTTATCGATGGCTGCAGTGCGTACCTCAGAATCCCAGAAGTTTGCACAGTAAACCGACCCAGTAACAATACTTGGTTAAAAGGTGATCCAGCACAAACTGTGCTTCTGTTCTTTTTGACCTTGGTGCTTTTCATAGTACTGCACTCCACCCCAGGCCGAAAAGGTGACAGGTCAAGAGCTTGTGGCTTAGTGGGTAGCGCTCTCGCCACTGAGTCAGAAGGTTGTGGGTTCAAGTCCCACTCCAGGGACTTGAACATTAAAAAATCTAGGCGGACACTCCAGTGCAGTGCTGAGGGAGTGCTGCACTGTCAGAGGTGCCGACTTTCCGATGAGACGTTAAGCGAGGCACCGCCTGTTCTCTCAGGTGGGCATAAAAGATCCCACGGCATTTTTTCGAAGAAGAGCAGGGGAGTCATCCCTGGTGTCCTGGCCAATATTTATCCCTCAACCAACATAACAAAAAAACAGATTATCTGGTCATTATCACATTGCTGTTTGTGGGAGCTGGTTGTGCGCAAATTGGCTGCTGCGTTTCGCACATTACAACAGTGACTACACTCCAAAAGTACTTCATTGGCTATAAGGCGCTTTGGGACGTCCGGTGGTCGTGAAAGGCAACCTAAAAATGCAAGTCTTTCTTTCTTTCTATTTATCAAGCGTCTCATCACATCGTCAGTACATCCAATCAATTACTTTGAAAGGGTAGGTATGCAGGAAAACACGGCAGCCAATTTGCATGTAGCAAGCTCCCACAAACAACAAGTGAGGTGAATGGCCGGTTAACCTGCCTGTATTAATATTTAATGATAAATGTTGGCCATCACACTGGAAGAACTCGTGCTTGCCTTCACACATTGACGTAGGAGCAATGGAAACAGGAGCTGAAGCTTTAGTTTAACGTCTCATCTGAAAGACAACACTTCTGACAATGCAAAACTCCCATGACTACCTTGATAATGTACTGAGATTCTGAAGCGGGTCTGATCCCACAATCTTCTAACTCAAGAGGTAAACGTGCTCCCAACTGAGACAAGCTGAACACTAACTAACTAAGTAACTAATGTAATGGTTAGTTCATGTAAAACTTGAGCTTTAATAGCTTCTCAACTGTAGGAGCAAAGATACACCGAGGGAGTGTAGGAGGGAACATAGAAACATAGAAATTAGGAGCAGTAGTAGGCCATTCGGCCCTTTGAGTCTGCACAGCCATTCAATATGATCATGGCTGATCCTCGATCTCAACACCATGTTCCTGCTTTCTCCCCATGCCCCTTGATGCCTTTTGTGTCTAGAGATCTATCTACCTCCTTCTTAAATATATTCAGTGACTTGGCCTCCACAGCCTTCTGTGGTAGAGAATTCCACAGGTTAACCACCCTCTGAGTGAAAAAACTTCTCTTCATCTCTGTCCTAAATTTCCTACCCCGTATCCTGAGACTGTGACCCCTTGTTCTAGACTTCCCAGCCCGGGGAAACATCCTCCCCGCATCCAGTCTGTCCAACCCAGACAGAGTTTTATACGTTTCAATGAGATCCCCTCTCATTCTTCTAAACTCTCATGAATACAGGCCTAGTCAACCCAATCTCTCCTCATACGACAGTCCTGCATCCCAGGAATCAGTCTGGTGAATCTTCGCTGCACTCCCTCTAAGGCAGGTATATCCTTTCTTAGGTAAGGAGACCAAAACTGTACACAATACCGAGAGAGTGTAGGAGGGAACTGGGGAAATGTAGGCGGGAACACAGGGGGGAGTGTAGGAGGGAGCACGAGGGGAGTGTAGGAGGGAACACAGGGGGAGTGTAAGAGGGAACACAAGGGGAGTGTAGGAGGGAACACGAGGGCAGTGTAGGAGGGAACACAAGAGGAGTGTAGGAGGAGACACAAGGGGAGTGTAGTAGGGTACATGAGGGGAGTGTAGGAGGGAACACGGGGCAAGTGTAGGAGGGCACACGAGGCGAGTGTAGGAGGGAACAGAGGGCGTGTAGGAGGGAACACGGGGGGAGTGCAGGAAGGAACATTGTGGAGTGTAGGAGGGAACACGGGGGGAGTGCAGGAAGGAACATGGGGGAGTGTAGGAGGGAACACGGGTGGAGTGCAGGAAGGAACATGGGGGAGTGTAGGAGGGAACACAGGTGAAGTGTAGGAGGAAACGGGAAAGTATAGGAGGGGACATGAGGGGAGTGTAAAAGGGAGCACGAGGGGAATGTAGGAGGGAACACGAGGGGAGTTTAGGAGGGAACATGAGGGGAATGTAGGAGGGTATACGGGGGGAGTGTAGGAGAGAACACGAGGGGAGTGTAGGAGGAGACACGAGGGGAATGTAGGAGGGAACGGGGCGAGTGTAGGAAGGAACGTGAGGGGAGTGTAGGAGGGAGCGCGGGGGAGTGTAGGAGGGAACAGGGGAGGGTAGGAGGGAACGGGGCGAGTGTAGGAGGGAACGTGAGGGGAGTGTCGGAGGGAGCGCGGGGGAGTGTAGGAGGGAACAGGGGAGGGTAGGAGGGAACGGGGCGAGTGTAGGAAGGAACGTGAGGGGAGTGTCGGAGGGAGCACGGGGGAGTGTAGGAGGGAACAGGGGAGGGTAGGAGGGAACACCGAGGTGAGGAGTCCCTCTGGGAACCTGGGAAACAATGAGGTAGGGTAGGTGGCCCTGCAATGAGTCTTGATGTGAACACAGTGAGGGTACAGCGATGAGCAATGATACACAAGACTGAACGTTTGGGGGAGGAAAGGGGGAATAACGCAATGGTCCTCCTGGGGTCAGGCTAAACTGCTGAGGTCAGTGTCCTCATCACATCTTTCCCAGACGCGTAGCGTTCTCTGGGTTGTTATGCTGTTGCTCACCACACGGTGTTGAACTGGTCGTACTCTCTGGGTTATTATGGGGTTGATGTTTGGAGGATCCTTGTCTCTTTTATCTTCTTGCACCAGATGCCTGGCTTTGAGATCAAACAGCAATTGCAGCCGCGAGCCCTTTTACAAGTACTCCCCTACCTTGCAACTGATCCAAAGCTTGGGTTTGCTGCGAAAATAGATCAAACCTGACAACCATGGATGACGATAAGGGAAACGTTCCAAACATTGTGTTTGTGATTCTGGAGGTTACTGATCCCAGGCTTCGCAAACACAGCCAATGCCAGAGTGCCGGCTCTGCTTACCTTATCAAGGGATCGAAAGCGAGCATTAATGCTATACTGGTGATTGCCCACAGAGTCCCAGAAAGTAGCCTGAAGGTAGCACTGGAGCCAATAAAAGGGAAATGATAACGCTTTCTTTTTTCTCATCCGCTTCACTTGCTGGGAAAGGGTTTGGGAGATGCCATCTGCGTCTTGGTACCTCTCCCAATTGGCCTTTCTCCATGAGCTTAGACAGCAATTATTGCCACGCTATTTGATCCAGAATGAGGAGGGGAATTGCAAAACCAGAACTTTTCACCCAGTGTCCGCACGCACAACTTTCAAAGTCGCAATTAGGAACCAACAGCTTGAATTTGTACAGTGCAGTAAAAGTAGATTAAAATGCCCCAAGGAAGCGTAAGGGGAAAAGAAATGATGTCATCCAAAGAATCTCTGCAGGAGTTCCTCAGGGCAGTGTCCTTGGCCCAACCATCAATGCTTCATCAATGATCTTCCCTCTGTTATGTCTTCAGATGCTTTAATAATGACTCCACGAGACAATGTGTTGTGCTTGAACTGTAGTGACCTTAGTCCATTTAATGTAACTCCAAAGTGAGGATCACACCTTTTATCCTAGGCCTGGCACACCTGTACAGGTAACCTACAAGTCTCCCACTGCAGTGCCCTCTGGTGGCACACCTTGTAATAGTATAAGCAGTAAACATGTAGGATACATGACACCCTCCATCATATGGCCAGAAGTGGGGATGTTCGCTGATGATTGCACAGTGTTCAGTTCCATTCCCACTCCTCAGATAATGAAGCAGTCCATGGGCCCACAAGCAGCAAGACCTGAACAACATTCAGGCTTGGGCTGATAAGTGGCAAGTAACACTCGCGCCACACAAGTGCCAGGCAATGACCATCTCCAACAAGCGAGAGTTTAACCACCTCCCCTTGACATTCAACGACATTACCATTGCCGAATCCCTCACCATCAATAGCCTGGGGGGTCACCATTGACCAGAAACTTAACTGGACCAGCCACATAAATACTGTGGCAACAAGAGCAGGTCAGAGGCTGGGTATTCTGCGGCGAGTGTCTCACCTCCTGACTCCCCAAAGCCTTCCCACCATCTACAAGGCACAAGTCAGGAGTGTAAGGGAATACTCTCCACTTGCCTGGATGAGTGCAACTCCAACAACACTCAAGAAGCTCGACACCATCCAGAACAAAGCAGCCCGCTTGATTGGCACCCCATCCACCACCTTAAACATTCACTCCCTCCATCACCGGCGCACCGTGGCTACAGTGTGTACCATCTACACGATGCACTGCAGCAACTCGCCAAGATTTCTTCGGCAGCACCTCCCAAACCCGCGACCTCTACCACCTAGAAGGAGAAGGGCAGCAGGCGTATGGAATCACCATCAACCTCCAAGTTCCCCTCCAAGTCACACACCATCCTGAATTGGAAATATGTCGCCGTTCCTTCATCATTGGTGGGTCAAAATTCTGGAATTCCCTCTTTAACAGCACCGTGGGAGTACCTTAACCACTCAGACTGCAGCGGTTCAAGAAGGCAGCTCACCACCATCTTCTCAAGGGCAATTAGGGATGGGCAATAAATACTGGCCTTACTCGAGATGCCCACATCCCATGAACGAATAAATAAAATTGGGGAGCGAGTAAAATGGATGATGCACAAGAGGCCAGAATTGCTGGAGTGTAGAGATCTCGGAGCGTTCCAGGGCTAGACGAGGTTACAGAGATAGGGAGGGTGAGGCCATGGAGGGTTTTAAAGGCAAGGATAAGAATGTTAAATTCCAGGCATTGCCAGACCAGGAACCAACGTAGGTCAGTGAACACAGGGGTGATGGGTGACCAGGACTTGGTGACTAAGTAACTTGAAGGCTGTCAAGAGTTTCTTGAAAATGGTTTTTAAAAGAGCAAACTCACATCTGCCAACATTCAACAGCTGGGCACATCAGGATTGAGAGACTGCATGACATGGAGCAGCAGCTGGCAAAGGTGAGGTAATGTGCAAGTGGCCTCCAAACTATCATGGAGTGCCACTATCTTCAAGTGATGGGTAAATTAAATGAATTCTAGCCAGTTTCGGGTGAGCTATGGGAGTAGCTGTTGCTTCTTTAGTGTTTCCCCTCCTCCCCTCAGACCTATGCCTGGATAGTTTCACTGACATGCGGCTCACCCAATTGGCCATTCTTCATGTGTGAGTCTACAGGAGAACATAAAAATTAGGAGCAGGAGGAGGCCATTCGGCCCCTCGAGCCTGCTCTGACACTCAATAACCTCCTGGTTGATCTTTGACCTCAGCTCCACTTTCCTGCCCAATCCCCATATCCCTTGATTCCCTTAGAATCCAAAAATCTATCGATCTCAGTCTTGCATATACTCAACGATTCAGCAGCCACAGCCCTCTGGGGTAGAGAATTGCAAAGATTCACCAATCTCTGAGTGAAGAAATTTCTCCTCATCGCAGACCTAAATATCCGACCCTTTATCCTGAGACTGTGCCCCCTGGTTCTAGACTCTCCAGCCAGGGGGAAACATTCTCTCAGCATCGACCCTGTCAATCCCCCTCAGAATCTTGTATGTTTCAATGAGATCACCTCTCATTCTTCTAAACTCCAGAGAGTATAGATCCAATCTACTCAATCTCTCCTCTTCGGACAAACCTCTCATGCCAGGAATCAATCTAGTGAACCTTCGATAAGTTATTGAACAAGAGAGCTCATCAAAGCCAATCGGCAACATGTCCTCAATTAACATGCATTCTTACCTACTTTCAACAAGTCAATAGCTGGCAACTGTAGATGGTGAAAATGGCCCAGGCTACTTTAGGTGGATGGGAAAATTGACCCTGACCTCTTTGGATACATGGTGACTCAAGACTCCTGGGAGATAATCGGAACAGCGGACAATGTGGCTTCCACTGTGCGTGAAGCAGTTGGTATATATCAATGTCATTCATTGTATAACGTGCACAAACAGTGTGTATTGAATAATTATGCTGTGATTACATAACACGATCATTAAGAGTGGGAAGAAAAAAACAAAAGGAATCCAGCTCTTTGGATAGAATGTAACTCGATCGCCGGTCACAGGTCACAGTACGGCCGGCCATGAATGTGACAGAAGTTGTCCATCGCGGTTCCAACATCCTGAGATAGTTCTAGGAATTTATTGTGCAAAGCCAGTTTTTAAAGTTCAAGGCTGTATCGAGGAGGAGATTCCCCTGATACACAGCTGCAGGCATTTCCACCATCAGTGCAGCCAGCTCTCTCTCTCTCGCTAGTAAAATAGCTGAATGCAAAACACCGTGTAGAACATATGGACAGCCTGCTGCCAAGTGCTGAACCCCCGAGACTTGGAAATGCAAGCGGATTTATGACAGGCCAGGATTTGCATCGCCAAACACCAGCGTAAACAGCACTGTCCATACCCATGGCAGATGGTTACATTGCCTCCAAGCACCTGAAAGTTCTTCGTCCTGTGAAATTGCTCCCCCATACATCAAAGCGCAGTCGCTGTTGAGGAAAATGAGGCCGCCACATTGGCCCACCAGCATCCCCAGCAAACACCCGAGCCAAGCTGACACTTACTGCGCTGTAACAAAAGAATGAACATTTACCTAGCACCTCATGACATCCTCGGGAAGTTCCAACCAAAGCGCTTCAGAAACAATGAATTGCATTCCTGAAGTGTAAACAGCGTTGTTTTGTCGGCAAGTGCGGCAGCCAATTTGTGGGGAGCCAAGTCCCTGATCAGCAATGAGATGAATGGCCAGTTAATCTGTTTTAGTGGTAATGTATGAGAGACCAAGTGTTGGCCGGGACACAGAGAACTCGCTACCCTTCTTCAAAGCAATACGCGATCTTCAGTGTCCACCAGAACAAGCAGGTGGTGGGAATGTTTTGCTCCAAGGACAGCACCTCTGGCACTGCAGCACTCCCTCAGTACAGGCCTACTTTATGTGCTCAAGTCCCGGGGGACTTGAATCCAGAGGTGAGAAAAAAGCAACTATGCAAACGTCGAGTGCTGCTCTCTTTTTTCCACCACGTTATTTAGGTGAAACGTAGAAACATAGAAAATAGGTGCAGGAGTAGGCCATTCGGCCCTTCGAGCCTACACCACCATTCAATATGATCATGGCTGATCATGCAACTTCAGTACCCCATTCCTGCTTTCACTCCATACACCTTGATCCCTTTAGCTGTAAGGGCCACATCTAACTCCCTTTTGAATATATCCAATGAACTGGTCTCAACAACTTTCTGTGGTAGAGAATTCCACAGGTTCACAACTCTCTGAGTGAAGAAGTTTCTCCTCATCTCAGTCCTAAATGGCTTACCCCTTATCCTTAGACTGTGACCCCGGGTTCTGGACTTCCCCAACATCGAGAACATTCTTCCTGCATCTAACCTGTCCAATCCCGTCAGAATTTTATATGTTTCTATGAGATTCCCTCTCATTCTTCTAAATTCCAGTCGATCCAGTCTTTCTTCATATGTCAGTCCTGCCATCGCGGGAATCAGTCTGGTGAACCTTCGCTGCACTCCCTCAATAGCAAGAATGTCCTTCTTCAGATTAGGAGACCAAAACTGTACACGATATTCAAAGTGTTTCCAGTTGAAGAGCTACCGCTGGTACAGGGGATAATGGGCCAAATGACCTCCTTGTCTGCTGTAAAGCATTTATCAACAGAATTCTCCAAGTCCACATGGATTCCACTCATGGTACACTCCTGATATTACAACGGTTTGCAAGGACATATTTATTAAGCTGAGTAATCATCATTAATGCTTTTTTTCAGTCTCAATTACTCCCATGCTCTCCTGGCCAGCCTCCCAGCCTCCACCTTCCATAAACTGCAGCTCATCCACAGCTCTGCTGCCCCGATCCTTCAGTTTTGGATGTTTTTACAGCAGAGAAGGAGGTCATTTGGCCCACTGCTCCCTGTACCAACGGTAGCTCTTCAACTGGAAATATCTGATCAAATTTAATTCGCCTGCCCTTCCCTTGTAACCCTTTCGCTCATCGGGTTCCCTTCCAAACTATGGTGCTGAATCTGCCTGAGTCATTCGCAGATTACCGCACCCAGTGTCAGCTGGAGTTCTGGGTTTGAACCAGCAAACTTTTGACCCTGGAGCCAGGGTGGGTTACGACACAGGTCAGACGGACCACACCCTCCCCAACCCAGCATGCTGCCAAAAGAGCGGCTTCTGCAGTGTAAGGCGAACACTGGCCACTGCAACACACCATCTGCAAAGTATCAAAACCGTTGCACAACCATTGGCTTTTGCAACACAAACAAACTTGAGGTATTTAATTGAAAGGAGATCAAAGACGTTGTTGGGTTGCTGGGAATTTTAGCAAAACCTGCAACAAAAAAAAAGTACAAACACACATCACCTGTCACGAGCAGAGACACAGTAGAATTACCTGTCCCAAATGAATCTCACTTGACCCAGATGCAGTTAAAATGTCAAAAGCACAGACAAAAAAATAGCCTAATAGGCTAAACGCGGCTGCCTTCTCGAGTTCCAATCAAGCCGATCACCATCGCGATAGTCTTGGTCGTGCTGTTATACAATCCCAGCACAAACAATACGCACTTCAATTTACTTGTCCAATGGGATTTCGGTAGGGGAAAGAGGAATCTACACTCAGAGTGGCTCCAGAGGTTGGATCATCAAATCATGAATAAAAGTACGCTAGTTTGTTTTTGGTGAATTATATGTTAATCAAGATGAGGTGTATTGGTGCCGGGGAACGGAACACTTTCCGATTCAGAAACTCAGTATCAGCGTTATACATTCTTAGGCCAGGTACAGCATGGGTTCAGATACAGAGTAAAGCTCCGTCTGCATTGTCCCATCAACCCACGGCAAGTACAGCACAGGTTACATACAGAGTAAAGCTCCCTCTACACTGTCCCATCAAACACTCCCAGGGCAGGTACAGCACGGGGTTAGATACAGAATAAAGCTCCCTCTACACTGTCCCATCAAACACTCCCAGGGCAGGTACAGCACGAGTTACATACAGAGTAAAGCTCCCTCTACACTGTCCCATCACACACTCCCAGGGCAGGTACAGCACGGGTTACATACAGAGTAAAGCTCCTTCTACACTGTCCCATCACACACTCCCAGGGCAGGAACAGCACGGGTTAGATACAGAGTAAAGCTTCCTCTACACTGTCCCATCAAACACTCCCAGGCAGGTGCAGCATGGGTTAGATACAGAGTAAAGCTCCCTCTACACTGTCCCATCAAACACTCGCAGGGCAGGTACAGCACGGGTTAGATACAGAGTAAAGCTCCCTCTACATTGTCCCATCAAACACTCCCAGGGCAGGTACAGCACGGGGTTAGATACAGAGTAAAGCTCCCTCTACACTGTCCCATCAAACACTCCCAGGGCAGGTACAGCACGGGTTAGTTGGAAAGTCCCTATGCCAAAAGAGCAGCTCACCCACCCCTACACCAGACCAGTGAGATAGGTTTCCATTTCTTGCACTAGCCATCCTGTCATTTCTCACAACTGAGATTGTCAAATGGTGCCAGAAGGACATGCTTGCCTTGTACATAGTCTGGCCCGGGCACTATTGGGATGCATAAAGAGATGGCAGGACACTGCCTCGCCTTCTGATTCTTTGTATGGTACAATCTTCGACTTTTACCCACATTGTTTGAGAAAACTTAGAAAGAAAAACCACAAAGTCTGTCGATCTGAAAGTGCGCAGTAAGTCAGTCAGTATCCGATGGAGTAAAGGTGGCCAGCTCATCTCATGGTCAGAGATTCTGCTTGATAGGACTGAATGAAATGATGAAAATACAGCTCTGATGAAGGATGTCCTAAATTTATCACCTTTTAGATGCTGACTGATGTGTTTTTATTAGAGCTGGGTAGGTGAAGCACTTCTGGGGACAAGGGGGGTTCAGGGGCAGCATAACATTGGGATTATGTGCAGCAGTGGGGAGGGAGTTATGAGAAAGATAGCTAAAGCAAGGGCAAAGTTCCAAAACAATATTTCTCAAGACTTTTATAATCCAGGAATTGAGCGCAGATACTATATTGACACTACAGTGCGGTACTGAGGCACAGCTGCATTGCCAGAGGTGCCGTCTTTCAGATGGGACACTGAACAGAGGCCCTATATACCTGTGTGCATGGAATTTAAAGATCCCATGGCAATAAACAAAGAACCTTCCTCCATTAATCAATACAGATTATCTGGTCATTCACCTCACTGCTGTTTGAGGGGGTTCGCTGTGTGAGCAAAATGACTGTCAGCTCTGCTTACATAACATCAGTCAACGTCCTGAAAAGTTCTTCATGTGAAGTGCTTTGAGATTCATAGAAATACAGAAAATAGGTGCAGGAGTAGGCCATTCGGCCCTTCGAGCCTGCACTGCCATTCAATGAGTTCATGGCTGAACATGCAATTTTAGTACCCCATTCCTGCTTTCCCTTGATCCCCCTAGTAGTAAGGACTACAACTAACTCCCTTTTGAATATATTTAGTGAATTGGCCTCAACAACTTTCTGTGGTAGAGAATTCCACAGGTTCACCACTCTCTGGGTGAAGAAGTTTCTCCTCATCTCGGTCCTAAATGGCTTACCCCTTATCCTTAGACTGTGACCCCTGGTTCTGGACTTCCCCAACATTGGGAACATTCTTTGGAGAAGTGAGGTAAGGAGCTATCTAGATGCGAGCTTTGCTTTTTCATAGCTTCTTTCCCACAATGTACATCAACTGCTTCCTCTATGTGCACAGATTTCTCAACTCCTACAGCTCAGGTCAAATGCCAATGAGTGAGTCTTGCCTGTTGCTGTGCAAGTCAGAAGGAGAGAAGGGAAAGAAAGGGATACTGTAGACCCATATTGGTTACGGCACAGGAGGAGGTCATTGTATCTGTGGCAGCTCTTTCCCATAGCAATCCAAAACTAATCCCACTGCTCTCTCCCTATATTGCTGCATCTTTCTCTGCTTCTAACATTTAACTACGTTCCTCTTAAAAGATGGAATGGTCTCTGCCGACACCCTCTTTCTCTCTCTCTCTCCCCTACACCTCTCTCTCACTCTCTCTCTCTCCTACCGTCTTACTCTCTCACTCTCTCTCTCTCTCCCTGTAGCATCCTGGGATGAGAGGGTTGTCCTATGAGGAGAGATCGAGTAGATTGGCCCTATACTCTCCGGAATTTCGAAGAATGAGAGGTGATCTCATTGAAATATATAAAATTCTGAGGAGGATTGAGAGGGAGGAGGATTGAGAGGGTAGATGCTGAGAGGTTATTTTCCCCTGCTGGAAAGCCTAGAACTAAGGGGTCACAGTCTCAGGATAAGGGGTTAGCCATTTAGGAATGAGATGAGGAGAAATTTCTTCACTCAGAGGGATGTGAATCTTTGGAATTCTCTACCCCAAAGGCCTGTAAATGCTGAATCGGTGAGTATACTCAAGGCTGAGATCGACAGATCTTTGGACTCGAGGGGAATCAAGAGTTGTGGAGATGGGACGGGACAGTGGCGTTGAGGTCGATGATCAGCCATGATCTTATTGAATAGTGTAGCAGGCTCGAGGGGCCATATGGCCCACTCCTGCTCCTAATTCTTATGTTCTTATGAAGTATCCAACAACCCTCTGTGTAAAGAAGAATTCTCCTAACCTCTCTGCTCACCCTGTTAGTGATGACTTTTAATTGATGGGACCTTATCAATGACTCCCTATTCATTGTTAGAGGTTTGATCTGGTTACCTGATCAATACCTTTTATAATTTTAAAAGCCTATATAAAATCCCCTTGCTCCAGTAGAAATAGTCTCAATAGCTCAAGTCCCTCCTCGTAACAATGGTTTCCTATTCTCTGGCATCAACATACATATATGTATTGAATCATAGAAAGTTACAGCATGGAATGAGGCTATTCCGGCCCATCGTGTCCGTGCCGGCCGACAAAGAGCTACCCAGCCTAATCCCACTTTCCAGCTCTTGGTCCGTAGCCCTGCAGGTTTCCCCACAAATCCCCTCTAAACCTCCAACCAATTATTTTAAATCTATACCCCCTGGTTGTTGACCCTTCTTCTAAGGGAAAAACGTTCTTCCTATACACTCTATCCAAGCCCCTCATAATTTTATACACCTCAATATGTCTTCCCTCAGCCTCCTCTGTTCCAAAGAAAACAACCCCAGCCTATGTTCCCGATGTTGGGGAAGTCCAGAACCAGGGGTCACAGTCTAAGGATAAGGGGTAAGCCATTTAGGACCGAGATGAGAAGAAACTTCTTCACTCAGGGAATTGTGAACCTGTGGAATTCTCTACCACAGAAAATTGTTGAGGCCAGTTCGTTACATATTCTAAAGGGAGTTACGACTAAAGGAATCAAGGGGTATGGAGAGAAAGCAGGAATGGGGTACTAAAGTTGCAAAAATGATCAGCCATGATCATATTGAATGGCGGTGCAGGCTCGAAGAGCCGAATGGCCTTCTCCTGCACCTAATTTCTATGTTTCTATCCAATCTTTCCCCATCGCTAAAATTCTCCAGCACAAGCTGATAGGGTTAGATGAGGTAGGATGAGAGAAGGCTGGTGTGGAGCATAAACACCACCACAAACCAGTTGGGCTGAACGGGCTGTTTCTGTGCTGTAAATTCTATTTAATACATTGTTGTTGGACCGCATGCAAGCACATAGTAGAGGGAGCCTCAGCTAGCACCCAATAGCCCTATCACGCAGGAGACCGTATCAAGAGTCGGATCTTGAATAGGGGACAGAAATCATCTTCATTCATTTACATTGGGCCGGAAAGGGTTAAAAGTACCTCCGGCACAGACTGCGTAAAGTTTCGCTCCTCTGTCCTTTGAGAAATCCTTCAGATTCAGCATTAATGGCCAAAACAATTCTGAGGCTAGGCAAAGCTGCTCATTGCAGATTCTGCAATGCCCTCTGCTGTTCCTTTCTGGACATTCCTCCACATGAGATCGAACAGTAGCCACTGTCGCTCGAGGAGTTGTTGCATGAGAATCGGGAGAGGCGCCGCATTGCGTGAGGTACTGGCAGCGGATAGGTGAACTGGTGTTGGGGAGCCTAAGTCACAGGTATCACTGAGAATCCATGGCTTGTTGGGCCGCCTAGTTTTGATCAAAGCTTTATGTCAGTACGGTATCTAATCAGACAAGCTGTGCAGAAAAAAAAATTAGGAACGTGTGGCAATCATTCGGACATCCCAAATTGCTTCTAAGCCAATCAGTTACTTTTGAAGTGTAGTCGCTGCTGTTCTTGATCAGCTCCGTTGGGCAGGCCACACTGTCCGCATGCCAGACACAAGACTCCCAAAGCAAGCGTTCCACTCATAACTCCTTCACGGCAAACGAGCCAAAGGTGGGCAGAGGAAACGTAACAGGGACACCCTCAAAGCCTCCCTGATAAAGTGCAACATCCCCACCTGGGAGACCCTGGCCAAAGACCGCCTGAAATGGAGGAAGTGCATCTGGGAGGGCGCTGAGCACCGAGTACATGCAGAAACCAACGCAGGCAGCGGAAAGAGCGTGTGGCAAACCAGTCCCTCCCACCCCTTCCCTCAACGACTATCTGCCCCAGCTGTGACAGTGACTATAATTCTCGTTTTGGACCGCACAGTCACCTGAGAACTCATTTTTAGAGTGGAAGGAAGTCTTCCTCGATTCCGAGGAACAGCCTATGATGATGATGATTCAGGCAAACACATTCAATCTGTGCACAACAAAGTCCCACAAACAACATTGAGATGAATGACCAGATGATCTCATGTGGTGCACTTGGTTGAAGGCTAACCAGGCTACCACGAGAAACCCCCTGGTTTTCCTCGACTGGTGCCATGGGATCTTTTACGCTCACCTGCGCATGCAGATGAGGCCTGGGTTTAGCAAGTCATCGGAGAGATGAATACAAGGGCTGACCAGCCTAACATAGCGGGCTATCGCCATTAAATATTAAATGGTGTGGCAGACAACAGTGGGCCAACAGCGAGACTCTTTGGGGTTAATCACTGGCAGACAACATGTTACACGGGGCAATGTCTGGCTTAGATCACATTGCTGGGGTGGGAGGGGTGGAGAATTAGAGGGGGGGGGCAATTCCTAGCCAGTAAATTGGAAGAAGGGTTGGGGAAACAATTTATAATGCAATTCATTAACGTTCTCTGCCTCACGACATTGATCTATATCATATGATTACTGTTGGAACGGCCTGCGAATAGAGGCAAAACCTTAGAGTGAATGACTGCAACTGCTGCTAGTGTGTAGTTAAGTATCAAGTATACCTTTCTACGAGGCTTATTCCTGATTTATACAGAGGGGATGCCGAGTGTTGTGAGATATATATTGCCAGTGGATGTGGAAGTGTTGTGAGATATATATCGCCAGTGGGACGTACGCGGCGTTTTACATTCACACACGGTGTTCGTTTTGCTTCAAGCAGCAACATCTTAGTAGGCGTGGGTGTTTCTCCTATTTCTCTCACATCCACTGGCGATATATATCTCACAACACTCCCACATCCACTGGCGATATATATCTCACAAGTGTATAAAATTATGAGGAGCCTGCATCATCATAGGCAGTCCCTCGAAATCGAGGAAGACTTGCTTCCACTCTAACAGTGAGTTCTCAGGTGACTGTACAGTCCAATACGGGAATTACTGTCCCTGTCACAGGTGGGACAGACAATGGTTGAAGGAAAGGGTGGGTGGGGAGTCTGGTTTGCCGCACGCTCCTTCCGCTGTCTGCGTTTGGTTTCTGCATGCTCTCGGCGACAAGACTCGAGGTGCTCAGCGCCCTCCCGGATGCTCTTCCTCCACTTAGGGCGGCCTTTGGCCAGGGACTCCCAGGTGTCGGTGGGGATGTTGTATTTTATCAGGGATGCTTTGAGGGTGTCCTTGTAACGTTTCCTCTGCCCACCTGGGGCTCGCTTGCCGTGTAGGAGTTCCGAGTAGGGCGCTTGCTTTGGGAGTCTCGTGTCAGGCATGCGGACAATGTGGCCCGCTGAACGGAGCTGGTCGAGTGTGGTCAGTGCTTGGATAGAGTGGCTAGGAATAACTTATTTCCCTTAGCAGAGGGGTCAACAACCAGGGGACATGGATTTAAAGTAATTGGTGGGAGGTTTAGAGGGCAGTTGAGGGGGTCTGGAACTCACTGCCTGAAAGGGTAGTAGAGTCAGAAACCCTCACCACATTTAAACAGTACTTGGATGTGCACTTGAAGTGCTGTAACCTATAAGGCTATGGACCAAGAGCTGGAAAGTGGGATTAGGCTGGATAGCTCTTTGTCGGGCGGCACGGATACGACGGGCCGAAATGGCCTCCTTCCCTGCTGTAAATGTCTACGATTCTATGAAACATAGAGCGAAGCCCAACACTGTACAGCACTGCCATTTGTATCCAGCTGCAGAGACCTGAGTCACGTCAGATTGGCAGGATGCAGGTGTACGCCCCACAGCTCACTACACAACCGGTTCCCAATGTTTTCACCGCACCACTGGACGGAGACACCATGTCGGGGAGGCCCACTTCAACATGCCGGTTGCAGATGGAGTACTGACAGAGGCCGGTGGGGGGAGGAACGTTTGCCTGTCCCCTGGGCTACAGTGTACGGCGTTCGGTGAAGGTAGAACTGAAGGAAGAGTGGAAGATTGCAACGAAAGCTTACACAGCTGTTCCACATCAATGTGGCACAATGGGATACAACTGAAAGCGACAGGAGTACAGTAGCATTGTGGTTATATTACTGGACTAGTAATCCCGAGGTCTGGACCAATGATCCAAAAACACGAGTTCAAATCCCACCATGGCAGCTGGGGAATTTAAATTCAGTTAATTAAATAAATCTACAATAAAAAGCTTGTATCAGTAATGGTGACCATGAAACTACTGGATTGTCGTAAAAACCCATCTGGTTCACTAATGTCTTTCAGGGAAATAATTTTTTTTTTCATTCCGGGATATGGGCGTCGCTGGCAAGGCCAGCATTTATTGCCTGTCCCGAAGGAAATCTGCCGTCCTTACCAGGTCTGGGCCTATGTGTGGATCCAGACCCACAGCAATGTGATTGGCTCTTAACCGACCTCTGAAAATGGCCTAGCGAGCCACTCAGTCGTATCAAACTGCGTCAATGTTACTCATGTCTCTGGGTTATTAGTCCAGGCCTCTGGGTTACTCGTTCAGTAACATAACCACTGTGCTACTGTACCCTGGCCGTGCATGTGGGAGAAAGGTCTTCGGCAGTGCACCAAGGAGAGTTGCAAGCAAAGTACAGCCCAAGATCCCAGGAGTACTGAGGATGGCTGTCGTGCAAGTGCTCTACTCGGAACTCCTTTACGACGAATGAGCCAAAGGTGGGCAGTGGAAACGTTACAAGGACACCCTCAAAGCCCCCCTGATAAAGTGCAACATCCCCACCGGCACCTGGGAGCCCCTGGCTAAAGACCACCCCAAGTGGAGGAAGTGCATCCGGGAGGGCGCTGAGCACCTCGGGTCTCGTCGCCGAGAGCATGCAGAAATCAAGTGCAGGCAGCGGAAGGAGCGTGCGGCAAACCAGACTCCCCACCCACCCTTTCCTCCAACCACTGTCTGTCCCACCTGTGAGGGGGACTGTGGTTCTCGTATTGGACTGTTCAGCCACCTAAGGACTCACTTTTAGAGTGGAAGCAAGTCTTCCTCGATGGCCTATGATGATGATGATCTATTCATGTCCAGGGTTCAAGCTCGAGTAGCTTCAAACTACACAATGCATCTGTTCACCGGGCCATCTAGTAATCCACCTCCACCCCACCCATTGGAAGTGGCTCTTGTGAGAAGGGGACACCCGCACTTCTTTTGCACTCCAGCAGTCACAGCCGACTGACATGCAATCTTGGGCTGCCATTATTTAGCAATATAACTGGCCTTGGCCACACTGCCCCTTTAAACGCCCATCCTCACCAGTGGACTTTTAATGTGTGAATGCATCATGTGAATTCAGAGTCACATGTCGGCCAGACCACATCGAGGTGGCAAGTTGGCGTCCTCCAACGACATGTGTGAACCAGTTGGGTTTTTAATGATGACCTGGCAGCTTCCACGGTTAAATATTTTCTGGTGCCAAATTGATGAAATTTCACAATTTACTGTGGTGGGAACTGAACTCACGACCTCAGCTGTTAATCCAAATACAGTATCAAAAACCACTGCACTAGCGTATGCTGAAGGACAACCAATTGAAAGAAAGACTTGCATTTATATAGCGCTTTTCACGACCACCGGACATCTCAAAGCGCTTTGCAGCCAATGAAATACTTTTGGAGTGTAGTCCCTGTGGTAATGTGGGAAATGCGGCAGCCAATTTGCGCACAGCAAGCTCCCACAAACAGCGATGTGATAATGACCAGAGAATCTGTTTTTGTTATGTTGATTGAGGGATAAGTATTAACCAGGACACCGGGGATAACTCCCCTGCTCTTCTTCAAAATAGTGCCACGGGATCTTTTACATCCAACAAAGAGGGCAGACGGGTCTCGGTTTAATGTCGCATTTGGGTGAAGTACTGGCTCTGCACTGGTGTCCATGCGGTCAAATGCCAACTAGATTCAGTTTCGGGGGTGGGGGTTGGGAGGGAAATGACAACAGAAAAAAAACAATGCTTAAAGTTACCACATCGAGTTTGTAACTCCCCAGCCGTCCTGCACAGACATTACATCGGAACCACATGTTTGAACTCTGGCAAAGGAGAAGGCCCAATCTAGCAAAACAGGAGTTGCTTAACAGCAAATTGCTCCTTTCTTTTCTTGCTGTTGTTTTTCTGATAACGACCACAGCTTTAATTCGAACCTCTTGATTTATTGCAGTGCCGCGGCGCTGCGAGAGGGAGAATGGGCTGCAGGTGTCCGAGAACAATGCTCTCAGGGCAACACCCCGCTGCCAGAACACGTCGAGACATCCATTTCCACTGTGTTGTCGGAGCGCAGGTCAACTGGAAAGACGGGAGAAGAAAACGCCACGCTTTCCGCAGGGAAACCACAGCTGTGTTATTCTGGACTGCACCACTGCCATTCCCGCCCCTTCCCCCCCATCCTCCTCTCCGAGGGTAATGACCTCCAGATTAAGTTGGGGTCCACGAGCATCATTATCATCATCATCACAGGCAGTCCCTCGGAATCGAGGAAGACTTGCTTCGACTCTTAAAATGAGTCCTTAGGTGGCTTAAAGGGTGGGACTGGTTTGCCGTACGTTCCTTCCGCTGCCTGCGCTTGGTTTCTGCATGCTCTCGGCGATGAGACTCGAGGTGCTCAGCGCCCTCCCGGATGCACTTCCTCCACTTAGGGCGGTCTTTGGCCAGGGACTCCCAGGTGTCGGTGGGGATGTTGCATTTTATCAAGGAGGCTTTGAGGGTGTCCCTGTAATGTTTCCTCTGCCCACCTTTGGCTCGTTTGCCGTGAAGAAGTTCTGAGTAGAGCGCTTGCTTTGGGAGTCTCGTGTCTGGCATGCGGACAATGTTGCCTGCCCAGCGGAGCTGATCAAGTGTGGTCAGTGCTTCAATGCTGGGGATCAGAGACCCGCTGGTAATGCCCTCAAGTTGCCATTATTCAAGTGCAAGCCAGGAGCTAGTGTCAGCAGGAGTGGGGGGATCATGAGCCTGACGTCCAGATGTGGGCGCTCGCCACTGAGACACTGCAGGAGCCCTTGCTGACCTTTCTCCACCTTAGCCTAAGGGGGCGGAGGTCATCCGTAGCATCCTCCACCACCTACCCACCACTCCGCAACTCAGGTTAGCTCATTTCAGCCCAGGGATCAAACCTGACTTGTTCGGTGAAATGTCACACCACATGGCTACATTTTCCCACTTGGTAATCTAACCCCCATCATCAATTGCCGATCCACTGATTAGGACATGAGGGAACTACCCAACAAATGGTGTAGAGCTCATTCATGTCTGTCTCTCAAGAGGTCCGGGGTTTCCGAGGACGTCAAGGTACTTCTCCAAGGCGAGCAAGGTGGAACAAGGGGGGGCGGTGCAGTGCGCAAGGGATGGAATCGAAGGGCGAGACCACCCTGACAATGCTCAGACACGCCGTGTAGCGTCTCTCGAAGCAACGCGGAGGGAGAAGTCTGGGGAAAACGAGTCGCTTTACCATCCCAATCAAGGAATGGATTGGGAGGAGGGTGGGGTGGGGGGGGGGGGGGGGGGTGGTGAGAGGAGGAACTAAACGGAAAAGATTATAAAACAGTCGGATATTAGGATGGGGCCTACGTGCGGGACACTGTTGGCTGGTGGAGATGACGGAGGGGAGCGAGCAGGGCGAGGCTGATCTGCAAAGTGTGACGCAAATGGAGTTGGGGCGGAGGACGGCATGCTCGGAATACCGCTCAGACTAAACAAACATCGAGTTCCCCCCGCGCCCCCCCACACCCGGACCAACCAAACACCACCGACTTCCTATTCTCCGACCCCCCTCAGTGAAATATTCCTTCTCAGTGACAAGACATTGAAAGCCACTGTGCGGTGCTGTACACGTTGGGAGAGTGCTGGCCTGCTCCCAAGTGGTTTATGAGGTGCACAGCCCTTCACTAATGACTGGGCTGTTTATTAGCAAGGCTGCGTTTTTGCAAGACCTTGTTTCTCTTGGCACGTCCCCCACGGCTTGTCCCGGGCCTGACCTAACAAGGAACTTCCCCTCCAGGGGCCAACTACTGCCTATACTACGGCAGATTGCTATCACAAAGACTTCGTACAACAGCGCCTACACACTGTTATCATAGCCAATAGTTTCTGCAGGGGAAAAAGAAACAAACATTAAGGTTAATACAAGATGACCCGTTGTAACCCTGATTTCCAACAAAGCGCTGGGTTGTGGAGCAGGTCTAAAAGGACGATATTAAAGTTGTAATATTCCCATTTTTCCCCACTATAATTTTCACTCTTCCTTCCCTGACTCTTGCCAAGAAACAGTTCCAGCCTTCGATACTCTGCCCGGAGAGTCTGTCCTGCATCAGCAACAGTGGTTAATGCGACAGCAGCCCAGTATCACAGCTGAGGCCGGTCTCGTTCTCGTCTAGGAACCATACGTGCAATTTTCGGCGGAGGTTGCTGCATGCTGATCGGGAGCAGGAACCTTGGCTGATATTATGCCCCCTCCCTAGCCCAGAGACACTGAAATAAAAAAGACTTGCATTTGTATAGCACCTTTCACGATCACCAGACGACCCAAAGTGCTTTACAGCCAATGTCACTGTTGGTAATGGGGAAATGCGGCAGCCAATTTGAGCACAGTAAGCTCCCACAAACAGCAATGTGATAATGGCCAGATAATATATTTTTCAGTGATGTTGACTGAGAGATAAATGTTGGCCAGCACCCTGCTCTTCTTCAAAATAGTGCCGTGGGATCTTTTCTGTCTATGTGAATCTCGAGCACCTCCAATCTCTTCGCCGAGAGCATGCAGAAATCAAGCGCAGGCAGCGGAAGGAGCATGCGGCAAACCAGTCCCACCAAACCTTTCCCTCAATGACTGTCTGTCTCACCTGTGACAGGGACTGTGGTTCTCGTATTGGACTGTTCAGCCACCTAAGGACTAATTTCTAGAGTTGAAGCATGTCTTCCTAGATTCCGAGGGACTGATGATCTGAGAGAGCAGAAGGGGCCTCGGTTTAACGTCTCATCCAAAAGACAGCACCTCCGACAGTGCAGCGCTCCCTCAGCACTGCACAGCAGTGTCAGCCCAGATTTTTGCGCTCAAGGCCCCGGACCGAGACTTGAACCCACAACCTTCTGACTCAGAGACCAGAGTGCCACCCACTGAGCCACGGCTGACACTGAGGGGCAACTGTACAATATCAACTGCTACCTGGCAGAGACCAGTGAAGTCAGCATGCGACTGAACCTGCTGTCCAATGCTCTGTGTACAACAAGTAGTGTTTTACTCAGCAGGTCATTTGGAAAGCCATCAGCACTGCTTTCTACAGCACTTTCACACCCTCAAAGACGTCTCAAAACTTTTCACAGCCAACGAATGACTTTTGAAGTACTGTTGTTTTGAAGGGAAATCGCAGCAGCCAGTCGGCACACAGCAAGCTCCCACAAGGGGCAAAGAGGTAAATGACCAATTAATCTGTTTATGGCGGATGGCCGAGCAGGATTGGCCCCGATACTGGGAGAACTCCCCTATTCTCCTTCAAACCATCATCATCATAGGCGCTCCCTCGAAGCGAGGATGACTTGCTTCCACGCCAAAAAGGGATGAATTCACAGGTGTTTCAATGAAGGACTGAATATTCCAGATCCTGAACTACATGCTGAAGGGGTGGAAGATGCCTGTGCGTGGATTTATTTAACGTGGGGTGACCGTTGCACACCAGCCACCACACGGGCTTGACAGAGCTCGGTCTTGGTCCAGTGGCAAGGATTACCCAGGACGACTGGAGACCAGCTCTGCTGCACGGGCCTAGTGCGCGCACATATCGCAGTGTGGGCTGGCCCCGTGCTGCCCCTGGGCCCTCGGCTCTTCTGGCTCCGAACTCACAGCTCTCCCGGGCCCCGATCACATCCCTGTACATTCTCTCGCCGCTCCTTCGCCCCACTGGATCGTTTACATCCGCCTAAAAATGAAGACGAGGCCTCGGTTTATTATCTCACTGAAAAGACAGCATCTCCAGCTCTCCCTCAACACTGCACTGAGGCATTAGCCCCGATTATGTGCACAGGTCCAGGAGTGGGATTTGAATCTGTAACCTTACGACTCAAAAAGAAAGACTTGCATTTATATAGCACCTTTCACAACCACCGGATGTCCCTGTCATGTATTCAACTATCATGTACAAGCTGACCTAAGTTGTACACCTTGAGAACATTGACCATCGGGGGCGAACTTGTGGGAGACACTCCTAACCTAGACTTTCCGGTATAAAAGGGGAAGCTCCACCCACCTTCACTCTCTTGAGGTCTTGGTAATGAAGGTAACTGGTCACAGAGTGACCTTCTCTCAAGTATGGGCCTCGTGTGCATTTATATTGTATAGTAAGGACATATCATTGGCGATGAGAAACTGGGATTTAAACCACACGAACATGGCCACTAGCAGCACAGAAGAGAGGTACTGTGTTGGTGATGATTGGGACGACTTTATTGAGAGACTACAGCAAAGTTTGGTCACTAAGGAATGGTTGGGGCAGGATTCGGCCGACAAACGCAGGGCTCATCTCCTGGCGTTTGGTGGATCCAGAACGTATTCCCTGATGAAGCATCTTCTAGCGCCAGAGAAGCCGGCGGACAAGACGTTCGAAGAGCTCAGTAAATTGATCGGGGAACACGTTAAACCGGCGAGCAGCATGCACATGGCGAGACACCGGTTTTACACGCACCGGCGGCAAGAAGGGCAAAGCGTTCCAGACTTTGTGGCAGATCTCCGGCGACTGGCGAGCCTATGTAAGTTCCCAGATGCATGCAGAGCGGAGATGCTGCGAGACTTTTTTATTGAGGGCATCGGGCACGCTGGGGTTTTCAGGAAGCAGCGGCTCTGATAGCCCAGACAATTATCTCAGGGGAGGAAGAGACCAGAATGATTTATGGCAAAAATCTTGGCTCAAATGCGGCAAACGACCAGGGAGTCAACATTGTTAACGCAGCACACAGTTCTCTAGGCAGACAGGGGCAATCGGACATGCCCCAGCATGCAGTCGAACTCAAAGGGGGAATTCAACAGAGACAATGGCTAGCTGAACGGCGATTCATGCCATCGCAATGGCCAATGCAGCCAGTAATGGGGCCATCAACACCTGTTGATGGTGCGTTTAAGGACAGTTACAGAGACAGTCAGAGACGATCGGCTGGTAATGGACCTTTTGTTTCCAACAATGGAACCTCTAGCTCATGCTGGAGATGTGGAAGCAAACACCCAGCCAGAGCTTGCAGGTATCAGCAATATACATGCAGAAACTGCAACGTCAGCGGTCACTTGGCGCGTATGTGCAGGAAGCCTGCAGCCAGGTTGATGTACGAGGAGGACGGGCCCGATGTAAGCCCTACGAGGCCAAATGAATACTGGGGGTAATCGCTGGAAGCTGAAGTTCAGCGAGTTCTTCTGGAGCACGTATACAGTTCATATACCAGTACACCACCGATAATGATGAAAGTGCTCCTCAATGGCATCCCAGTATGAATGGAGCTAGACATGGGGGCTAGCCAGTCCCTGATGAGTATCAAACAGTTCGAAAGGTTGTGGGTGTCCAAGGCCAGGAGGCCAAAATTATTGCCGATTGACGCACAGCTACGGACATACACAAAGGAGATCATTCCGGTGCTAGGCAGCGCCACGGTAGTCGTGACCCACAAAGATTCGGAGAACAGGTTGCCACTCTGGATTGTCCCGGGGGACGGTCCCGCACTACTGGGGAGGAGTTGGCTTGCTGTCATGAACTGGAAATGCAATTTCTTCTGTGGAGCGAGTATCATGCTCACAGGTCCTGGAAAAATTTGACTCATTACTTCAATCCGGCATTGGCACTTTCATGGGGACCAAGGTAGTGATTCACATAAACCCGGACACCAGGCCAGTACACCACAAAGCCAGAGCGGTGCCGTACGTGATGCGGGAAAAGATAGAAGGCGAATTGGACCGCCTGCTGAGGGAAGGCATCATCTCGCCAGTCGAATTCAGTGACTGGGCGAGCCCGATTGTGCCGGTGCTCAAGGCGGATGGGTCGGTCAGGATATGTGGCGATTACAAGGCCACCATCAATCGGGTGTCACTCCAAGACCAGTACCTGCTACCGAGAGCGGAGGACCTCTTTGCGACGCTATCCAGTGGCAAACATTTTTCAAAATTGGACCTGACCTCAGCTTACATGACCCAGGAGCTGGCGAGTGAGTCGAAGCTGACCAGATGTCCGTTCGGGATTCGTTCGGCCGCCGCGATCTTTCAGCGAAATATGGAAAGCCTCCTCAAGTCGATTCCAAGGACGGTGGTTTTTCAGGACGACATTCTCATTACGGGTTACGATACTGAAGAACACCTCCACAACCTGGAGGAGGTGCTACGCAGACTGGACCGGGTAGGACTGCGACTGAAAAAGGCGAAGTGCGTCTTCCTAGCTCCAGAGGTAGAATTCCTGGGGAGGAGGGTAGCAGCAGACGGGATCAGACCTACTGCGTCCAAAACGGAAGCGATCCAGAGAGCACCCAGACCCCGTAACACGACGGAGCTGCATTCGTTCCTGGGGTTCCTGAACTATTTTGGCAACTTTCTTCCCAAATTGAGCACGCTGTTAGAGCCGCTACACGTGCTCCTCTGCAAAGGTCGCGATTGGATCTGGGGGGACAGCCAGGAAAGGGCTTTTGATAGAACACGCAATTTGTTTGCTCCAACAAACTGTTAACGTTATATGACCCCGTGTAAGAAACTAGTTTTAACGTGCGATGTGTCGTCCTATGGGGTCGGGTGTGTGTTGCAGCATGTGAATGCCAATGGTCAGTTACAGCCGGTAGCTTATGCCTCCAGAAGTCTGTCTCAGGCAGAAGGGGGCTACGGGATGGTAGAAAAGGAAGCGCTAGCATGTGTATATACAGTAAACAAAATGCACCAGTACCTGTTTGGCAGGAAATTTGAGCTGGAGACAGATCACAAACCCCCAACGTCCCTTTTGGCCGACAACAAGGCCATAAATGCGAATGCATCGGCCCACATACAGAGGTGGGCACTTACGTTAGCCGCCTATGACTACACAATTCTGCACAGGCCGGGCACTGAAAACTGTGCCGATGCACTCAGCAGGCTCCCACTAGCCACCACTGAGGGGGCAACGGAGCATGATGCTGAGATGGTCATGGCTGTTGAAGCTTTTGAAAGCGAAGGCTCACCTGTGACAACCCGTCAGATTAAAGCCTGGACAAATAAAGACCCACTACTGTCTTTAGTTAAGAAATGTGTCCTGAATGGGGACTGGGCAGCCACGTACGGGGCATGCCCTGAGGAGTTTAAACCGTTTCGGGCAAGAGAGGGGAGATACTGCTAAGCATTGTGAAATGGGAGGACTGGACGTTGGCATGTGAGGCAGGGGGCTGAAGGAGACCAAAGCAGCGAGGCTGAGGGAGGCAAATGCGGCAGAATAGATAGCCTCCATTACAGATACAAAGTCCATGAGTTCTTCACCCTTAAAAGTTGGAGGAGGCAGCGCAGGGAAGCTGGAAGAGGCAGCTCGAAGTCGAGAACAGAGGGTAAAATTTCCATTTTGTAGCCCCACCCCCGTGAGGGGGTTAGCGGCAGCGAGCGGCGACAGTAGCGATGCTCGCCAAATTTAGCTGGTCGGTACCGTCGGCGATGAGGGAGTCTTGTCCGGGAGCATGGCGTCGGTGTGCAACGCCCCGGCAATGACCCAGGCACAAACTTCAGTTTGCCCGGCAGCATTGGCGCCCTGCGCTAACTACGCAAGTGACCCTTGGAGATCACAGCTGCCCCGGGGCGCCAAGGGAAGGGATGACTCCAGAAGGTAAGTTCCAGTGATTTTTGTTGCACTACTAGGTAGCGATACAGTTTTATTTGCGCTGTGCAATGCACGGGGAATGTTTTTTTTTTGCAAGTTTGGGCTTGACTTTTTTTTATTATCACGTACGAAGCCGGCTCTTTGCCGATGTATCTTCGGTACCGCTCCGGGCCGAGCATCCTAAGAGTGGTGTGCAACGCATCTTATCACGCCGCACTCCCCTCTCGAGCCCTTTCAGGCAGCGCATTCCAGGTAATGACAACTCGCTGCGTAAAAATTAAATTCTCCTCACCTCCCTTCTGGCTCTGTGCCCTGCTGCCAGTGGAAACAGTTTGAGCGATAAGGGAGTCAAGGGTTATGGGGAGCGGGCAGGAAAGTGGATTTGAGGCCAAGATCAGATCAGCCATGATCTGATTGAAGGCTCGAAGGGCCAAATGGCCTACTCCTGCTCCTATTTCTTATGTTAAATTGAATTTTGATGGGCCTGGCGCTAAAGATCTTGCATCGCTAAATTTAGCGCCCGGACAATATTACCAACTTGAGAGGCGTTCAACCGAAGTTTCAGCTTTTCCTTACCTTCCCAGGCGTTCCTGAATTTATGAGAATTTTTTTTGCTGCAGAAAGGTCAAGTCAGATCTGACAGTCGACAATCAGACTGGTCCCATGCCAAATACATTCAAGCCTGCAACCCTCAAACTGAAGGTTGTGAAGGTGTGGTATTGCACCAGGGGAATGTGAGACACCATGAGAGATACGGAGAGATCAAGGATGGGACTAGGCAGGTTGGGAGAGACTGTGAGATCATGGTGGGTAATGAACTTAGGAGCTGACTTGAGAGCAAAGGGATCAAGAGGTCAAACCACTATAAGCAGCGACACAGTTGAGTAAGGCTGTAAAAATAGCAAACCGAGCACTGGGGTTCATTTCTAGAGGGATGGAATTGAAAAGCAGAGAAGTTATGTTAAATTTGGATACAACCTTGGTTAGACCACACTTGGAGTACTGCGTACAGTTCTGATCTCCATATTATAAAAAGGATAAACAAGCACTGGAGAAAGTGCAAAAAAGATTTACATGGATGAAATCAGAACTGAGAGGATATACTTATCAGGAAAGAACAGACTGGGGTTCAATTCTCTAGAAAAGAGAAGGCTGAAGGATGACTTTACAAACGTCTTTAAAATGATGAAAGGGTAGATATAGAGAAAATGTTTCCACTTTTGGGGAGGCCAAAACTTGGGCTATAAATATAAGTTAGTCACAAATAAATCCAATCGGGAATTCAGGAGAAACTACTTTACCCAGAGAGTGGTGAGAATGTGGAACTCGCTGCCACAGGGAGTGGTTGAGATGAATAGTATAGATGCATTTCAAGGAAAGTTGGATAAGTGCATGTGGGAGAAAGGAATAGAAGGATATTCTGATAGGGTTAGATGAGGAGGAGTGGGAGGAGGTTTGTGTGGAGCATAAACATCTACACAGATCTGTTGGGCCCAATGGCCTGTTTCTGTGATGTAAATTCAATATAAATCTAAGATCTACTTAACTCCGTGAGATTGTAAAAGAATTGCTCAAAATCCCAGCTATATCTCTCATCATAATTGATATCTGGTGCTCCGATACTGCATCTAGTCAACCTATAACTCAATAGCACCTTTCACATCTTCACTTTCTCCCAGCTCTTTACACACAGCCCTTCAATTTTTTCCTTTTCATTTAAGTATCCAATTGCCTTTTGAAAGTTACTATTGAATCTACTTCCACCGCCCTTTCAGGCAGCGCGTTCCAGATCACAACAACTCACCATAGAAAAATAACATTCTCCTCATCTCCCTTCTGGCTCTTTTGCCAATGACCTTAAATCTGTGTCCTCTGGTTACCGACCCTCCTGCCAGCTGAAACAGTTTCTCCCTACCTACTCTATCAAAACCCCACATAAGTTTGAAAATCTTGAATCAAATCTCCCCCTTAATCTTTCTCTAATCAAAGGAGATCAACCTCAGCTTCCCGAGTCGGATTTGAGAGACAGTTCGTCTTGACCCGGCAACCGAGGGTTAACTCACAGTGCTCCATTGTCACGAATCTCTCAGCAAGTTCATAAAATATAAACCACAACAATCTCCGTAACATAATGAGAGATCACTCAAGTGCAGTGGCTGTATCGCCTCCTGCTATCTCGTACACAATAAAAAGTGTTTGCAATTCACCCAACACTGTGGCGGGGGCAAACGCAGGGCAAGCACAACAAAATATGAAATCGAGCAGGTCAGGGAAAGGTGAAGCTACATGTTTAACGCTGCCATGCCCAGGGAAGGGGTACATACAGAGATATGCACGTACCACAAGGCAGTTGGCAGACGTCGCCAACACTCAGTAATGGGCTTTTCCTGTGTTGTCGTCAACGAAGTGTACCGACTCCCTTTCTTTCCCTCTCTCCCCCGCCCCTGCCCCCCACCCCCCCCAGTTGGGGTGGAGTGTCAATGTTTTTAGTATAAAGGGTGTTGCAGTGGTGTGGACTGGTTGGGCTGGGTGCTCTTTGTCTTTCCGTTTTTGTTCATGGGTTTGTATGTTACCTTTAGGGCTGCTGACCAAGGACCGTGTGGCTCTTTGTTGGCCGGCGCAGACACGATGGGCCGAAATGGCCTCCTTTTGCGCTGTAAATTTCTATGTTTCTATTCGCTCCCAGCTGTATTCATTCAGCACTGCAAACCTCCCTTCACCTTTGGTAGGTGTGTGTGGTTCTTGTCAACCGTGATTCAATTGGTCGCACCCTTCCCTTTGAGTCAGAAGGCTGACACGCTGGTGCAGTACTGAGGGAGTGCTGCACTGTCATGGGTGCCGTCTTTCGGATGAGACTTGAAGTGCCGCAACCTGCAGGGTTACGGACCTAGAGCTGGTAAGTGGGATTAGACTGGATAACCTCTTGTTGGCTGGTGGAGATACGATGGTAAGTACTTCAGGGAATCTAATATGGCCAGAGTGATCTCCTGGACTAGTTTCGATCGCCTGGATGGGTCGGAGAGGAATTTTCCCAGATTTTTTTCCCCAACTGGCCTGGGTTTTTATGTTTTTTTTTTGCCTCTTCCAAGAGATCACATGGCTCCAGGTGGGGTGGAGTGTAAAATGTTGCGATACATGGGATATCGCGGTTGTGTGGGGCGGACTGGTTGGGCCGGGTGCTCTTTACCTTTCCACCATTGTTCATAGGTTTATATGTAACCTTCAGGGCTGCTGACCGAGGGCCATGTGGCTCTTTGTCGGCCGGCGCGGACACGATGGGCCGAAATGGCCTCCTTCTGCGCTGTAAATTTCTATGTTTCTATGTAAAACAAGGCCCCCTCTGCCCTCTCAGGTGGACGTAAAAGATCCCACAGGTACTATTTTGAAAAAGAGCAGGTGAGTTATCCCCAGTGTCCGGGGCCAATATTTTTCCCTCAATCAACATCACTAAAACAGATTATCTGGTCATTATCACATTCCTATTTGTGGGAGCTTGCTGAGCGCAAATTGCCTGCCGCGTGTCCCACGTTACAACAGCGACTACACTTCAAAAAGTACTTCACTGGCTGTGAAGTGCTTTGGGATGTCCGGTGGTCGTGAAAGGTGCTATATAAATCCAAGTCTTTCTTTATTTTGCCACAATACAGAGTCATTTTAAGAACCACCTAACAGACTCAATCACTCAGCATTGCTGTTCTTCATCCCTCCGTCAAGACAGCAAGAAAAACAATGAATTCTTGGAACTGCAAGGGGGTCAAACTTTCTTATTATGCTTTGTTTTCTCTCTCACCTCTCCTGCTGTATTCCCAATCACCCAAGTGGCCACTTTTCACTTGCGAGCACAGACAGTGAGCACTGAAGTGCGCTTACACAGGATATACGGCACAGAAATAGGCCATTCGGCCCAACCAGTCCATGACAACATTTATGCGTCACTCAAGCCCCCTCCCATCTTTCTTCATCTCAACTCGATCAGCATAATCCTCTAGTGGAGGAAGTGCATCCGGGAGGGCGCTGAGCTCCTTGAGTAACGTCGCTGAGAGTATGCAGAAATCATGTGTAGGCAGCAGACAGACAGGTGGGACCACTGTCTGTCCCCCCTGTGACAGAGATTGTGGTTCTCATACTGGACTGTACAGCCACCTAAGAACATGCTAAAAGTGGAAGCAAGTCTTCCTCGATTCTGAGGGACTGCCTATGATGAATCCTCTATTCCTTTCTCCCTCCCTCATGTGCTTATCTAGCCTCCCCTTAAATGCATCTGTACTATTTGTCTCCCTGTGGTAGCGAGTTCCACATTCTCACCACTCTCTGGGTAAAGAAGTTTCTTCTGAATTCCCGATTTAATTTCTTGGTGACTATCTTCTATTGATGGCCTCTAGTTATGCTCTTTCCCGAAGTGGAAACATTCTCGCTGTATCCACCCGATCAAAACCTTTCATCATTTTAAAGACCTCTATTAACGGAGATAAGACAGATTTTTGAGCGATAAGGGAGTAAAGGGTTATGGGGAGTGGGCAGGGAAGTGGAGCTGAGTCCATGATCAGATCAGCCATGATCTTATTGAATGACGGAGCAGGCTCGAGGGGCCGTATGGCCTACTCCTGCTCCTATTTCTTATGTTCTTATGTTCTCTTCAATTAGACAATGGAGACCATTGCAAAACAAGCTCCAGAAGCCTGGACTCGTAATGCAGAGAATCTGGGTTCAAATCCCATCATAGCAGTTTGAGAATTTAAATTCAGTCCAAAGATATCTGGAAATCAGGGAAAAAACAGTAAAAGTGACCATGAAGCTGTTGGATTGTCACAAAAACCCAACTGGCATCACTAATGTCCTTTAGAAAAGGAAACATTTTGTCCTTATCTGGTCTCTGCCTATATGTGACTCTGTAGAAATAGTGGATGCATTGGTGATCATTTTCCAACAGCCTATCGACTCTGGATCAGTTCCTATGGACTGGAGGGTAGCTAATGTAACACCACTTTTTAAGAAAGGAGGAAGAAAGAAAACGGGTAATTATAGACCGGTTAGCCTGACATCGGTGATGGGGAAAATGTTGGAATCAATTATTAAAGATGTAATAGCAGCGCATTTGGAAAGCAGTGACAGGATCGGTCCAAGTCAACATGGATTTATGAAAGGGAAATAATGCTTGACAAATCTTCGAGGGATTTTTGAGGATGTAACTAGTAGAGTGGACAAGGGAAAACCAGTGGATGTGGTGTATTTGGACTTTCAAAAAGCTTTTGACAAGGTCCCACACAAGAGATTAGTGTGCAAAATCAAAGCACATGGTATCGGGGGTAATGTATTGACGTGGATAGAGAACTGGTTGGCAGACAGGAAGCAGAGAGTCAGGAGATAAATGGGTCCTTCTCAGAATGGCAGGCAGTGACTAGTGAGGTGCCGCAGGGCTCAGTGCTGGGACCCCAGCTATTTACAATATACATCAATGATTTAGATGAAGGAATTGAGTGTAATATCTCCAAGTTTGCAGACGACACTAAGCTGGGTGGCGGTGTGAGCTGTGAGGAGGATGCTAAGAGGCTGCAGGGTGACTTGGACAGGTTAGGTGAGTGGGCAAATGCATGGCAGATGCAGTATAATGTGGATAAATGTGAGGTTATCCATTTTGGGGGAAAAAACATGAAGGCAGAATATTATCTGAATGGCGGCAGATTAGGAAAAGGGGAGGTGCAACGAGACTTGGGTGTCATGGTACATCAGTCATTGAAAGTTGTCATGCAGGTACAGTAGGTGGTGAAGAAGACAAATGGCACGTTGGCCTTCATAGCTAGGGGATTTGAGTATAGGAGCAGGGAGGTCTTAATGCAGTTGTACAGGGCCTTGGTGAGGCCTCACCTGGAATTTTGTGTTCAGTTTTGGTCTCCTAATCTGAGGAAGGACGTTCTTGCTATTGAGGGAGTGCAGTGAAGGTTCACCAGACTGATTCCCGGGATGGCGGGACTGACGTATGAGGAGAGACTGGATCGACTAGGTCTGTATTCATTGGAGTTTAGAAGAATGAGAGGGGATCTCATAGAAACATATAAAATTCTGACGGGACTGGACAGGTTAGATGCAGGTAGAATGTTCCCGATGTTGGGGAAGTCCAGAAACAGGGGTCACAGTCTAAGGATAAGGGGTAAGCCATTTAGGGCCGAGATGAGGAGAAACTTCTTTACTCAGAGTTGTTAATCTCTGGAATTCTCTACCGCAGAGAGTTGTTAATGCCAGTTCATTCGATATATTCAAGAGGGAGTTAGATATGGCCCTGACGGCTAAAGGGATCCAGGGGTATGGAGAGAATGCAGGAATGGGGTACTGAGGTGAATGATCAGCCATGATCTTATTGAATGGTGGTGCAGGTTCGAAGGGCCAAATGGCCTACTCCTGCACCTAATTTCTATGTTTCTATGTTCCAAGCATGGCCAAGTGATTGCCCTCTGAAGTGGCCCAGCAAGCCACTCAGTTGTATTTAGGGCAACAAGGGATAACAACAACAACTTGTATTTATATAGCACCTCTAACGTAGTAAAAGATCCCAAGGCGCTTCACAGGAGTGTTATGAGACAAATAATGTGACACTGAGCCACATAAAGAAAAATTATGGCAGGTGACCAAAAGCTGGGTCAAAGAGGTAAGTTTTAAGGAGCGTCTTAAAGGAGGAAGGAGAGGTAGAGAGGCGGAGAGGTTTAGGGAGGGAGTTCCAGAGCTTGGGGCCTAGACAACAGAAGGCACGGCCGCCGATGGTTGAGCGATTACAATCAAGAGGGCAGAATTATAGGAGCCCTCTTGGGGGGGTTGTGGGGCTGGAGGAGGTTACAGAGATAGGGAGGAGGCGAGGCCATGGGGGGGGGTTTGAAAACAAGGATGAGAATTTTGAAATTGAGGCGTTGCTTAACCGGGAGCCAATGTAGGTTCAGCGAGCACAGGATTGTTGGGTGAGCGCGACTTGGTGCAAGTTAGGACATGGGCTGCCGTGTTCTGGATGAGCTCAAGTCAAGTCAAGGATGGGCAACATACGCTCGCATCCCGAGAATGAATAAAAAAACATTCCAGAATATGACGATATAATCTAGGCTGCTGTTGTCAGGAATGGCATTTTTTGGATTGAAACTTGAAACATCTGTCTGCACCGATGCTTCAGATGAGCTGTATATTGTGTTCCTACATTGAGGTATTAAAAAAAAGTACTTGATGAAGTTGATTTAGGCATTTTCTGAATTGTGTTGAAGGGTTCAAACACAAGGGAACACAAGTGAAATATTAGGAATAAGAAGGGAAGCCAGGCTGTTCGTTTTCAGCCAAGTTTTGAGTGAGCTGCCACTGAGGCGGAAAACAGAAATGGGTCAGAGGCAAACAACACAACAGATGACAGGTCATGGAAATCGGCATATAATCGTATGTTCGGTCTTACTTATACGAACCACAGGAATGAAAACAAGTACAATACACACACGTAAGTAAAGAAACGTTAGCAAGAACCATACACAAGGTGAATCTCAGTGCCACAGAACTTTTGTTGCGTGATTGGAAAAGGAGATTTGCCACACTGGAAGGTATGGAAGACGCCAACCAAAAACGATTAAATTATGAGGACAGGTTGCATAGCCTAGGCTTGTATTCTGCGCTCAAGGGAACACAACCCTATAAAATTAAGGGGGATGATGTAATTGAGGTGTTTAAGATGATTACAGGATTTGACAGGGTAGATAGAAAGAAACTATTTCCTCGACTGGTGTCGTGTGGGCACTTGTATAATTTGCCTCTCGGTGCCCTAAAAAAAACCACAAAAAAAAGGGCACCTGAAAAGTGTTTGGAGTGCCCTCCCCTCTTTAATAAGGGGGCACTTGATTTAATGTTTACTTTTGTTTTGCAAAAGAGTTGTAGAGCTGTTGAGGCGCCGGAGGGGCTGGAGTGCATCATCACCCCCGGCGACCAAATTTTAATTTGATTTTAATGTCTAAAGTTTAATTTGTTTAAGTTGTCGGTTTTAGTGCCCCCCCCCACCCAATCTTTTAGCCAGGGGGCACTTGTATAATTTGTGTTTCTAGTGCCCTCCAAAAAAAACACAAAAAAAAAACAAGGGGACACTTGAAAAGTTTTTGGAGTGTGGCCTCCCCTCACTGCCTTTAATCAGGGGGGGCACTTGATTACTGATACAACTAAAATAGTTGTAGAGGTTTCCGTAGTGCAGCGGTTATCATGTTCGCTTTACACGCGAAAAGGCCCAGTTTGATCCCGGACAGGAACATTATAGTGGCCGGTTAGCTCAGTTGGTTAGAGCACGATGCTGATAACGCCAATGTCGGGAGTTCGATCCCCCTACGGGTCATTCAAATGTTATTCATAATTCTACAGAAATAGTTGTAAAGCTGTTGCATTGTAAGTGGCGTAGCCAGTCACATGATGTTCACAAGACTCAATAAAACCCCAGTCTAGCTCATCCACAATGGGGCAGGTGGTTGTGAGCCTAGTGGATGATTGGGTAATGTGTAGTGTGATTGTTAAACCTTTGTTAATAAACCAACCTAGTTCTTAACTGCAATGTGTTGCTATGAATTCTTAAGCAAAGAACCCATGAAGCAAAATACATTACTGATGGGGGAAGTCCAGAATAAGGAGGCACAACCTTAAAATTAGAGCTAGGCTGCTCAGGGGTGAGTATTTGGCTTCGAAGAACTGCGGGGAAAAATGTCCTGACCCACATTCTTCCTTCACAAAAACCAGCAACATAGATTAGTTGGTCATTTATAAGAACATAAGAAATAGGAGTAGGCCATTTGGCCCCTCAAGCCTGCTCCACCATTCAATAAGATCCAAGGGACTGCCTATGATGCTGATGACACCCTCGACCAGCCCTATACCTTTACCCATGTCCGATGGTCCCCCGACTCTGGCTTTCACTGCACCCCTTCTTTCCCGGCGTTCCTCAAGGGGTGCCAGAGCTTTCAGCCAACTATGTCCTGCTCTCTCAAACTGTCTTCCTACCTAAACCTCTTTGTCTTGCTACTTCCCTCCCCATCTTTAATAGCTTTTAAAGACCCCCTATTCCATCAACTCTCCTAATTCAACTACCCCTCGGCTCCACAAGTTCCCGCTGGAGCACCTGGCGGCATTTTATTATACTGAAACCATTATATGTTATCTCAAGCCTGTGACTTCTACCACCTAGATCATCATCATAGGCAGTCCCTCGGAATCGAGGAAGGCTTGCTTCCACTCTAAAATGAGTCCTTAGGTGGCTGAACAGTCCAATATGAGAACTGCAGTCCCTGTCACAGGTGGGACAGATAGTCATTGAGGGAAGGGGTGGGTGGGACTGGTTTGCCACACGCTCTTTCCGCTGCCTGCGCTTGGTTTCTGCATGCTCTCGGTGATGAGACTCGAGGTGCTCAACGCCCTCCCGGATGCTCTTCCTCCACTTAAAGCGGTCTTTGGCCAGGGACTCCCAGGTGTCAGTGGGGATGTTGCATTTTATCAGGGAGGCTTTGAGAGTGTCCTTGTAACGTTTCCTCTGCCCACCTGGGGATCGCTTGCCGTGTAGGAGTTCCGAGTAGAGCGCTTGCTTTGGGAGTCTTGTGTCGCGCATGCGAACAAAGTGGCCCGCCCAACGGAGCTGGTCGAGTGTGGTCAGCGCTTCAATGCTGGGGATGTTGGCCTGGTCGAGGACGCTAACGTTGGTGTGTCTGTCCTCCCAGGGGATTTGCAGGATCTTGCGGAGACATCGTTGTGGTTTTCACCACCTAGAAGGACAAGGACAGCAGGGGCACCATCACATCCAAGTTCCCCTCCAGGTCACACACCATCCCAACTTGGGACATATAATCGGCCGTTTCTTCATCGTCACTGGGTTTAAAATCCTGAAACTTCCTGCCTAAAAGCATTGTGGGAGCCGCTTCACCAGCGATTTGAGAAGAAGGCTCTTCACCGCGTTCTCAAGGGCAACTGTGTGGGCGATAAATGCTGACCTTGCCAACAACGCCCACATCCCGAGAATAATTTTGTTTTTAAAAGCCAGCAGTAGTTGGTAGACCACAAGGCGTGTACCACACTCAGCTCTCGTCACCAAAACATCCAGGCCGCGCCCTGCTGGGACGGACCATGAGCTGTTCAAAATAAAATAAAAATCACAGAGCAGACTGCGGAGGCTCCAGCCACAATCGTGCAATCCTCCTTGAGCATGGACACAGTGCCGGGGAACTGGAGAGCAGGCAAGCGGACACCTTTTCGAGAAGGGAATGACCTACATTGGCTCCTGGTTAAGCAAGGCCTCGATTTTAAAATTGCAACATTTTACTCCGTTAAAGGCGGCATGTAAATACAAGTTGTTGTTGTTGTTGTTATTGGCCCTGGATTGTTCTCTGACTTTTGGCCTCCCTCCCCCCAGATTACACGTCTCGGGGGGGAGAATAAAGGTGGGAAGTGTCTAGTTGTGATGCTCCAGCCATCATGGTGTGTGGGACAGACTCGATAGACCAGTTGGTCTTACGCTGTCCATCAATTCTGCATGTTCAGGTGTCAGGAAGTGCTGCTGTACACCACGAGCGTGCAGCACCTGAAATGGGCTCGAAGGGGAGAGGAGGCAAAAGCCGTGATGTCGGTTTCGACGGCACAGCGAGCTACACGGGCCAAATGGACTCGCCAAGTTTACTGCCCATCCCATTGGCAAAGGGGTAAACATAGAAACATAGAAAGTCGGTGCAGGAGTAGGCCACTCGCCACTTCGAGCCTGCACCAGCATTCAATAAGATCATGGCAGATCATACAACTTCAGTACCCCACCCCTGCTTTCTCTCCATACTTCTTGATCCCTTTAGCCATTAAGGCCACATCTAACTCCCTTCTGAATATATCGAACGAACTGGCCTCAACAACTTTCTGTGGTAGAGAATTCCACAGGTTCACCACTCTCTGAGTGAAGAAGTTTCTCCTCATCTCGGTCCTATATGGCTTACCCCTTATCCTTAGACTGTGACCCCTGGTTCTGGACTTCCCCAACATCGGGAACATTCTTCCTGCATCTAACCTGTCCAATCCCGTCAGTATTTTATATGTTTCTATGAGATCCCCTCTCATTTTTCTAAACTCCAGTGAATATAAGCCTAGTCGATCCAGTCTTTCTTCATATGTCAGTCCTGCTATCCCAGGAATCAGTCTGGTGAATCTTCGCTGCACTCCCTCAATAGCAAGAATGTCCTTCCTCAGATTAGGAGACCAAAACTGCACACAATACTCAATGTGTGGCCTCACCAAGGCCCTGTACAACTGCAGTAAGACCTCCCTGCTCCTATACTCAAATCCCCTAGCTATGAAGGCCAACATGCCATTTGCCTTTTTTTACTGCCTGTTGTACCTGCATGCCAACCTTCAATGACTGATGTAATGTAAGTTGCTGTGTGTTTCTGGGGAGAAAAAGCGGGGCTGGAGATGAGAAGAGCTAAAAAAAAAAGGCAATTTCTGATCCAAATGACTGCTATTGCTGAAAGTTCAAAGAGGTGAGCTGATTGCCCATAAATTAGAAGCTACTCACTAAACTCCAGTCTGTGGCGAAGCTTAGAGGTTTATTGGAAAAGTAAACAATGAGAAATGATTACGGAACTAATTGGGCAAATTGAGGCAAAACTCTTTGGCCTGCAGCAAGTCCTGAGCCTATCACATCAGGAACCTTATCCCCTCTCAATAATCTACTTGTCAATTTCAGGTCCCCCCCTACACACTGCAACCTCTGAACTTTCACTCAATAATGTGTTAGAAACTGACAGCGTGGGAACGAAAGAATCACCGCTATCTGATTGGATATCGTATTTCAAAGTCCAAAGCATCCTGTTCAGTGGTTGCATTTTGGTTCTGACTGCAGCTGATTAACTAGATTATTTGGAGCCCGGCCAAAGGATGAAAGATATAATACTCACTTCCAAAAGGGAAAATCTACCAGCTGCACGTTCAAGATTATTAGAACAATTAATGCACAACTTACAGTGGGACACACCTATAAGGAATTCAGGTGAAACTTCGTTACCCAGTGAGTGGTGAGAATGTGGAACTTGCTACCACAGGGAGTGGTTGAAGCCAAAAAAATAGAGAGGCAGACTATTATCTGAATGGTGACAGATTAGGAAAAGGGGAGGTGCAAAGAAACCTGGGTGTCATGGTACATCAGTCATTGAAGGTTGGCATGCAGATACAGCAGGCGGTTAAGAAAGCAAATGGCATGTTGGCCTTCATAGCAAGGGGATTTGAGTACAGGGGCAGGGAGGTGTTGCTACAGTTGTACAGGGCATTGGTGAGGCCACACCTGGAGTATTGTGTACAGTTTTGGTCTCCTAACCTGAGGAAGGACATTCTTGCTATTGAGGGAGTGCAGCGAAGGTTCACCAGACTGATTCCCGGGATGGCGGGACTGACCAATCAAGAAAGACTGGATCAACTGGGCTTGTATTCACTGGAGTTCAGAAGAATGAGAGGGGACCTCACAGAAACGTTTAAAATTCTGACGGGGTTAGACAGGTTAGATGCAGGAAGAATGTTCCCAATGTTGGGGAAGTCCAGAACCAGAGGTCACAGTCTAAGGATAAGGGGTAAGCCATTTAGGACCGAGATGCGGAGGAACTTCTTCACCCAGAGAGTGGTGAACCTGTGGAATTCTCTACCACAGAAAGTTGTTGAGGCCAATTCACTAAATATATTCAAAAAGGAGTTAGATGAGGTCCTTACTACTAGGGGGATCAAGGGGCATGGCGAGAAAGCAGGAATGGGGTACTGAAGTTGAATGTTCAGCCATGAACTAATTGAATGGCGGTGCAGGCTAGAAGGGCTGATTGGCCTACTCCTGCACCTATTTTCTATGTTTCTATGTTTCACGGGATGAGGGTGTCGCTGGCAAGGCCAGCACTTATTGTCCTTCCCTAATTGCCCCCGAGAAGATGGTGGTGAGCCGCTGCAGTCCGTGATACTTCTTTGTGTAGCGGTTTGCTACAACTAAGAGTCAACTAACATTGCAGTGAGTCTGGAGTCACAAATAGACCCAGACCAGGTAAGGATGGCAGATTTCCTTCCCTAAAGGACATTATTGAACCAAATGGTTTCGACAATCCGGTAAGTACCCCAGCTGCTGGTGTGGGATTTTAACTCATGTCTCAGGATCGTTAGTCCAGGCCTCCAGATTACTAGTCCATCATCATCATCATCATCATCATAGGCAGTCCCTCGGAGTCGAGGATGACTTGTTTCCACTCTAAAAGTGAGTTCTCAGGTGACTGAAGGGACCTACAGTCTCTGTCACAGGTGGGGCCGTCAGTGGTTGAAGGAAAGGCTGGATGGGGAGCCTGGTTTGCCACACGCTCCTTCCGCTGTCTGCGTTTACTTTCTGCATGCTCTCAGCGACGAGATTCGAGGTGCTCAGCGCCCTCCCGGATGCTCTTCCTCCACTTAGGGCAGTCTTGGGCCAGGGACTCCCAGGTGTCGGTGGGGATGTTGGATTTTATCGGAGTCTTTGAGGGTGTCCTTGAAGCGTTTCCTCTGCCCACCTGGGGCTCGCTTGCCGTGTCGGAGTTCCGAGTAGAGCGCTTGCTTTGGGAGTCTCGTGTCAGGCATGTGGACGATGTGGCCCGCCCAGCGAAGCTGATCGAGTGTGGTCAGTGCTTCGATGCTGGGGATGTTGGCCTGAGCGAGGACACTGATGTTGGTCCATCTATCCTGCCAATGGACTTGCAGGATCTTGTGGAGACAGCGCTGGTGGTATTTCTCCAGCGTTTTGAGGTGTCTACTGTATATAGTCCACGTCTCTCAGCCAAAAAGGAGGGCGGGTATCACTACAGCCCTGTAGACTATAAGCTTGGTGCCAGATTTGAGGTTCTGGTCGTCAAACTCTCTTCCTCAAGCGAACGAAAGCTGCGCTGGCGCACTGAAGGCGGTGTTAGACGTCATCATCAATGTCTGCTCTTGCTGACAGTAGGCTCCCGAGGTATGGAAAATGGTCCACGTTGTCCAAGGCCTCATCGTGGATTTTGATAATCAGGGGGCAGTGCTGTGTGGCGGGGTCAGATTGGTAGAGGACATTTGACTTACGGATGTTTAGCTTAAGGCCCATGCTCTCGTACGCCTCAGTGAAGGTGTTGACGATGGCTTGGATTTCGGCCTCAGAGTGTGCGCAGACGCAAACGTCGTCTGTGTACTGTAGTTCAATGACAGAGGACGGGATGACCTTGGATCTGGCCTGGAGGCAGCGGAGGTTGAACAGATTCCCATTTGTTCTATAATTTAGCTCCACTCCAGCGGGGAGTTTGCTAAGGGTGAGATGAAGCATTGCAGCAAGGAAGATTGAGAAGAGCGTTGGTGTGATGACACAGCCTTGCTTGAAGCGGGTTCGGACGTGGGTTGGGTCTGTGGTCGATCCGTTGGTCAGGATCACGGCTTGCATGTCATCGTAGAGCAGATGGAGGACAAACTTTTGGGGGCAGCCGAAACGGAGGAGGACACTCCATAGTCCCTCACGGTTGACAGTGTCAAAGACCTTTGTGAGGTCAAAGAAGGCCATGTACAAGAGTTGGTGCTGTTCCCTGCATTTCTCATCTGTAGTTGTTGTGCGATGAAGATCATGTCCGTTGTACCCCTTAGTGGACGGAATCCGTATTGCAACTCTGGGAGGAGCTCTTCAGCTGCAGGGAAAAGATGACTGAGGATGATTCTTGCGATGACTTTCCCTGTGGACAACAGCAGAGAGATTCCGCTGTAGTTACCGTACTCGAACCTGTCTCCTTTTTTGAAGATGGTCATGATTACGGCGTCTCTGAGATCTCCTGGCATGCTCTCCTCCTTCCAGATAAGACAAATGAGGTCACGTATTCATGCCAATAGTTCTTCTCAGCCATGCTTTTATGCAGTAACATAACTAGTCCAGTAACATAATCACTATGCTACTGTTTCCCTGCAATAGCATTGTTGCATTTGAGGGTAAGCGAGATGAACAGAGGGGGAAAGGAATCAAAGGATATGTTGACAGGGTGAGATGAAGCTTCTCTACCTTTCTTCCCTCCTTTAAGATGCTCCTTATAACCTACCTGACCAAGCTTTTGGTCACCTGTTGTAATATCTCCATCTGTGGCTTGGCATCAAACCTTGCTGGATAACGCTCCTGTGAAGCGCCTTGGGGCGTTTTACTATGATAAAGGCACTATATAAATACAAGTTGTTGTTGTTGTTGAATAAACTAAATTGACCAGTTAGCCTGATGTTAGTCTCGGTCACAGAAATATAGAAACATAGAAACATAGGTCAAACTCTTAGAATCCATAATTCAAGCGAAAATTGACATTGAGAAATGCATGGGCAACCAACAATAATCATGATTGAATTGTTAAATTGTGTTTGTCAAATTTAATATAATGTTTTGAAGAAGTGATCAATTGGACATATAAAGGGAATGCATTAGATGTGGTACATAGGGATTTTCAGAAGACATTCATTAAGGTGTCTCATAAGGGTACAAGAGGAAGTGTAGCAGCAAGGATAGCAAGTTGGTAGACGGACAAGAGACAAATAGTAAGCGTGCATGGATGTTGCTGGGATTGGAGAAGGGAAGCGGTGTACCCCAGGGGTCAGTGCTGGGTCCACTTTTTGTTCTCTGTGTGCCATGATGGTTTGGAGTTGGGTACAGGGATCACAATCTCAAAATCTGTGGTCGACACAAATGGGGGATGTTTAGCAAACTGTGAGGAGGATTGTCAAAGACCTCAGGAAGACACAGACTGATGGCAGGTGCAATTTAATGTGGATACATGTGAGGTAATTGTTGTTGTTGTAAAGTGGGAGGAGGCTTGTGCGGTGTTTAAACACGGGCAAAGACCACATTCTATGTTGTAAATTCTATGCAACATCTATGGGGTGCAGTAGCATAGTGGTTATGTTATTGGACCAATAAACCAGAGGCCTGGACTAATGATCCAGAGACACAAGTTCAAATCCCACCACGGCAGCTGGGGAATTTAAATTCAAAATAATTTTTTAAAAACTCGTGTCAGTAATGGTGATCATGAAACTATCGGAATGCCATAAAATCCCATTTGGTTAACTAATGTCCTTTCGGGAAGGAAATCTACCGTCCTTACCCGGTCTGGCCGATATATGACTCCAGACCCACAGCAATGTGGTTGCCCCTCTGAAATGGCCCAGCGAGCCACTCGGTTATTTTCAAGAAGGTGGCTTTTCGAGGGCAATTAAGAATGGGCAATAAATGCTGACCTTACTGGCGACACCCACATCAATGAATGAAAAAAAAAATCTACTTTGTGCAAGCACGCCTGTAATCATATTTGCTTCATGGGTTTTTTGCTTAAGAATTGATTGCAACACATTGCTATTAAGAACTAGTTGATTTATTAGCAAAGGTTTAGTAATCCTCGACTCCGAGAGACTGCCGAAGAAGAAGACGACACATTACCAGTTCATCCACCAGGCTCGCAACCACCTGCCTCATCATGGCCCAACTGGCTGGGGTTTTATTGAGTCTTGTGAAATCACGTGACTGGCTAAGCCACTCACAGTGCAACAGCTCCACAAACCTGTGAGTGCGTACATGACAACGTCGACTTCGGATCATGAGGGTCCCAGGTTGGATCCCTGGCCCGCGTTGAGTTAGCTGATCGCAGCGGGGCTGCCAGCATTGTGCCGCAGTTAGCCTCAGCACCCCAGGGGTGAGCAACGGGCAGAATCGTAACCCAAGCCCGATTTGTCGTCCTTTTGTGTGGGAGGGGGGGCGGGGGGCGGTTGGGCACCAGAGAGGGGGTGGAAGAAAAGTTGGCAGAAGAGAAAGGATGTGGTTCCAAGCTAAACAGAGAGAGAATGATATCCAAGGCATTCTGCTGAAGCCCCTGTCCCCAGCCAAGGGATCAGAGACACATAAGAGAGATTCCGAAATTCTGTGAATTAATGCAAAAGAGAATTATCAAACGCTGAAGGAACGTAAATAGCTTGCACATGATGAGGATGGAAATGATAAATTCTGTGGCTGCGAGTGAGGCTTTAGCACTTAAGGGAAACATACTTTCTAATATCCATCATTATGTGCGCATACGACGCCGTTAGGACGTCCCTCTTATTTTTGGCTAATCCCGATGGAATATGGGTTGAAAGAGCTGGCAGGGCAGTTCAATAGGATCGTGCGATTGTTTGTTTACAGCTAATAGTCCTGCCCCGGAGCACAATACAATACAGTCACCGTACACACAAGCATTCAACTAGCACAACCATCTTCTGATCATCAGCGAGCTCGGTGCAAGAAAAGGCCAGCCAACCCATTGAGCCCTTGCAACACGTACTCTTTGTGTCAGCTGTGGTTCAGTGGGTAGCTCACTCGCCTCTGAGTCAGAAGATTGAGCACAAAATCTTGGTTGGCCCTGGTTTAAGTAATATTCTGGGCTGAGTAAATCTGATTTCATGATGGTGAAAAATGTTTAAGCACCCCTGGACTAGGCAGGGGGAAAAGAAACACATTGGGCAGGCCCCCAGCATCTGATTCCTCGTTCCTTCATCGTTACTGGGTCAAAATCCTAGAACTCCCTCCCTGCAATGAATGCACCTGTCCGTATGCTCACAGGTCGGTCGTTGCACATAAACCAATGAGTGTTACAGAGTAGAGTTTGCTTGATGGCTCCTGCACAAGGATGACACGTGAATTCGTTACACATTTGCCTTCCTGAAAAGTTTTCTGGAGTGTGTCCCCACCTTTAATCAGGGGCACTTGATTACTGATACAACTCAAAATAGTTGTAGAGCTGTTGATTTGGGAGTGGCTTTTCCAGTCACGTGATGTTCCCAAGACTCAATAAAACCCCAGCCAGTTCAGTTCAGGCGTTCCACGATGAGGCAGGTGGTTGTGAGTCTGGTGGATGAACTGGTAAAATGTACCATGATCGAAACATAGAAAATAGGTGCAGGAGTAGGCCATTCAGCCCTTCGAGCCTGCACCACCATTCAATATGATCATGGCTGATCATGCAACTTCAGTACCCCAGTGATAGTTAAACCTTTGCTAATACTAGTTCTTAATGGCAACGCGTTGTTATGAATTCTTAAGCAAAGATCCTATGAAGCAAATACATTGCACTCCCAAACAGCACTGTGGGAGCACCGCTGTGGGACTGCAGCGGTTCAAGAAGACGGCTCACCAACACCTTCTCAAAAGCAATTAGGGATGGGCAATAAATGCTGGCCTTGACAGTGAAGCCCACATCCCAGAACGAATAAGAAAAAACAAATAGTCTTCACTAGGGTTGCCAACCCTCCAGGATTGGTCAGCAGTCTCCAGAAATTGAAGATTAATCTTCTGGACACTGCTATGAGCAACTCCAGGAGAAAAATCATAGGGGAATTAAAAAGAAGTGTTTTTTTGTTTCTATTTATTTGAAAAAAAGTGTTTATTAGTTTTTGGAGAAGGGGAAACAGGGCTGTTTGACTGGCCGGGCGGTTGGAAGGCAGGTCATGTGATGAACCCTCCAGGAATACATTCACCCAGAGTTGGCAACCTTCACCCTGACGGAAAAGAGTGTGGACGATGGGTGAGCACCAGGCTTGGATGTGATATAATCTCACCTCACCCCAACTCCCCAACAGCCCAACATGGTTGACTTGCCTAGCCAACAACAATAAATTGTTGACTCAGACGCGAGAGTGCTACCACTGAGCCACGGCTGACACCAATGAGAAGGAGCTTGTGCTCATTCCTCTCCAACCACCGTTCATGCCATCACCGAGACCACATATTTCCACCACCGGAACATCTCCCAATTCAGCCCCTGCCTCAGCTCATCCGCTGCTGAAACCCTCATCCAGGTCTTTGTTGACTCGAGACTTGACGATTCCAATGCACTCCTGGCCGGCCTTCCACATTCTACCCGCCATAAACTTGATGTCATCCAAAACTCTGCTGCCTGTGTATCACTAAATATATTCAAAAGGAGTTAGATGAAGTCCTTACTACTAGGGGAATCAAGGGGTATGGTGAGAAAGCAGGAATGGGGTACTGAAGTTGCATGTTCAGCCATGAACTCATTGAATGGCGGTGCAGGCTAGAAGGTCCGAATGGCCTACTCCTGCACCTATTTTCTATGTTTCTATGTTTCTATGTTCAAACTTGCACCAAGTCCCGCTCACCCATCATCCCTGTGCTCGCTGATCTATTGACGCCCGGTTAAGCAACACCTCGATTTTAAAATTCTCATCCTTGTTTTCAAAGCCCTCTTTGGCTTCAACCACCACCGCCACTCCACCCTGCCCTCGCCCCGGCTGCACTCCGCCCCCATATCTCTGTAATCTCCTGCAGCCCTAAAACCCTCCAAGATATCTGCGCCCCTCCAATTCTGGCCTCTTGTGAATCCCTGAATGCAATCACTCCGCCATTGGTGGCCGTGCCTGGAATTAAGACTGGACGAAGGGTCATCGACCCGAAACGTTAACTCTGCTCCCTCTCCACAGATGCTGCCTGACCTGCTGAGATTTCCAGCATTTTCTGTTTTTATTCCAGATTCCAGCATCCGCAGTATTTTGGCTTTGTATTTTAAGTTCTGGAATTCTCTCCCTAAACCTCTCTGCCTCCCGAACTCTCTTCCTTCCTTTAAGATGCTCCTTAAAACCTACCTCTTTGATCAAGCCTCTGGTCACCTGCCCTAATATCTCCTTATATGGCTCAGTGTCAAATAGGAAAAAGAAAAAAGATTGTGAACCCAGCAGTACAGAGATTGGGTGGTCTGAACTCACACACCAAATTAATGAAGCAGACCTCATCTTGTATTGGAGACCACTGGTGACACCTCCCCACATGCCTTGAAGGTAGACAAGTCCCCTGGTCCTGATGAAATGCATCCCAGGGTATTAAAAGAGATGGCGGAAGTTATAGCAGATGCATTCGTTATAATCTACCAAAATTCTATGGACTCTGGGGAGGTACCAGCGGATTGGAAAGCAGCTAATGTAACGCCTCTGTTTAAAACAGGGGGCAGACAAAAGGCAGGTAACTATAGGCCGGTTAGTTTAACATCTTTGGTGGGGAAAATGCTTGAAACTATTATTAAGGAAGAAATAGCGGGACATCTAGATAGGAATAGTGCAATCAAGCAGACGCAGCATGGAGTCATGAAGGGGAAATCATGTTTAACTAATTTACTGGAATTCTTTGAGGATATAACGAACATGGTGGATAGAGGTGTACTGATGGATGTGGTGTATTTAGATTTTCAAAAGGCATTCGATAAGGTGCCACACAAAAGGTTACTGCAGAAGATAAAGGTACGCGGAGTCAGAGGAAATGTATTAGCATGGATAGAGAATTGGCTGGCTAACAGAAAGCAGAGAGTCGGGATAAATTTTCCTTTTCGGGTTGGAAATCGGTGGTTAGTGGTGTGCCACAGGGATCGGTGCTGGGACCACAACTGTTTACAATATACATAGATGACCTGGAAGAGGGGACAGAGTGTAGTGTAACAAAATTTGCAGATGACACAAAAATTAGTGGGAAAGCGGGTTGTGTAGAGGACACAGAGAGGCTGCAAAGAGATTTAGATAGGTTAAGCGAATGGGCTAAGGTTTGGCAGATGGAATACAATGTTGGAAAGTGTGAGGTCATCCACCTTGGGAAAAAAAAACAGTAAAAGGGAATATTATTTGAATGGGGAGAAATTACAACATGCTGCGTTGCAGCGGGACCTGGGGGTCCTTGTGCATGAATCCCAAAAAGTTAGTTTGCAGGTGCAGCAGGTAATCAGGAAGGCGAATGGAATGTTGGCCTTCATTGCGAGAGGGATGGAGTACAAAAGCAGGGAGGTCCTGCTGCAACTGTACAGGGTATTGGTGAGGCCGCACCTGGAGTACTGCGTGCAGTTTTGGTCACCTTACTTAAGGAAGGATATACTAGCCTTGGAGGGGGTACAGAGACGATTCACTAGGCTGATTCCGGAGATGAGGGGGTTACCTTATGATGATAGATTGAGTAGACTGGGTCTTTACTCGTTGGAGTTCAGAAGGATGAGGGGTGATCTTATAGAAACATTTAAAATAATGAAAGTGATAGACAAGATATAGGCAGAGAGGTTGTTTCCACTGGTCGGGGAGACTAGAACTAGGGGGCACAGCCTCAAAATACGGGGGAGCCAATTTAAAACCGAGTTGAGAAGGAATTTCTTCTCCCAGAGGGTTGTGAATCTGTGGAATTCTCTTCCCAAGGAAGCAGTTGAGGCTAGCTTATTGAATGTATTCAAGTCACAGATAGATAAGATTTTTAACCAATAACGGAATTAAGGGTTACGGGGAGCAGGCGGGTAAGTGGAGCTGAGTCCACGGCCAGATCAGCCATGATCTTGATGAATGGCGGAGCAGGCTCGAGGGGCTAGATGGCCTGCTCCTGTTCCTAATTCTTATGTTCTTATGTGGGGGGGTGGGGGTAGAAGAGAGAAGACTGAATTGCCATTCAACAACAACAACTTGTATATATATATAGCGCCTTTAACATAGTAAAATGACCCAGGTCGCTTCTCAGGAGTGTGAAAAGATAAAACAAATCTATTTGACACTGAGCCGCAGAAGAAGAAATTACAGCAGATGACCAAAAGCTTGGTCAAAGAGGTAGGCTTTAAGGAGGAAAGAGAGGTAGAGAGGTAGAGAGATTTAGGGAGGGAGTTTCCGAGCTTGGGGCCCAGGCAGCTGAAGGCACGGCCACTAATGTTTGAGCAATGAGAATCAGGGATGCTCAAGAGGGAAGAATTAGAGGAGCGCAGACAGCTCGGGGGGGTGGGTTGGCGGGGGGTGGGGGTTGTGAGGCTAAAGGAGATTACAGAGATACAGAGGGGCGAGGCCATGGAGAGATATGTAAACAAGGATGAGAATTTTGAAATCGAGGTGTTGCATAACCGGGAGCCAATGTAGGTCAGCGAGCACAGGGGTGATGGGTGAATGGGACTTGGTGTGAGTTAGGACACGGGCAGCCGAGTTTTGGATGACCTCAAGTTTACGTAGGGTAGAATGTGGGAGGCCAGCCAGGAGTGTGTTGGAATAGTCAAGTCTCGCGGTAACAAAGGCTTGAGTATTGTATGCAGTTTTGGTCTCCTAATCTGCTATTGAGGGAGTGCAGCGAAGGTTCACCAGACTCAGTCCCGGGATGGCAGGACTGACATATGAAGAAAGACTGGATCGTTTAGGCTTATACTCACTGGAATTTAGAAGAATGAGAAGGGATCTCATAGAAACATATAAAATTATGACAGGACTGGACAGGTTAGATGCAGGAAGAATGTTCCCAATGTTGGGGAAGTCCAGAACCAGAGGTCACAGTCTAAGAATAAGGGGTAAGCCATATAGGACCGTGATGAGGAGAAACTTTTTCACCCAGAGAGTGGTGAACCTGTGGAATTCTCTACCACAGAAAATTGTTGAGTCCAGTTCGTTGGATATATTCAAGAGGGAGTTAGATGTGGCCCTTACAGCTAAAGGGATCAGGGGGTATGGAGAGAAGGCGGGAATGAGGTACTGAAGTTGCATGATCAGTCATGATCATATTGAATGGCGGTGCAGGCTCGAAGGGCCGAATGGCCTGCTCCTGCACCTATTTTCTATGGTTGAGGGTTACTAGATTCAGTTACTAGAGCTACCAAACCAAACCCCAGCAAGAGTCAGCACCTTCAGGAGAGTGGGGAGACTGGGTCAGGAACAAAACTCCAGCAGAAAAAAAGTTCTTGATTAAAAAATAGAATATAGATCCACAGCGCATAATGTGAGATTATTTCACTCATTTAATTGTTATCCTGTTTTTGTGAGAGTTGTTAAGATACTGGATGTCTCTACACACTACTTTCAGCTATTTACCCAGACTGTCCGCGACTCAGGAAATGATTTCTAACTGAGGAAACTCTTCAGATTTCTACGGAGGTACAAATGAGCGCTCCTTTTACAGCCTTATCAGGAACAATAGATCCACGAAAAGATTTGAAGCAAGCTCGCCGCTGCCCCGCCAGTGACCCCGTGGGCTAACGTTTTGCCACTCCTGACCTTCCTGAGAGAGTTCAGGGCTTCCTGTGGCAGTGGCACCGGTTCCCAGATAGTTCAGTCTCTCCCGACTTCCAGCTGCTGATGGTGGGATTTTACAGATACCTACGCCCTCTGTCACCAAGACCCTGACCATGCACTGACCTCGAGTCAGCACAACGCTGAACTTTTGCACTGCAGATAAACAAGGGGGGGAAGCACAATAAACTCGCGCAGCAGGCCCAAACTTGCAGTATCTCTCCTTCCCATCTCAGCCTTCGGTTTCGGCATTTGTTACAAGCTGCACTACAAGTTAGAGATGACCTGAAGTAAAATTTCTGTCTTAAAAAGCTAGATCAGACAGTGAGAATTGGGAATAATTTCAAGGAAAGTGATATATTTTGCACTCCTCACCTTAAGATACGATTGCAGGGTTGTGTTACCAGGTAGCCGAGAATGAAAGAAAGGCTTGCATTAATATAGCGCCTTTCATAACCTCAGGATATCTCAAAGCGCTTTTCAGCCAATGAGGTACTTTCCGAAGGCTAGTTACCGTTGTAATGTAGGATACATGACAACTAATTTGCACACAGCAAGCTCCCACAAACAGCAATGTGATAACGACCAGATAATCTGTTTTAATAAGGTTGATTGAGGGATAAATCTTTGACCTTACAAAGGCCTTTGATCCTGTCAACTATGAGGGACTACCGTGCTCCACGATGACATGCAAGCCGTGATTCTGACCAATTGATCCCCAGCAGACCCAATCCACGTACGGACCAGGGTCAAGCAGGGCTGCATCATCGTACCAACGCTCTTCTCAATCTTTCTTGCTGTAATGCTTCATCTCACTCTCAACAAGCTCTCCACTGGAGTGGAACTAAACTAAAGAACTAGTGGGAACCTGTTCAATCTTCGCCGCCTCCAGGCTAGAACCAAGGTCATCCCATTCTCATTCATTGAACTACAGTACGTGGACAACGGTTGTGTCTATGCACATTCAGAGGCTGTACTCCAAGCCATTGTCAACACCATCACTGAGGCGTATGAAAGCATGGACCTTACACTAAACATCCATAAGACAAAGGTCCTCCACCAACCTGACCCTTCCACATAGCACTGCCCCCAGGTCATCAAAATCCACAGCACGGTCTTGGACAACGTGGACCATTTTCCATACCTTGGGAGCCTACTATCAGCAAGGGCAGACATCGATGACGAGGTCCAACACAGCCTCTGGTGTGCCAGTGCAGCCTTCGGTCGCCTGAGCTTATGATCTACAGGGCAGCACTGATATCCGCTCTCCTATATGGCTCAGAGATGTGGACCATATGCAGCAGACACCTCAAAGCGCTGGAGAAGTACCAGCAGCTCTGCCTCCGCAAGATCCTGCAAATCCCCTGGGAGGACAGACGCACCAACATCAGTGTTCTCGCTCAGGCCAACGTCCCCAGCATCGAAGCACTGACCATGTCGACCAGTTCCGTTGGGCAGGTCACATTGTCCGCATGCCTGACACAAGATTCCCAAAGCAAGCGCTCTACTCGGAACTCCTACACGGCAAGCGAGCCCCAGGTTTCAAGGACACCCTCAAAGCCTCCTTGATAAAGTGCAACATCCCCACCGGCACCTGGGAATCCCTGGCCCAAGGCCGCCCAAAGTGGAGGAAGAGCATCTGGGAGAGCGCTGAGCACCTCGAGTCTCGTTGCCAAGAGCATGCGGAAATCAAGCGCAGACAGCGGAAGGAGCGTGCGGCAAACCAGGCTCCCCACCCACCCTTTCCTTCAACCATTATCTGGCTCACCTGTGACAGAGACTGTAATTCCCGTATTGGACTGTTCAGTCACCTGAGAACTCACCTTCTTCGAAATTGTGCCATGGCACCTTTTACGTCCACGTGAGAGAGCAGACGGTTTAACGTCTCATCCGAAAGATGGCACCTCCGACAGTGCAGCACTCCCTCAGCACTGCATCACAGTGTCAGCCTAGGTTTTTGTGCTCAAGTATCTGGAGTGGGGTCTTGAACCAACAACCTTCTGGCTCAGAGGCGAGAGTGCTACCCACTGAGCCACGGCTGACACCACAACAAGGGGTTTAATGGCAGTCGCTATGGCAAGCAGCAGCGGCCAGATAATGTTCCCAGACATGGTGACATTCACCTGGAGCCAAGGGCTAACAATACTTTGCAAGGTGGAACGCTGGCCCCACACACGCTCCAATCGTCAACAAAGTAAACGTGTCATGGAAAACAGAAAAGAGTTGGAGATTCGTAGGTTAGAACGAGATAGCACAGGTTAACGCTTTGGTTTCAATAAAGGGTCCCTCCCAACCCAACACATCAACACATTTATGTCCGATTTCTGTCTCTCAGAGATCGTTTTATTTCTTTTAAATCCATTGCAAAGCAAGAGCACCTGAACCGTTTCTGTAAAGCTTCCCAAGTGTTGAAGCTGATTTTGAATGTTTGCTTCAGTTTGCCCAGTCCCTGGGCGTGCCTCTGAGCCATTCCTTCCATTCTGTGATCCTTCCTTTGCAGTTCAGTGAGCTATGGGGTGCCGTGTTGTCGGAGGCCTGTTACTTGCGCGGTGCAGTGCGAGTCTCAACGTAGTCGGTATGCACGCGTTTTATTTCCCGCTGGTGTGACAAAACGACGGTGCAAATATATACTCACGACTAAACGGCCGTTTGATTGTGTCACATTCACGATAAAACCCGAAGGGCTAGAAATTCGATATCGCCAGCTTTGAGCGCTATCTTTAGCGTCGGGCCATGTCTATCGCCCCAAAGGGAGAGTGGAGTGTTAAGGGAAGCGTTCCACACTCCTCTTAAGGCGATAAAGGCCCATCGCGGAGCGGGAGCGTTTCTCAAGTTGAGGCATCCTAGCGGCTAAAGAGGGGGTGAGGTCGACCGTGTGAAACCTGCTCCCAACAGCCTTCCACAGGTAAGAGAGGTAAATAATTGTTAATAATTTGGCTCTCAACACTTACCTCTTCATTCCCTGTGATATGGCCCCGAGATCTTCTGTGCACTGCCTGCTTCCCCCTGTCAGGTGCAGCACCAGCCGCTACGGCAGGCGAAGGCAGTCCATTTCGGAAACGCGTCGCGCAGGGGCTGTCGCACACTCGTGATGTCACCAAGCGGACAGGGCCAGAGTGCGCTGCGCTAACAGTGCGCTGCACGTGTGTGACATCACCAAGCGGACAGGGCCAGAGTGCGCTGCGCTAACTGTGCGTTGCACGTGTGTGATGTCACCAAGTGGGTGGGGCCAGAGCGCACAGCGATAACAGTACGTTGCATGTGTGTGATGTCACCAAGTGGGCGGGGCCAGAGTGCACTGCGCTAACTGTGCGTTGCACGTGTGTGATGTCACCAAGTGGGTGGGGCCAGAGCACACAGCGATAACAGTGCATTGCAAGTGCGTGATGTCACCAAGTGGGCGGGGCCAGAGTGCACTGCGCTAAATGTGCGTTGCACGTGTGTGACGTCACCAAATGGGTGGCGCCAGAGTGCGCTGTGCTAGATGACAGCGCCGTCACTAAACCACCGGTGATGTTTGCGGCAGGCTGTCACAGCGCGGCGCGCGGGCAGGACGTGGTTAGCAGCTCCTTCGCACCCCTCTCTAGCACTAAACAACCGAATTTCTCCCCCCCCCAAAAGACTGACCAAAAAGAGATTCATTGCCACACCTTGCTGACAGAGCAAATCCATGCAGGTCTCGATCAAACATGTTCATTCTTTCAGGATCTCTCCCTCACCTTCCCCCCCGCTCCTTCCCATCCCACTTGGAATATCATGACATGGAGCCAGGTGACTTACCAGTGCAGTATATATGTGTAAACATCTGTACACGGGGGAAAAGTCGACCAGATCCTGGGCACTTAGTACCTGTCAGACACATGAAACAACACACACAAAAAAAAGAGAGAGAAGGTGAAACTTAGTGCATGGGCCACATCCATATCAATCAGTAACACTGTCAATCACAGCAACACTTCTATAAAAACATCAAAAGCTCCCAAGCAGATATGTATTATAAAAGACAGGTGTGCAGCAGCTGTTGGAAATTATCAGGACAATACCAGACCTGTATGTTTTGGCTTTGGCCTGTTTCCTCAACATATGTAACCAGGCCTCCCTTACTGGGATTAGAGCTTTTTATTAAGTTGTGTCCCCGGTCTTAAAGGAATCCTGCGGGATAAGGGTTCCACAATGGGTGAAGTGCTGTGAAATGTTACTACTTACAACTAAATCACTCCCAGGTTTTTAGCATTTAAACTTTTTTGAGATTTAATGGCACATCAAGGCAAGGGATTTGAGTGTTGCATTTCAGGCAGCCAGTACCAGCATCAAACACTCCCAGGGCAGGATCCCACAATGGGTTAGATACAGAGTAAAGCTGCCTCTACACTGTCCCATCAAACACTCCCAGGGCAGGTACAGCACAGGTTAGATACAGAGTAAAGCTCCCTCTACACTGTCCCATCAAATGCTCCCAGGACAGGTACAGCACGGGGTAAGATAGAGAGTAAAGCTCCCTCTATACTGTCCCATCAAACACTCCCAGGGCAGGTACAGCACGGGGTTAGATACAGAGTAAAGCTCCCTCTACACTGTCCCATCAAACATTCCCAGGGCAGGTACAGTACGGGGTTAGATACAGAGTAAAGCTCTCTCTACACTGTCCCATCAAACACTCCTAAGGCAGGTACAGCACAGGTTAGATACAGAGTAAAGCTCCCTCTACACTGTCCCATCAAACACTCTCAGGAAGGTACAGCACAGGTTAGATACAGAGTAAAGCTCTCTCTACACTGTCCCATCAAACACTCCTAAGGTAGGTACAGCACGGGTTAGATACAGAGTAAAGCTCCCTCTACACTGTCCCATCAAACACTCCCAGGGCAGGTACAGCACGGGTTAGATACAGAGTAAAGCTCCCTCTACACTGCCCCATCAAACACTCCCAGGGCAGGTACAGCACGGGTTAGATACAGAGTAAAGCTCCCTCTACACTGCCCCATCAAACACTCCCAGGGCAGGTACAGCACGGGTTAGATACAGAGTAAAGCTCCCTCTACACTGTCCCATCAAACACGCCCAGGAAGGTACAGTATAGATTAGATACAGAGTAAAGCTCTCTCTACTGAAATTTTCAAAACTGAGATTTAAAGGTTTTTCTGTGACCTTTCATTGCAAACCTGAAATGTTAACTCTATTTCTCTCTCTGGCAAACCCAGCCAGTTCAAGATGCTCTCACTGATGGACTGAATGTAAACTTGAATGAGTGAGTAGATACGGAGTACCCTAAGCAGAGGCAGACGATCAGCCACGATCTTATTGAATGGCGGAGCAGGCTCGAGGGGCCGAATGGCCGACTCCTGCTCCTATTTCTTATGCTCGCGACAGATGCTGCCTGGCCTGCTGAGTATTCCCAGAATTTTCTGTTTATATTTCAGATTCCCAGCATCCGCAGTATTTTGCCTTGCGTTCAAAGATTTTTGCTTGGTAATGGTATGAAGTGATATGGAACAAAACGGAGATGAGGTACAGATCAGCCATGATCTAATCTAATTTTTGTCACGCCTCCAAAAAACTTCTGCCTCAGTGTCTATCTTTTTGCCGGATTACGTCTCCGTGTTGTAAGGCCCTCCCGGATTGTCCGGAAATCTCCCGTGAATGGAGGATTGATCGCCTGGACATCATCATCATCATCATAGGCAGTCCCTCGAAATCGAGGAAGACTTGCTTCCGCTCTAAAAGTGAGTTCTCAGGTGACTGAACAGTCCAAGTACAGGAATTACAGTCTCTGTCACAGGTGGGACAGGCAGTCATTGAGGGTAAGAGTCAGGCGCGTGCACGCCACGGCGGAAAACGGGCGGACAGTACCGGACACCACTCCAAACCTGAGAAGGACAACTTTTGAAAATGACGGACCCTCCGCAGAGACTCTGTACAGTCCAATACGGGAATTACAGCCCCTGTCACAGGTGGGACAGACAGTGGTTGAGGGAAGGGGAGGGTGGGACTGGTTTGCCGCACGCTCCTTCCGCTGCCTGCGCTTGATTTGTGCACGCTCTCGGCGACGAGACTCGAGGTGCTCAGCGCCCTCCCGGATGCACTTCCTCCACTCGGGGCAGTCTTTGGCCAGGGACTCCCAGGTGTCGGTGGGGATGTCTCATTTTATCAGGGAGGCTTTGAGGGTGTCCTTGAAACGTTTCCTCTGCCCACCTGGGGCTCGCTTGCCGTGAAGGAGTTCCGAGTAGAGCGCTTGCTTCGGGCACGGCAGCATCGTCGTCAGTCCACTGCCCATCTCACGTGAAACCCTTTCCCCGCGTCCCGCTCCCGCTCCCACCGCCATGCCTGCCTTCCTGGCGCTCGGAGCTCTGCGATAACGACTGAAATCTCCTCGTTGCCAATGTTACCGGATTCCGTGCAGGTCCGGTCGCCAGGAAATCCCAGGCCTATTTCTTGTCAGAACTTCATCCGCCGCAGCCTGGCCAGCTCGCAACTGGTAAACACGGTTGTTTTTCCGACTGTAAAGATGTGAGAAAGGACTGGGTTTTTCTCCATTGCCATCCGATCTATCGGTGTAGGGTGCAAGAATTTCTGCGCTCCTTGTTGGTCACCACATCTAGTAAATGAACCTGTGAAGTACATTGTGCGCTAGGGTCCAATTTGGAGTCAGTTTTAAATGTCCACTTCGCACTTGGGGCTCTCTGTTCTGCTCGCTGTAAAAATATACAAAGCAAGAACGTGGTTGCAAGACAGACAGAGGTCTTCTCGGTGTAAGTTTCCCTGGCTGGAGAGAGTACTACAAATGGTGCAGCATCTCTCAATCAGCCGGCGTCATTTCATTTGCTGTTCCTGGTAAATGCTCGATGCGGAGCTCCTTCACGGCAAATGAGCCAAAGGTGGGCAGCGGAAACGTTACAAGGACACCCTCAAAGCCTCCTTGGTAAAGTGCGACATCACCACTGGCCCCTGGGAGTCCCTGACCGAAGACCGCCCTCGGTGGAGAAAGTGCATCCGGGAGGGCGCTGAGCTCTTCCGAGTCTCAACGCCAAGAGTGTGAAGAGGTCAAGCGCAGGCAGCGGCAAACCAGTCCCACCCACCCCTTCCCTCGGCGACTATCTGTCCCACCTGTGACAGAGTCTGTGGCTCCAGTATTGAACTGTTCAGCCACCTAAGAACTCACTTCAGGAGTGGAAGCAAGTCTTCCTCGATTCCGAGGGACTGCCTATGATGATGATGTTCCTGGAATAAAGAAAGACTTGCGTTTATATAGCGCCTTTCACGACCACTGGACGTCTCAAAGCGGTTTACAACCAATGAAGTACTTTTTTGGAGTGTAGTCACTGTTGTAATATAGGAAACACGGCAGCCAATTTGCGCACAGCAAGATCCCACAAACAGCAATGTGATAATGACCAGATAATCTGTATTTTTTGGTCATGTTTTTTGAGGGCTAAATATTGGCCAGGACACCGTGGATAACTCCCCTGCTCGAAATAGTGTCGCGGGATCTTTTACGTCCACTTGAGAGAGCAGACCCCTCCAAAAACCACCTTGTCTATCTTTTTGCCGGATTACGTCTCTGTGTTGCCTAGTTTCTCACGTTTGAGAGAAAGGAGGAACACAGGAACAGGAGGAGGCCAACTAGCCTATCATGCATGTTCAACCATTGAATTAGATCATGGTCGATGTGCATCTTTTGTCCATTTACCAGCCTTGGGTCTATAATCCTTAATACCGGTGCGTAACAAAAATCTATCAATCTCTGTTCAACTGACCCCCAGCCTCAAGAGCCTTTTGGAGAAGTGCTGAAGATGTCCACTTCCGCCAGCGGTCCATATTTTTAAAAAGGCCCATCCCTCATCCATTTTTAACTCAAGGGTCATCGACCTGAAACGTTAACTGTCGGGCTATAAAAGAGTGCAGCGGCGGGTAGACAGGAACATCGGCAGGACCTCGGTACGGAGGCGAGGGAAGGTCGGGGTGGATGAGCGGCGGGTATTCGTGGCGAGAGGCATGAATGTTTATGGCGGGGGAGCGGCGAGAGATCGTGGCGGAGGTGCGACAGAAGAGGGTACGGGCCCAGAAGAGCCAAGGGCAACACGGGCCCAGCCCACACTGCGATATGTGCGCACACTAGGTCCGTGCAGCAGAGCTGGTCTCCAGTTGTCCTGGTTAACCCTTGCCACTGGACCAAGATCTAGCTTTGTCAAGCCCCGTGTGGTGGCTGGTGTGCAACGGTCACCACACGTTAAAAAAAACCCACGCACAGGCATCTTCCACCCCCTCAACTGGAATTCAGGATCTGGAACATCGGGTCCGTCATCGAAACATCTGTGAACTCGTGGAAGCAAGTCATCCTCGTTCGAGGGACCGCCTACGATGATGATGATAACTGTTTCTCCCTCCACAGATGCTGTCCGACCTGCTGCGTACTCCCTGGGTTTTCTGTTTTTATTACATTTCGAACTAGTTTGTTTTATAGCATATGATATAATTGAGAACCAGCCAGTTACAACAAAATAGCTTTCTGTACAAAGTTGCTGAGGTACACGGGTCATAGATTTCTGTCCACTCCAAGTTTGGCACATGTAACATATGACATGATTCCAAAGCATTTCGGTCTAAATTGTGCCTCGCGCTTAATAAAAAAATAAAATTAACTTGTGCTATAATGTAATTATCTTACATTATCTTAGGAATGCTAGGGATCTGAGTAATAAGCTGACTTGTGACTCACACAATGGACCCAATCTTGCGAAGGTTGGCAATAGTGGAGATTGTTGGGTCACGTGATTGAATCTCCAGGAATGCATCCAACCAGAGTTGGCAGCACCAGTGAAGGGCCCAGCGACGTTTTTTTTTGATGTTAACGGTTCTGTATCTACAGGTCGCTGTGTCAGCCGTGGCTCAGTGGGTAGCACTCTCGCCTCCGAGTCAGAAGGTTGCGGCTTCCAGTCCCATTCTAGAGACTTGAGCACATAAATCCAGGCCGACACTCCCAGTGCAGTGCTGAGGGAGCGCTGCACTGCCGGAGGTGCCGTCTTTCGGATGAGACGTTAAACCAAGGCCCCGTCTGCTCTCTCAGGTGGATGTAAAAGATCCCGTGGCACTATTTCGAAGAAGTGCAGGGGAGTTATCCCCAGTGTCCTGGCCAATATTTATCCCTCAATCAACATCACTAAAACAGAATATCTGGTCGTTTTCAAATTGCTGCTTGTGGGAGCTTGCTGTGCGCAAATTAGCTGCCGTGTTTCCTACATTACAATAGTGACTATACTTCAAAAAGTACTTCATTGGCTGTAAAGCGCTTTGCGACGTCCAGTGGTCATGAAAGGTGCTGTTAAAATGCGAGTCTTTCTTTTCTTTAAGGTAGAGATATAGAGGCCAAAATTGATCAACTCACTGCCCACTGCCGCCAACATTCCTCTGGAAGATCTGCCCAGTGCCACTTTCGGGGTGGCCTGGAGCGGGCGGGAGGGGGAGCCGCCGAGAACCACCCGCTGATGTCAGCGAGTGGCGCAACTGAGCTCCCGGTCCGCCGAGCTCCCAGATTGATGCGGGCGGGAGTCAGCGGCAGAACGGGGGTGGACCGCTGGCTGGAGTCTGGTCTGACCCCGACCGTGAGTATGAAAATCCTGAAAAAAAGGTTAGTGAATATTTTATATATTTTTTTCCACAGCGACTTACCTGGATGGGGTCCCCTCTGAAGGTCTTCTGGCAGTTTTAAAAAATTTTTCCTGATGATTTTTCCCCCCCCCCCCCCGGCTCTTCGACCCTCCGTGGGCCCGACTCCATCCTCGGCGGCACTTGGGTGGCAAGCGCCTCTGCCGCCGGGAATGAGACCTCCCGCCGGCTGCCCGCCCAGATTGACAGCGTACATCGTCCATTTGCCGCCCGCCGACCTTCGAGGGACCTGGGTGATGAAAACCCCGCCCAAAGTGCCGTCCGGTACCTCGGCGGCCATCTTGGGCGGTCAGAGGCTTTGATCAAAATCCGCCCCACAGAGCTACGCACAGGTACGATAGACCGAGTGGCCTCCTTCTGAGCTGTAAGTTGCTGTTGCTGTATTTAAGGCATTTGGGTTTCATCTCACTGAAACATTTATTTAGAATAATTGGCTTTTTGAAATAAAGCTTAAACCTCCCATGGAGTTCAGAATGAAATATATTATATTTAAAATTTACAGATGGTCTGGACTGTTTTCAAGGCTGTAATCACAACTCAGGGTTCAGAGGATGCTTAAAAACCACAACTAAAACCAGAGATGAGATTGCAGATTTCAACATCTTTACCATCTATTGACTGTTTATCATACACATTACAGAGTTCGCTCATGGAGGGCTAGCGGGGAGGTAGAGGTTATTCTATCCTTTCATGGTAGACACGTCCTGTGCAGTCCATGTTGCTGGGATGTAATAACATCTGCGTTTGAAGATTAGCAACAGCGATGCATTCACTCCAACGTTTAGTGAATCACAATCAACTGTCCAGTGACCGTCATTCTCGATGAAGCAGTCAGGTTGTTAACAAGGGCTATTTCACTTGCATGTGACAGCTATGCAACCGTACTGCATCGAATAAAATGGGTGACTGCTGAATGAAAAGACTTGCATCTATACAACGCCTTTCACAAACACCGGACGTCTCAAAGCGCTTTATAGCCAATTAAGTATTTCTGAAGTGTAGTCATTGTTGTACTGTAGGAAACGCGGCACATAGCAAGCTCCTACGAACAGTCATCATCATCATAGGCAGTCCCTCGAAGCGAGGATGACTTGCTTCCATGCCGAAAAGGGATGAGTTCATAGGTGTTTCAATCGAGGACCTAATATTCCAGCTCCCGAACTACATCCCGAAGGGTGGAAGATGCCTGTGCGTGGATTTTTTAACATGTGGTGGCCGTTGCACACCAGCCACCACACGGGCTTGACAGAGCAAGGTCTTGGTCCAGTGGCAAGGGTTAAGCAAGACGAATGGAGACCAGTTCTGCTGCACGGACCTAGCACGCGCACACATATCACAGTGTGGGCTGGCCCGTGCTGCCCCTGGATCCTCGCCTCTCCCGGGCCCCGAAAACATCCCTCTACGAACTCTTGCCGCTCCTTCGCCCCTCCTGCTGTGCCTGCCCACACAAGACAACAATCAGCACAGCAAGGCTCCCTCTCATGGCCCACTGACCTGGGCATAAACATGTGTCCAATCAAACTGTCAGACACCCTGAAGCCCCGCCCACTCTTTGTTCCTGCCCAAAGGGTCACGCATGCTCGGCAAGACCCGCCCTGCCCAAGATGGCGGCCAATTAGTCCGCTCCCCCACCGCCCTGCCCAAGATGGCGGAAGGTGAGCCCGCTCCCCCACCGCCCTGCCCAAGATGGCGGCCAATGAGCCCGCTCCCCCACCGCCCTGCCCAAGATGGCGGCCAATGAGCCCGCTCCCCCACCGCCCTGCCCAAGATGGCGGAAGGTGAGCCCGCTCCCCAGAAAGCTCACCGACCAGGCCTGAAAGTGGGGGGCAAACACGGGCCTGCGGGCACTGATTCGGGGCCTGGGGCCGAGCTCGGGTTTTGCGAAGTGTTTTCACCACAAACAGTATTGTGATAATGACCAGCTAATCTGTTTTTGTTAAGTTGATTGAGGGATAAATATTGGCCAGGACACCGGGGATAATTCCCCTGCTCTTCTTCGAAATAGTGGCCATTGCATCTTTTACGTCCACCTGAGAGCACAGACGGAGCCTCGGTTTAACGTCTTGTCCGAAAGACGGCACCTCCAACAGTGCGGCGCTCCCTCAGTACTGCGCTGGAGTGTCAGCCTAGATTTTTGTGCTCAGATCTCTGGAGTGGGACTTGAACCCATAACCTTCTGACTCCGAGGTGATAATGACCAGAAACTCTCTTTTATGGTGTTGGTTGAGTGATAAATGTTGGCCAGCACACTGGGGAGAACTTCCCGATTCAAATAGTAACATGAGATGTTTTACACACATCCGAGAGATGAGGCAGGGTTCAATTTAATATCTCATTTGAAAGACGGCACCTCTGATTGTGCAGCACACCTTCAGTACTACACTGAAGTGTCATCCTGGATTATGTGCTTAAGTCTTGAACTCACAACAACAACAACTTGTATTTATATAGCGCCTTTAACATAGTGAAATGTTCCAAGGCGCTTCACAGGAGTAGTATGCGATAAAAATTTGACACCGAGCCATATAAGGAGAAATTAGCGCAGGTGACCAAAAGCTTGGCCAAAAAGGTAGGTTTTAAGGAGGAACGAGAGGTAGAGAGGCGGAGAGGTTTAGGCAGGGAGTTTCAGAGCTTGGGGCCTCGGCAACAGAAGACACGGCCACTGTTTGGTTGAGCGATTGTAATCAGGGATGCTCAGGAGGGCAGAATTGGAGGAGCGCAGACTTCTCGGGAGTGTGGGGCTGGAGGAGATTACAGAGATAGGGAGGGGCGAGGCCATGAAGGGATTTGAAAATAAGGATGAGAATTTTGAAATCGAGGCATTGCTTAACTGGGAGCCAATGTAGGTCAGCGAGCACAGGAGAAATGGGTGAGCGGGACTTGGTGCAAGTTAGGACACGGGCAACTGAATTTTGGATCACAACCCTCTAACTCAAGAGGCGAGAGTTACCGCTGAGCCATGGCTGGCACTTACCAGGACAGATACACCCACATGCCAAATTCCCAATCTTGACTTGGCTGTAGGGTGATGCACACAACCATGGCCAGAAACAAAAACAACTTTAAGCTCGCAGATTGTAAGACCGTTGCCAGATATGGTACGAATTATGCCATTTTACCATTTGGGAAAGTATAAACAAATATCCTTACAGCCTGGTCCAGCGCAAGTCAGGGTTAAAATTGGAGTTGAGCAAATCAGAGTCAAATTCATCCTTGGCTTTCTCCTGTGCATCTCCTAGCGGATAAACGAACTCCTGCAAGTGTTCTCCGACTCATGGAACTCTAAAAAGGTAACATGAGCCAATTACCCCGCAGTTATTACACCGTTAAGTCCTTAAGACTTCTTACTGCAACTGTACGTTGTCTTAAATATGCTATTCTGTCGTCTCTAGATTCTAATACCATTAATGATGATTGGGTTTAATAAGAGTTAATGACATACATTTTCAATGGCATGCGATCAAGGAAAACCAGATATACCCCACTCACAGGGTTAACTCTCAATTACAGAGAACCTTAAATATAAACATGCTGCTTTGGGGAAATTAAAACTTATCTCAGGAGCAGCTCATTTTTGCTCTTGTGCTCGACTGGGTGAGGGAGGTTGGTGCTGCAGAGTAGATCATCATCACAGGTAGTCCCTCGGAATCGAGGAAGACTTGCTTCCACTCTTAAAATGAGCCCTTAGGTGGCTGAACAGTCCAACATGAGAGCCTAAGTCCCTGTCACAGGTGGGACAGATAGTCGTTGAGGGAAGGGGTGGGTGGGACTGGTTTGCCGCACGCTCTTTCCGCTGCCTGCGCTTGATTTCTGCACGCTTGGCGACGAGACTCGAGCTGCTCAGCACTCTCCCGGATAGACTTCCTCCACTTAGGGCGGTCTTTGGCCAGGGACTCCCAGGTGTCGGTGGGGATGTTGCACTTTATCAGGGAGGCTTTGAGGGTGTCCTTGTAATGTTTCCGCTGCCCACCTTTGGCTCGTTTGCCATGAAGGAGTTCCGAGTAGAGCGCTTGCTTTGGGAGTCTCGTGTCTGGCATGCGAACAATGTGGCCCGCCCAGCAGGGTAGAGCACTGGTTCCGACAGCTAGAGACACCACGTCAGGTTCGGGGCGACTCAGATGCACGTTTGCAACGCCTGCACCGACACCTTTGGCTGCATCGCAAACGTTTCCACCATCGGAGAAGCCGGTTTCGCTGGGCGGCGGCAGTGCCTAGTGCGGCGAACGGCCGGCCAGTGCGGACAAGGATGCTCACTGTCACTGGCCTCCTGCCCACAGCAAGCACGATACTGACTTTGCGCGCACACCGAGAATGGTCCGTGTCCAGAAGACAACACTGTGTCTTTTAATCTCTCCCGCCTTCCACTCAAACACAGAGCTTCCCTTTTGTTCTTTCCTCCCCTCCCTGCTTTCCCTGCCTCTCACACTTGTAATTCAGTATACTGCATTCGCTGCTCACGGTGCAGTCTCCTCTACATTGGGGAGACCGAGCGTAGATTGGGTGACCGCTGTGCGGAGCACCTCCGTTCAGTCCCTAAGTGTGACCCCCGAGCTTCCGGTCGCCTGTCACTTTAATTCTCCGCTCCACTCCCACTCTGACCTCTCCGTCCTCGGCCTCCGACACTGTTCCAACAAAGCTCAACATAAGCTCGAGGAACAGCACCTCATCTTTCAATTAGGCACTTTACAGTCTCCTGAACTCAACCACAAGTTCAACAATTTCACACCATAACCTCTGGCCCTGTTTTTAAAAAAAAAATTTCAAATGGCAGCTGATGATGAGTTGATGATTCTGCCATTCCCATTTACACCCTATCGAGACTCAGCTTTTGTTTCTTAACTTGTCCCATTACCATCTCCTGTCTCCCTGCAACGAGATCCCTTTTGTCATTTAATCTCTCCTGCCTTCCACCCGAGCACAGACCTTCCCTTTTGTTCTTTCCTCCCCTCCTCCCTTTCACAGCCCCTCCCCCTTTCCTGGCCCCTCCCCCCCTTTCCCGGCCCCGACACTTGCTTAAAACCTGTTACATCGCTAACTTCTTCCGAACCACCCAAAACCCCCACCCATCCGGATGCACTCAGTTACCATGGTTACCCATCAAGCTCTGTTTAATAACTATTGTCCTTTCATGTAAATTATTCTGGATGTAGATTGAGCTATTAAAAGTAATTACACAAAAGTAATCATGCATGGGAATCCGAACTGTGTACTGTAAATTACATACGTTGTCCACAAGTACCATAGGGCTAGCATTGGTTATATTAGACCTGGAAAGCAGAAGTTGATTGGATAATTAGGGCACTAAAAATGACTGAAAGGGTCATCGACCTGAAATGTTAACTCTTTCTCTCTCCACAGGTGTTGCCTGACCTGCTGAGTGTTTTAAAGACACAATTGTGGCTTTTGAAACAACTGTGAAAGTGGCCATGGGTTGGATAGGGAACAGGTCGTGAGGGGGAGGAAATAAGAGTTATTAGACTTCCTTCAACAAAATAAAACACAGGCCCCAACTGAAATGTAAACAACAAAGCAACTGAACACCCAATGAGAAGTGCCAGAACTTGGCAGCGCAATGACACGAGGAGCTATTTGCATCATGTACAGAAAGACTTGGATTTATATAGCGCCTTTCTCGACCACCGGATGTCTCAAGGCGCTTTACCAGCCAACAAAGTACTTTTTGGAGCGTAGTCACTGTTGTAGTGCCAATAATGGTGGGAAATGCCCAAAGGCAGTCCGCAGGTGAAAGTCACAGCCAAGCGGGAGGGAGATTATGGAGGTGGCCAAATGTAAAAGGTGGGTTTGCAGGCTTCTGATTGGGCGGGGGGAGTGGAAAAGGAGATGTAAGTGGCGTTTAGGAAAGAAGTTACAGCGTGTGCAAGCTGGATGAAGGGCCCTCAGCAATGGTAAAGTGGAGAACACACAGTAGACCTGAGTCAAAAGAACTAAGAGTGAAAACAGAGGTGTAGGGTTGGAAGAGGCTGCAGAGACAGGAAGAATGAGGGAGTGGCCCTGTTAATGCGCTGATGAATAAGGAGGTTGACGAGGACAAGGGAGACGGGGGCTTTGTGCAGGGGAGGTAGTGCACGGCCAAGTTCCGCGCGAGTTGGAGTAGAACTGAGGAGACCCTTGAGGATGTGGTTGATAATGAAGAAGAAAGCTGCAGACTGCAGGAAGATACCAATGAACTGGTCAGGTGGTGAATGGAATTCAATCCAGAGAAGTGTGAGGTAATGCATTTGGGGAGGGCTAACAAGGCAACGGAATACACATTAAACGGTACGACACTGAGAAGTGTAGAGGAACAAAGGGATCTTGGAGTGCAGGTCCACAGATACCTGAAGGTAGCAGGCCAGGTAGATAAGGTGGTTAAGAAGACGTACGGAATACTTGCCTTTATTAGCCGAGACATAGGATACAAGAGCAGGGAGGTTATGCTTGAACTGTATAAAACACTGGTTAGGCCACAGCTGGAGTACTGCGTGCAGTTCTGGTCACCACATTACAGGAAGGATGTGATTGCAGTAGAGAGGGTACAGAGGAGATTTACGAGTATGTTGCCTTGGCTGGAGAATTTTAGCTTTGAGGAAAGATTGGATAGGCTGGGGTTGTTTTCTTTGGAACAAAGGCGGCTGAGGGGGAGACCTGATTGAGGTGTATAAAATTATGAGGGGCCTGGATAGAGTGGATAGGACGGACCTATTTCCCGTAGCAGAGGGGTCAACAACCAGGGGCATAGAGTTAAAGTAATTGGTAGGTTTAGAGGGGATTTGAGGGGAGATTTCTTTACCCAGAGGGTGGTGGGGGTTTGGAACTCACTGCCTGAAAGGGTGGTAGAGGCAGAAACCCTCACCACATTTAAAAAGTACTTGGATGTGCACTTGAAGTGCCGTAACCTACAGAGCTACGGACCAAGAGCTGGAAAGTGGGATTAGGCTGGATAGCTCTTTGTCGGCCGGCACGGTCACGATGGGCCGGAATGGCCTCCTTCCGTGCTGTAAATTTCTATGATTCTACGAGGATGAAGTTGGGAAAGTCTGATGTGGAGGTAACAAAGACATGAATGGGGGCTGCAACTGGAGTGGGGGTGTAATCGGGATGAAGACGGGCGATGTTTCAGAGATGGAAGCAGTCAGGCAATGAACTGGAGTGGGGCCTGGGGGTGAAGCAGGACAGGAACACTGGCACACCGCGGGGAATAAGGTTGGAGCTAAAGAGCTGAGTTCCCAGTGGGGGCTCTGCAAGATGGTTGTGGATATGCCAACTCCAAGTATCGTACAATTGCACGTTCAGGTGGTGCTTCATCGTGAGGGGAGCTGAACAAACATAGTTCACTTAAACTGCAAGCAAATCTCCTGCATACAAAGCAGCTGCAGTTTGTTACACAGACAGCCTGTGTTGTTCACTTCTTGCTGAGGTACCATCACTCCCCAGTCCCCAAGTCCCTGCAGATTCAAACCATTTAAAGACGTGAATCAGTGATAAGAAAAGGTCATTGGGTCCATCAAAGCTCCGCTTCCATCTGTACCTAGGAACACAGGAGCAGGAGTCGGCCATTCAGCCCCTCGAGCCTGTTCCGCCATTCAACGAGATCATGGCTGATCTACGACCTAACTCCACATACACACCTTTGCCCCATATCCTTAATACCTTTGGTTAAGAAAAAGCTATCAATCTCAGATTTTAAATTAACAATTTATCTCATATCAATTGAAGTTTGCAGAGTTCCAAGCATTTACCACCCTTTTGTGTGCAGAAGTGTTTCCTAATTTCCCACCTGAAAGGCCTGGCTTTAATTTTTAGACTGTGCCCCCTAGTCCTAGAATCCCCAACCAGTGGGAATAGTTTCTCTCTATCTACCCTATCTGCTCCCCTTAATAGCTTGAAAAATTCGATCAGGTCACTCCTTAACCTTCTGAATGCTAGACAATACAACCTTAGTTCGTGTAATCTCTCCTCGTAACTTAACCCTTGAAGTACCTATAAATTAGCTGATGCTATTCGAGCTGCATGAAAGGTTTCATCTGGACTCCACCTTCTGTCAGCACTACATCCTGATATAATCATTCTGTCATTGCTTGTAAAAGTGCTTCCCATCGCATCTGGTGTTTCAGTCAGTCTGAAATATCCTGAGCCAACGGAATCTCTGCTTCTAACCTCTGTAAATCCATCATCAGAACTACGAAATGCAAAGTTGCAGAAAAGCACCACCAACTGTTGGTGTATTCCTATTCTCTTTCTGAACTTTGCTCAAACTCGTAACTTCTGTGAGCCCTTCTTCTTCTCCTGCCCTGATGGTGTAATTGCTAACTCACTTTTACCCTTCCAAGTTAAACATCGATAACCTCGGGGGAGAACTTTCCTCCATTGCTCCATTCAGTTTGACCATTAGGAGCAACGTTAATTAAGTTTTACCACACCAAGTCCCTCAGATCCTGAACTCCACCAAGACCTGCGCTCCTGACTGCATCCCCCCTCCTGTCCTAAATATCTGGGCTTCCAAACATACCCCTGTTCTATGCTATCTCTTCAATCTCTCTTACCGCCATGTTGGGGTAAAAAGACTTCTCTTCTTGAAGGTGGACTCCCGGATATAAGGAATCGTCACCCGCCCATATAGCGACCACGGAATCACTCAGACCAAACCTCGGTTCAACCGGTCTTTATTCAAGCATGCAGGGGAAGGGTTCAGGAATGAACCTTCAAAATACAAGGGTTTCTACATATACAGTTTTTCGAGGTGTGCGACCCTCCTACAAAATTTCTATTGGCCTACAGCTTATCAGCAGAGCTTCATTGATTCGTAGACCCTTATCAGACTGGCTGCTGAGTGGTTTCCCAACCTGTCCATCTCCCATCACATGGCACCCTTCTGGAATGTGTTGTTCAGCGGTGTTGACTTTGCCTCAGTTCCTCATGACGTGTTGATTAACCTTGTTTCTCAGGGTTTGCTGTTTCGTTCCCAGGCACTTGCTTTCTTATCCCTTTGCAAAGAACTTCCAGTCAAAACTATCTCATTCTCATGGATGCAGCTGCTGCTAGAAACATAGAAAATAAATGCAGGAGTAGGCCATTCGGCCCTTTGAGCCTGCACCACCATTCAATATGATCATGGCGGATCATGCAACTTCAGTACCCCTTTCCTGCTTTCTTTCCATACCCCTTGATCCCTTTAGCCGTAAGGGTCACATCTAACTCCCTTTTGAATATATCTAACGAACTGGCCTCAACAACTTTCTATGGTAGAGAATTCCACAGGTTCCCAATTCTCTGAGTGATGAAGTTTTTCCTCATCTCGGTCCTAAATGGCTTACCCCTTATCCTTAGACTGTGACCCCTGGTTCTGGACTCTCCCAACATCGGGAACATTCTTCCTGCATCTAACCTGTCCAATCTCATCAGAATTTTATATGTTTCTATGAGATCCCCTCTCATTCTTGTAAATTCCAGTGAATATAAGCTTAGTCAATCCAGTCTTTCTTCATTTGTCAGTCCTGCCATCCCGGGAAATCAGTCTGGTGAACCTTTGCTGCACTCCCTCAATAGCAACGAACTGGCCTCAACAACTTTCTGTGGTAGAGAATTCCACAGGTTCACAACTCTCTGAGTGATGAAGTTTTTCCTCATCTCAGTCCTAAATGGCTTACCCCTTATCCTTAGACTGTGACCCCTGGTTCTGGACTTCCCCAACATCGGGAACATTCTTCCTGCATCTAACCTGTCCAATCTCATCAGAATTTTATATCCTTCCTCAGATTACGAGACCAAAACTGCACACAATATTCCAGATGTTGTCTGACCAAGGTCCTGTACAACTGCAGTAAGACCTCCCTGCTCCTATACTCCAATCCCTTCACTATGAAGGCCAGCATTCCATTTGCTTTCTTTACTGACTGCTGTACCTGCATGCCTACCTTCAATGACTGATGTACCATGACACCCAGGTCTCGTTGCACCTCCCCTTTTACTAATCTGTCACCATTCAGATAATAATCTGCCTTCCCGTTTTTGCCAGCAAAGTGGATAACCTCACACTTATCCACATTATACTGCATCTACCATGCATTTGCCCATTCACCTAACCTGTCCAAGTTCCCCTGCAGCCTCCAAGCATTCTCCTTGCAGCTCGCATTGCCACAATCTATGTTTCCAGACAGCTGACTCCCTACTGTCCTTGGTAGGTGTTGTTCTGTACTGAATATGTAAGTTTCCATTTTCTATCAGTCTGTACTAAAGATACACTATTGATGGTTCATTTACCATCAAGCTTTGCTGCTTAGCAAGCTTTGCTGTTTAGCCTTTCTCCAAAAACCCATTTGTAAGCGAGTGTTATAAGCGAACTTTACATACATAAGCAAGTTTTACATACAATCTGTCAACAGTCAAAATATTACAATCCCTACCGTGAGGTGAAGGAACTCCCGATTCCTCACAACCTCCTCATACTGATAAGCTCTTCAATCTGGACCATGTGTCAGATCAATTCACTACCTTCAGTATCCACTTTAGTGACCATCTGTCTGTCAACTTCCAATTGGTGACACCTTTATCCCCTTACAATACTCTACCGCATTACACCCCAGTCCACTTTTTCCCTCGAAATTTGCTTATTTTAGCCTGTCCCGAAAAAAAGTGGTGCTGCCTCTTGCCTTTCCAACTATGATTCTATTCCCTTGCATCAGTCCTTTCTGGTCAGGAAAGTTGCTCTTAACTTTCAAGTGATCCAACTCCTTGAAAATTCTTGGTTAGTTAGCTGTGACTCAGTGGGTAGCACTCTCGCCTTGAGTCAGGGGTGGTGGGTTCAAGTCCCACTCCAGATACTTGAGCACAAAAATCTAGACTGGCACTCCAGTGCAATGCTGAGGGAGCACTGCACTGTCAGAGGTCTCATCTTTCGAATGAGTGGTTAAATCAAAATCCCGTCTGCTCTCTCAGGAGGATGTAATAGATCATACAGCACTGTTTCAAAGAAGAGCAGGGGAGTTCTCCCCAGTGTCCCGGCCAACATTTATCCCTCAATCAACATCTAAAACAGATCATCTGGTCATTATCATATTGCTGTTTGTCGAAGCTTGCTGAGCGAGAGTCAAAGGTTATGGGGAGCGGGCAAGGAAGTGGAGTTGAGGCCAAGATCAGATCAGTCATGATTTTATTAAATGGCGGAACAGGCTCGAGGGATAAAATGGCCTACTCCTGCTCCTATTTTTTATGTTCTTGTCAGTGCAAATTGGCTGCCCCGATTCCTAATTAGAACCGTGCCCACACTTCAAAAAGTACTTCATTGGCTGTAAAGCGCATTGGGACGTCCGGTGGTCATGAAAGGCACGATATAAATGCAAGTCTTTCTTTGATTCTTTCTTTCTAATCCATGATCCCCAGTTTGACGTTTGACATGGTCATTCTACTGGGGCAATCATTGCACACCTCTGGAACTCTGTTCTTACACACGGGTAAATTATCACCAAGCTGCAGAGCTCCTCACCTCCCTATTGTTTCCTTCCTCATAATCTTCAGGCTTTTAAAACCCAAGTTTGACGCAATCACTACTTCCCGATGTACTTCTGCATCTCTCATCAGGTTTGACTGTATATTACACGATGAGTCTTGTCCCTTTAATGGTTATCTTGGTCGTTCAAAAAAATCCACAAATTTCAACCACACCAGATCTCCACTCTCTGGAGGGGCTGCAGGTGAAGGTTCATCAGACTGATTCCTGGGATGGCAGGACTGACATATGAAGAAAGACTGGATCGACTAGGTTTGTATTCACTGGAGTTTAGAAGAGTCAGAGGGAATCTCATAGAAACATATAAAATTCTGACGGGATTGGACAGGTTAGATGCAGGAAGAATGTTCCCGATGTTGGGGAAGTCCAGAACCAGGGGTCACAGTCTAAGGATAAGGGGTAAGCCAGTTAGGACCGAGATGAGGAGAAACTTCTTCACTCAGAGAGTGGTGAACCTGTGGCATTCTCTACCACAGAAAGTTGTTGAGGTCAGTTCGTTAGATATATTCAGAAGGGAGTTAGATGTGGCCCTTACAGCTAAAGGGATCAAGGGGTATGGAGAGAAGGCAGGAATGGGGTACTGAAGTTGCATGATCAGCCATGATCATATTGAATGGTGGTGCAGGCTCGAAGGGCCGAATGGCCTACTCCTGCACCTATTTTCTATGTTTCTATGTTCCTATACTGATGTGCCATCACAGCCCTGGGTTGTGGTTTACATGGATCCACAGAAAAGCCTTCCGCAACAAGATTTTTTAATTTATTTATTCGTTCCTGGGATGTGGGCGTCGCTGGCAAGGTCGGCATTTATTGCCCATCCCTAATTGCCCCTTGAGAAGGTGGTGGTGAGCCGCCTTCTTGAACCGCTGCAGTCCGTGGGATGAAGGTGCTCCCACAGTGCTGTTAGGGAGGGAGTTCCAGGAATTTGATCCAGCGACGATGAGGGAACGGCCGATATATTTCCAAGTCAGGATGGTGTGTGACTTGGAGGAAAACCTGGAGGTAGTGGAGACTGCTGAAACTAAAAACTAACAACTCTATTTACTTGTGATGTGGTGCTACCGAGTTTGGGGCCGAGGCGGCTGAAGGCATGGGTGCCAAGGGCAAGAGTTGGAGGGACAGGGTGGCGGGGGTCTGTAGGGCTGGAGGCGGTTACAGAGATAGGGAGGGATGTGGCATGAAGTGATTTAAACACGAGGATTTTGATTTTGAGCTGCTGGCGGATGGGAGAAAATGTACATTAGCAAGGACTGGGGCAAGCAGGACTGGATACAGGATCAGAGTCTTGAATGAGCTGGTTTATGGAGGATGGAAAATAGTTGTGCCTGGGGATGACAAACTGCAACCAGGTTTCATTGGTGGACGGGCTGAGCTAGGAACAGAGGCAGTCGAGGTTACAGAGGGGAAATAAGCAGTCTTTGTGATGAACAAGATTTGGAGGCAGAAATTCAAAATACCAATTGACATAAAATAATAAATGCACTTAGCTGAACTGTAAAAATGGCCGCCATGTTCCACCTTTGTTTCTGATTGGTCCCCTTGGAGGATAAGCCACACCCTGAAGTTTCCCAGGAATGTGTAACTAGAACTGCCCATCCCAAGGTCTCACTGACTTTGCAAATTGTAATTTGATCCACTTTGACTTCCTGAAGCGACAGAGGACAGAACTCCCCAGAAGACAGCAAGGGCCAGCCAAAGTCCCATACCCCAGTCCAAGTGCATCCCTCCCCCAGCCGAAGTGCCTTACCCCAGTGCAAGTGCACCCTCCCACTCCCCCAGCCCTCCCACCCCACCACAGATGGGGCATTATTTACGGATTGTTAACAGGTTTATTGGGTATGAAGTGAATAGTGACAGTGTCGTGACTTCTGGATATCATCCAGTTCAACAATGGCCCATGTAGGGGGCTGGAAGAACGTGATCCGTCTTCCGAGTTCCCTCTCTCCCCTCCGATCCGCCGCCACCCCCCATCCATGTCTCTCCCCCCACCGCCCTGCCGCTCAGTCTCTCTCTCTCCCCAGCCTCTCTCTCTCTCTCTCTCCCCAGCCTCTCTCTCTCTCTCTCTCCCCAGCTTCTCTCTCTCTCTCCCTCTCTCACCCAGTCTCTCTCACTCTCCTCCCAGACTCTCTCTCTCCTCCCAGCCTCTCTCACTCTCCCCCCAGCCTCTCTCACTCTCCCCCCAGCCTCTCTCTCTCCCCCCCCAGCCTCTCTCTCTCCCCCCCAGCCACACTCTCCCTCTCTCCCCCCAGTCTCTCTCACTCTCCCCCCAGCCTCTCTCACTCTCCTCCCAGCCTCTCTCTCTCCTCCCAGCCTCTCTCACTCTCCCCCCAGCCTCTCTCACTCTCCCCCCAGCCTCTCTCTCACTCTCCCCCCAGCCTCTCTACCCCCAGTCTCTCTCACTCTCCCCCCAGCCTCTCTCTCTCACTCTCCCCCCAGCCTCTCTCACTCTCCCCCCAGCCTCTCTCACTCTCTCCCCAGCCTCTCTCTCTCACTCTCCTCCCACTCCCAGCCTCTCTCTCTCCTCCCAGCCTCTCTCTCTCCTCCCAGCCTCTCTCTCTCACTCTCCCCCCAGCACTCTCCCCCCAGCCTCTCTCACTCTCCCCCCAGCCTCTCTCTCTCACTCTCCCCCCAGCCTCTCTCACTCTCCCCCCAGCCTCTCTCTCTCACTCTCCTCCCAGCCTCTTTCACTCTCCCCCCAGCCTCTCTCTCTCATTCTCCCCCCAGCCTCTCTCTCTCACTGTCCCCCCAGCCTCTCTCTCTCTCCTCCCAGTCTCTCTCACTCTCCTCCCAGCCTCTCTCTCTCTCCCCCCAGCCTCTCTCTCTCCTCCCAGCCTCCCTCTCTCCTCCCAGCCTCTCTCACTCTCCCCCCAGCCTCTCTCACTCTCCCCCCAGCCTCTCTCACTCTCCTCCCAGCCTCTCTCTCTCCTCCCAGCCTCTCTCTCTCTCCTCCCAGCCTCTCTCACTCTTCCCCCAGCCTCTCTCACTCTCCCCCCAGCCTCTCTCACTCTCCCCCAGCCTCTCTCACTCTCCCCCTGCCTCTCTCACTCTCCCCCCTGCCTCTCTCTCTCCCCCCCAGCCTCTCTCTCTCCCCCCCAGCCTCTCTCTCTCCCCCCAGCCACACTCTCCCTCTCTCTCCCAGTCTCTCTACCCCCAGTCTCTCTCACTCTCCTCCCAACCTCTCTCACTCTCCCCCCAGCCTCTCTCACTCTCCCCCCAGCCTCTCTCACTCTTCCCCCAGCCTCTCTCTCTCACTCTCCCCCCAGCCTCTCTCACTCTCCCCCCAGCCTCTCTCACTCTCCTCCCAGCCTCTCTCTCTCCTCCCAGCCTCTCTCACTCTCCCCCCAGCCTCTCTCACTCTCCCCCCAGCCTCTCTCACTCTCCCCCCTGCCTCTCTCTCTCCCCCCCAGCCTCTCTCTCTCCCCCCCAGCCTCTCTCTCTCCCCCCAGCCACACCCTCTCTCTCCCAGTCTCTCTCACTCTCCTCCCAACCTCTCTCACTCTCCCCCCAGCCTCTCTCACTCTCCTCCCAGCCTCTCTCACTCTCCCCCCAGCCTCTCTCACTCTCCCCCCAGCCTCTCTCTCTCCCCCCCCCAGCCTCTCTCTCTCCCCCCCAGCCACACTCTCCCTCTCTCCCCCCAGTCTCTCTCACTCTCCCCCCAGCCTCTCTCACTCTCCCCCCAGCCTCTCTCTCTCCCCCCAGTCTCTCTCACTCCTCCCAGCCTCTCTCACTCTCCCCCCAGCCTCTCTCACTCTCCCCCCAGCCTCTCTCACTCTCCCCCCAGCCTCTCTCACTCTCCCCCCAGCCTCTCTCACTCTCCCCCCAGCCTCTCTCTCTCCCCCAACCTCTCTCGCTCTAGCCCAGCCTCTCTCTCTCTCTCCCCCAGCCACACTCTCCCTCTCTCTCCCAGTCTCTCTCTCTCCCCCCCAGTCTCTCTCACTCTCCCCCAGCTACTCTCTCTCCCCTAGCCTCTCTCACTCTCCCCCCAAGCCTCTCTCTCTCTCCCCCAGTCTCTCTCACTCTCCCCCCCCCAGCCTCTCTCTCGCTCCCCCAGTCCCTCACTCTCCCCCCGTCTCTCTCTCTCTCTCCTCCAGCCACTCTCTCTCTCTCCCAGTCTCTCTCACTCTCCCTCCAGCCTCTCTCTCTCTCCCCTAGTCTCTCTCACTCTCCCCCCCCCAGCCTCTCTCTCTCTCCCCCAGTCTCTCACTCTCCCCCCAGTCTCTCTCTCCCCCAGCCACTCTCTCTCTCTCTTTCCAGGTCTCGCTCACTCTCCCTCCAGCCACTCTCTCTCTCCCCCAGCCACTCTCTCTCCCTCTCTCCCCCCAGCCTCTCTCTCTCTCCCCCAGCCACTCTCTCTCTCCCTCTCTTCCAGTCTCTCTCTCTCTCTCCCCCAGCCACTCTCTCTATCTCTCTCTCTCCAGGTCTCTCTCTCTCCCCCAGCCACTCTCTCTCCCTCTCTCCCAGTCTCCCTCTCTCTCCCCCAGCCACTCTCCCTCCCTCTCTCCCCAGTCTCTCTCTCTCTCCCCCACTCTTCCAGTCTCCCTCTGTCCCCCAGTCTATCTTTCTCTTCCACACCCTCTCGACCCCCCGCCGCTGCCGCTGTTGGCCCCCTGCCGCCACTTCCCGGCCCTCTCGGTCCCCCCGGCCACCCGAAAGGGGTCAGGCTCTGAGTAGGGAAGAGAGAGTCGGGGCTGGGCCTGAGAGAACAAAGAGAGTCGGGGCCTCAGCAGAGTCTCGGGCCTCAGGTCTTGCTTCCCGGCACTACGTGGATGGAATGATTCGTGGCCGGGAGCGGAGCTTGACAGGGGGCGGGGCTTGACAGATGCATGTCTGTCAAAAAAAGTGTAGTGCAAATAGTTACACTGAATAATAAATGGGATTTCACACAAGAACATCAGAACTTTCAGGAATAAAAACATTTCTCCCCACTTTTCCACACCCCCATCCACTCACCGCATTCCTCTATCGATCTCCCTCCAGAAAGACATAAAATTACATAGTATTATATAGGATATATGACACAGAAACAGGCCATTCGGCCCAAACAGTCCATGCAGGCGTTTATGCTCCACTCGAGCCTCCTCCCATCTTTCCTCATCTAAATCTAACAGCATAACCCTCTATTCCCTTCTCCCTCATATGCTTGTCTAGCCTCCCCTTAAATGCATCGATACTATTCACCTCAACCCCTCCCTGTAGCGATTTCTACATTCTCACCACTCTCTGGGTAAAGAATTTTCTTCAAATTATCTCTTGAACCTACTGATACCTCTTCAATGCCCAACCGTGTATTCCACAACTCTGTTATCCTTTGAGTGAAAATGACCCCCCTTCTTTTCCCTAATGCCATTCCCATGTTTGCGCACTTTATCATAGTCTGAGTCAATTTCCAACATCACTGGTCCTCTGAGGAATACATGGGGAAGCAATGATTCAGTTATACAGAGCCGGCTGGAGATTTGGGCACTGCAGCTCAGGAAAGAGATCTTGGCCTTGGAGGGCGTGCAGTGCAGATTCACCAGAATGTTACCAGGGCTCAGAGGTTTAAATTATATGAGGACAGGTTGCAATAATTTGGCTTGTATTCCCTTGACTGTCGAAGATTGAGGGGGGGGGGGGGGGGGGGGCTTGATCTGATCAACGTGTTTAAAATGTTAAAAGGATTCGATTGGGCGGATATAGAGAAATTACTTCTGCTGGTGGAGGAATCAAAAATGAGGGGCCTGGATCTGAAAATTAGACCGTGACCATTTAGGGAAGCGCTTCTTCCACACGAAGGGTAGTGGAAATCTGGAATTCTTTCCCCTAAAAGGCTATGGATGCTGGGGGACACTTGGGGGTGGATATTCGGGTCTTCTGCGCTCCGTTTGTCACCCCGGAGCGGCGTGGTTATCTGCGGTGAGGTATTCTGGGAGGGCGGTCAACCTCCAGCGCCCCGCAGCGATCCTCGGGTCCAGTTCTGCGGCGGAAGAGAGGGGGCCGGTGTGCAAAGCCCCCGGTTGTGACACCGCGCGGGTTTGAGCCCGGAAGTATGCCCCGCAATGACCGCCTTGGAAATCAAGGCGGTCCAAACGTCCCGTTGGCGAAGAGGTGAGCAATGGACTCCTAAGGCAAGTGTGATTGTTTTCTCTTTTAATGTTTTTCGCGATTTGTGTTGTGGTGGTGTGGGCAATGTTTTGGGAATGCCTCTGTGTTTCTTTTTAGGATTCTCCCTCCCCTCCGCACCCCCGCCAGACGTCTCTCGGAGCGCTCCCGGCCCGGGAGTTTCCCAACCTAGCGCCAAGAAAGGTGTACAACGTCTCCCTTAGCGCTGCGCCCCTGACGCAGGGCCCAGGTGCCCAAACTTAACGACTAAACTATTCCCGGCCGCTAACTTTCCCGCCCCACTGCCACTATCGCCGGTAAAACAAAAAAAGGTAAAATCCAGCCCTTGGTGCTTTCAAGACTGAGAATGCCAGACTCTTGTTCGGTAAGGTTATCAAGGGTCATGGAGCTGAGGCAGGTAAATGGAGTTACGGTGCAGACCAGCCGTGTTCTAATTGATTGGCTTGAGGGGCTGAATGGCCTACTCCTGTTTCTATGTTCTCAGTGGAAAGGGAAGAGAGGGCTGAAAGTACTCCATTCCGGAAGGCGATCTTGCTGCTGTTTGGCTGTTTACAAGACCTTTTTCTGCACGTACAGCTTGAAAAATAGCACAAACCAAACCCATTAATTGTTCTGCACCAATTCATCAAATGGAACTGGCTTGTCAGCGTAATATTTTAAAAAAAAATAAAGGAATTTTGGCCGATGCCACAACTGTATCACGTCAAAAGGATCCACTTATTGCTACAATCAGACCATCTCATTATTTGTTGTTCCTCAGGACCATTAAACAGTCGCAGGACCCGAGCAAAATAAAATACAACACAACAAAGAGCAACCTTCATGTCTGTTGGGCTGCCCCTCGATGGAATCTGGAACGTGTTGTCCTGTCCACGGAAGCCGCTTACGTCAGACGAGAAGGGTTGGGTTCCAAGGGGTCTGCGAGAGGCTTACATTCCCCACCGGAGGAAGAAGGAAATGGGCAATCAGAGTTAAAATTGAAAGATTTTTTTTTCTTTCTCCCTAAATGCTTCTACATCAACAAACACACAGCCGGGGCCCGGTTGAGAAATGCCAAGCTTGATCGCACTGCTGGTAAAAACAAGGGCACCATCAGATAGCGCTGGCCAAAGACAAGTATCGTTGGTGTCATCAGCAAGGCACGCTTGTTTCATTATCATCATCGGCAGACCCTCGGAATCGAGGAAGACTTGCTTCCACTCTTAAAATGAGTCCTCAGGTGGTTGAACAGTCCAACAGAGCTACAGACTCTGTCACAGGTGGGACAGATAGTCGTTGAGGGAAAGGGTGGGTGGGACTGGTTTGCCGCACGCTCCTTCCGCTGCCTGCGCTTGGTTTCTGCATGCTCTCGGCGATGAGACTCGAGGTGCTCAGTGCCCTCCCAGATGCACTTCCTCCACTTAGGGTGGTCTTTGGGCCAGGGACTCCCAGGTGTCGGTGGGGATGTTACACTTTATCAGGGAGGCTTTGAGGGTGTCCTTGTAACGTTTCCTCTGCCCACATTTGCCTTTTTTCCGTGAAGGAATTTCTAGTAGAGCGCTTGCTTTGGGAGTCTCGTATCTGGCATGCGGACATTGTGGCCTGCCCAGTGGAGCTGATCGAGTGTGGTCAGTGCTTCAATGCTGGGGATGTTGGCCTGGTCGAGGACGCCAACGTTGGTGACACAGACACACTTCCCATTCAAGTTTAAAAGAGGGAGGGCAGAAGTCGGAATTAGCAATGCAGAGGGCATCGCCCCTGATGGTATGATGTGATACTGACTGAGCCGTACCCAGGAGGTCACCGGTTCCATTCCTGAACCACCTCATGTGGGGTGGCAATTCAGGCACGACAACTAGTTTCATCACTCCTCGGACAGGGAAAGGAATACTCAGCCACCCTAATCACCATCCAATGACCCCCCCCGACCAGAAAATGCAGATGACGGGCTAGAATTGGTTTGGCTGTGATGACCCTCGCATGGTCAAACAGCCTCTGAACAATCAAATTCGTGGCTCACACCCAAAGAAGGGACAGTGTGGGGAGGAAATGTCGTGCTGCAGAAACTGTATCCCAGCAGACTCAGGAAAGGAGGGGAGAAAAACGAAAGATAAAAACACAACTCGTTTTATTCCCACTGCCTGAACTCACTGCCTGAAAGGGTGGAAGAGGCAGAAACCCTCACCGCATTTGAAAAGTACTTGGATGTGCACTTGAAGTGCCATAACCTACAGGGTTACGGACCAAGAGCTGGAAAGGGGGATTAGGCTGGATAGCTCTTTGTCGGCTGTCACAGACACGATGGGCTGAATGGCCTCCTTCTGTGCCGTAAATTTCTGTGATTCTCTGAATCTTCAGCTCACACCCCCGGGGTCTCCCAGTCAGATCCACCCTCACCCCCCACCCGGTGGAATATCTTCCTGAATATAATAAAACCCAAAACAGCCAACTTTACAAAAAAAGAGGAACTCACAGGAGAAGCTGAAATAAGGACAGTGGGTGTTTGAATCATCCAACGCATCTGGGTAAAGAGAGACAGGTTAAATATTCTCCCAAACCCGCGACCTCTACCACCTAGAAGGACAAGGGCAGCAGGAGCATGGGAACACCATCCACCTCCACGTTCCCCTCCCAGTCACACACCATCCTGACTTGGAAATGCAGGTTTGACCTCCAAAATCCGGAATCCAGAATGTTCCAGATCCATGGCGGGGTCGTCTGGAAACCGGAAAAGTTCCGATATCCGGACTCCTCCCACCTCGGCGAACCGGTTTCGCCCCGGCCCGACTTTGCCACGACTGCGCCCGCCATGACTTCACCCGCCCCGAATTCGCGGGGCCCGACCTCATCCCGGCACCCCCCTCCCTCCCTCCCCTTTACCTCGGCTGCCCGACCCCACCTCCACCTACCTCGGGCCAGACAAGGAACTTCTCCACTGCGGCGGGCCCCGCCCGATCAGATCCACTGCGGCGGGACCCCACCCGAACATCTCCACGGCGACGAGCACCCCCCCTCTACACACCCCCCCGCCGCCCCCCACCCTTTCTGGCGTTCCAAAATCTGGAAATACCCGAACCTGGGCTCGGGTGTTTCCAGATTCCTGAGGTCAGAAAGACGTTCCAAAATCCGGCAAAACTCAAAATCCGGAACGGCCTCGGTACCGACGGTTCCGGATTCGGGATGTTGCACCTGTACATCGGCTGTTCTTTCATCGTCGCTGGGTCACAATCCTGGAACTCCCTCCCTAACATCACTGTGGGAGCACCTTCACCACACGGACTGCAGCGGTTCAAGGCGGCGGCTCACCACCACCTTCTCAAGGGGCAATTAGGGATGGGCAATAAATGCTGGCAACACCCAAGTTCCATCAATTAATTTTACAAAATTAATTTCCATCTTGTCCTTTTTACACTGGAGTTTAAAAGGATGAGAGGGGATCTCATAGAAAGATATAAAATACTGACAGGACTGGACAGGCTAGATGCGGGAAGAATGTTCCCGATGTTGGGGAAGTCCAGAACCAGGGGACACAGTCTAAGGATAAGGGGTAGGCCAATTAGGACCGAGATGAGGAGAAACTTCTTCACTCAGAGAGTTGTTAACCTGTGGAATTCCCTGCCGCAGAGAGTTGTAGATGCCAGTTCATTGGATATATTCAAGAGGGAGTTAGATGTGGCCCTTATGGCTAAAGGGATCAAGGGGTATGGAGAGAAAGTAGGAAAGGGGTACTGAAGGAATGACCAGCCATGATCTTATTGAATGGTGGTGCAGGCTCGAAGGGCCGAATGGCCTGCTCCTGCACCTATTTTCTATATTTCTATGTTTTATCCCTTTGGGAAACGGGAATGTAAACTGGATGGGGGATGGAGAGAGAGAGAGGGGAATAAATGCACAACTTGCGATCAGCCTACAATGTAAAGCATGACCCGCTGTTTGCTAGTAAGCACACGGCACAGTAACAAGTGCTGTATATGGCGTCAATTACACTCAGAAGCTTTCGCCTCCCACAAGTATGCATGGGAAGCCAAACCCCCGCAGTGTAAGCATGCTGATGAGATCAGCAAGCCACAGGAACATTTATGCAGCACATATTGGTTAAGTATGTATCGCTGATACTCTTCCCGCCTCCGCCCACTGTTCTAATATAGCCATTAGACTTGGCGGCATTTTTTTTGTGTGGTTTTTGTGGAGCTCAAAGAACAGAGCATTTCCAATTCAGTGAACTCCCTCTAGAATCAGAGAGACTTACAGCAGGGAAGGAGGCCATTTCAGCCCATCGTGTCCGCGCCGGCCGACCAAGAGCTATCCAGCCTAATCCCACTTTCCAGCTCTCGGTCCATAGCCCTGTAGGTTACGGCACTTCAAGTGCACATCCAAGTACTTTTTAAATGTGGTGAGGGTTTCGGCCTTTACCACCCTTTCAGGCAGTGAGTTCCAGACCCCCACCGCCCTCTGGGGGAAATGTTTTTGCATCAAATCCCCTCTAAACCTCCTACCAATTACTTTAAATCTATGCCCCCTGGTTGTTGACCCCTCTGCTAAGGGAAATAGGTCCTTCCTGTCCACTCTATCCAGGCCCCCCATAATTTTATACACCTCAATAAAGTCTCCCCTCAGCCTTCTCTGTTCCAAAGAAAACAAACCCAGCCTATCCAATCTTTCCTCATAGCTACAATTCTCCAGTCCCGACAACATCCTCGTGAATCTCCTCTGCACCCACTCTCGTGCAATCACATCTTTCCTTATCAAACGCCTTGCTAGAATCCATATACACTACTTCCAATGTCGCTCTACCAACCTGATCCCATGCCCTCAGAAAAACATATCCACAACCATGTCTGGAACTGTCACCATGTCGCAGTTGGTAGCAATGTCCCCACTCCCCCACCCCCCCCTCATTTTTGGGGGGGGTGCACAGTCCCTTTAATGGACGGTGCAGCCCATTCAAAACTTCGTGCATGCGCTAAATGCCCCATTCAAAGGCCAGTGTCGACCTGCGCGGGACCTCCAGACAGCTGCCTGGCCGCACAGCTTAACAGGAACATTGGTTGGTCGCACTCTCGTTTCTGAGTCAGAAGGTCGTTGGTTCAAGCCTCACTCCAGGACAGTGAAGACATACTCTAGGCCAACCCTCCAGCACGGCACTGAGAGGTTCAACCAATCCCAAGTCTGCCTGTTCAGTGTGATGTAAGAGATCACTTCACGAAGAAGAGCAATTGGTAAATATGTATCCTTCAACCAAATCTAACAAAACAGATCCACTGCTCATTGATCATAACTATGTGAGAGACCTTGCTGTGCACAAAGTCCCTCCTTCATGTATGTAATAACAAAGTCTATACTTCAAGAAGTACTGCATTGGCTGTGAATCACTTTGTGATATCCTGAAGGTGCGAAAGGCACAAATGCAAACTCTTGCTTTTTCTGGTTCCAACACTTACCAATTTTTATCACCATCGGTCGAATGGAGACTGCAGAAATCACTGCTGAACTGAAAGGTGCATTTATAGTCAGAAGAATCATGGAAAACTTACGACACATGAGGAAGCCATTCGGCCCATCGAAAAAGAGCTAGCCAGCCGAATCCCACTTTCCAGCTCTCGGTCCATAGCCCTGTAGGTTACGGCACTTCAAGTACTTTTTAAATGTGGTGAGGGTTTCTGCCGTGAGTTCCAGACCCCCACCACCCTCTGGGTGAAATTTTGTTTCCTCATCTGCCCTCTAATCCTTCCACCAATTATTTTAAATCTATGCCCCCTGGTTGTGGTTGCCCCTACCCCTCTGCTAAGGGAAATAGGACCTTCCTATCCACTCTATCTAAGCCCCTCATAATTTTATACACCCTAATTAAATCTCCCCTCATCCTCCTCTGTTCCAAGGAAAACAACACCAGCCTATCCCAGATACACAAAGTGCAGTGTAGTTCATTCACCACCTGCTGCAGCCTGCACACGAAGCAGACAGGATCCTGTTCAAATCAAAAACTCAACATGTGCAAGTACTGACCTGGACCCGCAGCCCTTCAAAAAAGCACCGTGCGCGCGGGAAAAGTTTTGGGTCACAAACGTCAGTGCGCGCATCCCACACCCCCCCAAAAATGGAACCCCAGGTGCGCACTACCCCTACCCCTTCTGATCATTGCAAGTCAGCGGCCCTGCCTCAAAACTGAATAAAATCAGCCAGAGATTAAACGAGCCCAGGGACCAGCCACCGGCAAATCTAGAAACATAGAAACATAGAAAATAGTTGCAGGAGTAGGCCATTCAGCCCTTCGAGCCTGCACCACCATTCAATATGATCATGGCTGATCATGCAACTTCAGTACCCCACTCTTGCCTTCTCTCCATACCCCCTGATCCCTTTAGCCGTTAAGGCCACATCTAACTCCCTTTTGAATATGTCCAACGAATTGGACTCAACAACTTTCTGTGGTAGATAATTCCATAGGTTCACAATTCTCTGAGTGAAAAAGTTTCTCCTCATCTCGATCCTATATGGCTTACCCCTTATCCTTAGGCTGTGACCCCTGGTTCTGGACTTCCCCAACATCGGGAACATTCTTCCTGCATCGAACCTGTCCAATCCCGTCAGAATTTTATATGCTTCTATGAGATCCCCTCTCATTCTTCTAAATTCCAGTGAATATAAGCCTAGTCGATCCAGTCTTTCTTCATATGTCAGTCCTGCCATCCCAGGAATCAGTCTGGTGAATCTTCGCTGCACTCCCTCAATAGCAAGAATGTCCTTCCTCAGATTAGGAGACCAAAACTGTGCACAATACTCAAGGTGTGGTCTCACCAAGGCCCCGTACAACCTCTCTGCTCCTATACTCAAATCCGCTCGCTATGAAAGCCAACATGGCATTTGCCTTCTTAACTGCCTGCTGTACCTGCTTGCCTAATTTTAATGACTGATGTACCATGACACCCAAGTCTCGTTGCACCTCCCCTTTTACTAATCTGTCACCATTCAGATAATAATCTGCCTTCCTGTTTTTGCCACCAACGTGAATAACCTCACACTTATCCACATTATTACTGCCATGCATTTGCCCATTTACCTAACCTGTCCAAGTCACCCTGCAGCCTCTTAGCATCCTCCTCACACCTCACACTGCCACCCAGTTTAGTGTCATCTGCAAACTTGGAGATATTACATTCAATTCCTTCATCTAAATCATTAATATATAGTGTAAATAGCTGGGGTCCCAGCACTGAACCTTGCGGTACCCGACTAGGCACTGCCTGCCATTCTGAAAAGGACCCATTTATTCCCACTCTTTGCTTCCTTTCTCTATCCATTTCAATACATTATCCCAAATACCACGTGCTTTAATTTTGCACACTAATCTCTTGTACGGGACCTTGTCAAAAGCCTTTTGAAAGTCCAAATACACCACATCCACTGGTTCTCACTTATCCACTCGACTAGTTGCATCCTCAAAAAACTCAAGATGATTTCATAAATCCATGCTGACTTGGACTGATCCTGTCACCTAGGAGGAGGAGAAGGCGACCCAGCATGTTCGGAGTAACCCAGGGGACGGGGGATGGGGGGAGGAGGGGAGGCGAAACCCACCTCAACCGGAAGGTGGCAACGGCTCGATAGCCCTGATTCCGGGGTGAGGGGAGGGGCAGGGGAAGGTTCCAGGCCCGCGGGGGGAGGCCCGGCTCGTTGGCCATTCAGTGAACCCTTCCCCCTCCGCCATTCCTCATGGCTCGGCTCAGGCTCTAGTCACCATCCCTGACCCCAGCTCCCAGGCCCAAGCAGCGACAGCAGCTCCTCTTCCACTGTCCCACCGACAACAAAGTGCATGACATGGGATTTTCTTGGTCACAGAGCTCGAGGGTAACCACAGCCCCGTCGGTACAGGCCGGTACGGGTCTGGGCGTCGGAGAGCGGACTGGCCACAGACTCCCTGGAAAATCTCTACAGACTCCAGTTTGAGAGCAGAGATAGACAGGTTTTTGAGCGATAAGGGAGTAAAGGGTTATGGGGAGCGGGCAGGGAAGTGGAGCTGAGTCCATGATCAGATCAGCCATGATCGTATTTAATGGCAGAGCAGGCTCGAGGGGTCAAATGGCCTACTCCTGCTCCTATTTATTGTGTTCTTGTAAACACTGATCTGTACTACTCAGCTCAATGACCCATTGATCCTATTTATTAACATTTTGAAGTTGCAGAGTCCTAGGACTCCATAGAAATTTACAGCAGGGAAGGAGGCCATTTCGGCCCATCATGTCCATGCCAGCCAACAAAGAGCTCCCACTTTCCAGTTCTTGGTCCGTAGCCCTGTAACCCCGTAGCACTTCAAGTGCATATCCAAGTATTTTTTAAATGTAGTGAGGGTTTCTGCCTCTACCACCCTTTCAGGCAGTGAGTTCCAGTCACCCACCACCCTCTGATTGAAAACAATTCCTCTCTAAATCTCCTACCAATTACTTTAAATCTAAGGCCCCTGGTTGTTGACCCCTCTGCTAAGGGAAATAGGTCCTTCCTATCACTCTATCTAGGCCCCTCATAATTTTATACCATCATCATCATAGGCAGTCCCTCGAAGCGAGGATGACTTGCTTCCACCCCAAAAAGGGATGAGTTCACAGGTGTTTCAATGAAGGACTTAATATTCCAGATCCCGAACCACATGTTGAAGGGTGGAAGATGCCTGTGCGTGGATTTTTTTAACGTGGGGTGGCCGTTGCACACCAGCCACCACACGGGCTTGACAGAGCTAGGTCTTGGTCCAGTGGCAAGGATTAACCAAGACGGCTGGAGACCAACTCTGCTGCACGGGCCTAGTGCGCAGACATATCGCAGTGTGGGCTGGCCCATGCTACCCCTGGGCCCTCGCCTCTTCTGGACCCCAGATTCCCGACTTTCCTTCAACAAACTCTTGCCGCTCTTTCGCCCCTCCTACTGTGCCTGCCGGCACTGCAATCAGCGACCTGACTTCGCAGCCATTCCCTCCTGCATAGAAACATTGAAAATAGGTGCAGGAGTAGGCCATTCGGCCCTTCGAGCCTGCACCACCTTTCAATAAGATCATGGCTGATCATTCCTTCAGAACCCCTTTCCTGCTTTCTCTCCATACCCCTTGATCCCCTTAGCCATAAGGGCCATAGCTAACTCCCTCTTGAATATATCCAATGAACTGGCATCAGCAACTCTCTGCGACAGGGAATTCCACAGGTTAACAACTCTCTGAGTGAAGAAGTGTCTCCTCATCTCAGTCCTAAATGGCCCACCCCTTATCCTAAGACTGTGTCCCCTGGTTCTGGACTTCCCCAACATCGGGAACATTCTACCCGCATCTAACCTGTCCTGTCCCGTCAGAATCTTGTATGTTTCTATGAGATCCCCTCTCATTCTTCTAAACTCCAATGTATGAAGGCCCCGTTGATCCAGTCTCTCTTCATATGTCAGTCCAGCCATCCCGGGAATCAGTCTGGTGAACCTTCTCTGCACTCCCTCAATAGCAGGAACATCCTTCCTCAGGTTAGGAGACCAAAACTCAACACAATATTCCAGCTGAGGCCTCACCAAGGCCCTGTACAACTGCAGTAAGACCTCCCTGCTCCTATACTTAAATCCCCTAGCTATGAAGGCCAACGTACCATTTGCCTTCTTCACCGCCTGCTGTACCTGTATGCCAACTTTCAATGACTGATGAATCATGACAACCAGGTCTCGTTGCACCTCCCCTTTTCCTAATCTGCCGCCATTCAGATAATATTCTGTCTTCGTGTTTTTGCCCCCAAAGTGGATAACCTCACATATATCCACATTATACTGCATCTGCCATGTATTTGCTCACTCACCTAACCTGTCCAAGTCACCCTGCAGCCTCTTAGCGTTCCCCTCACAGCTCACACCGCCATCCAGCTTAGTGTCATCTGCAAACTTGGAGATATAACTCTCAATTCCTTCATCTAAATCATTGATGTATATTGTAAATAGCTGGGGTCCCAGCACTGAGCCCTGCGGCACCCCACTAGTCACTGCCTGCCATTCTGAATTGGACTCTCTGCTTCCTGTCTGCCAACCAGTTCTCTATCCACGTCAGTACATTACCCCCAATACCATGTGCTTTAATTTTGTACACTAATCTCTAGTGTGGAACCTTGTCAAAAGCCTTTTGAAAGTCCAAATACACCACATCTACTGGTTCTCCCTTGTACACTCTACTAGTTACATCCTCAAAAAATTTCCAGAAGATTTGACAAGCATGATTTCCCCTTCATAAATCCATGCTGACTTGGACCGATCCTGTCACTGCTTTCCAAATGCACTGCTATTTTATCCTTAATAATTGATTCCAACATTTTCCCCACTATGATGTCGGACTAACCGGTCTATAATTACCCGCTTTCTCTCTCCCTCCCTTTTTAAAAAGTGGTATACCGCCGCATGCTGCTCCCTCTGATGGCCCCGGCCTGCTGATGGTCTTGCAGGCGAGGACCGCGCCGATTTCCGGGGTGGGTGCTAGGCCACTGCACGCTGCTCCCTCTAATGTAGCCTTTCAATCACCTCAATAATATCTCCCATCAGCCTCCTCTGTTCCAAAGAAAACAACTCCAGCCGATCCAATCTTTCCTCATAGCCAAAATTTTCCAGTCCAGGTAACATCCTCGTAAATCTGCTCCCTCTCGAGTGCACTCACATCTTTCCTGTAATGTGGTGACCAGAACTGTTCGCAGTACTCCAGCTGCGGCTTAATAAGCATGTCTGCGGTGTGACCTCCAATCCTATTCTTAACTAGATCCTCCTCCAATTCCTAATGAGACAGATGTTTTCAAGGAAGTACATTTCGCAGGCCTATTTGTTCTGCCATCTTGGCTCACTGGAGTCTTGCTTCTTTCGCACTCCTGACCCACAGTTGTGCAACTGAAGTTTGCGAAGTCCCCCCGGCACCCTCAAAAGAAAGGCTGACGAACTAACTTGTTGTCATTGGAGGAAAGACTGTGGGGAGACATTATACAGGTGTTTAAAACAACAGAAGGTGCAGGTAAAGTCCATGTACTGCTTTGTGTGGACAGAGTGGCACTGGGCATGCTCCAAACACCACCAGGACAAACAGATATTTTAACCAATAAGGGAATTTTTAACCAGTAAGGGAATTAAGGGTTACGGGGAGCGGGCTGGTAAGTGGAGCTGAGTCCATGGCCAGATCAGCCATGATCTTGTTGAATGGCAGAGCAGGCTCGAGGGGCTAGATGGCCTACTCCTGTTCCTAATTCTTATGTTCTTATGTTCTTATGAACTACAAGTACCCACTGAGAGGAAGGCACTTCGAAAGAATTAAGAGCAGTGCATTCATAATAAAAAAGGGCGTGCATGCGTGCAGTGTTACATGATAGTTTGATTCTTGTCGTCAGTAAGGCAGATAACGTCAACAAGATATTTAAGCTGGGCCAATGAGTATTTCCTGTTGGGTTTATGTTGAGGCAGTTGGCACGTACAAGCTGCCAATCGACAGAGAAACGATTACTCTCTAATGCCCGGAGGATATGCCTCCATCAGCCATTAGCTTGTGACTGACCGCACTACGTATCTATATAACAATCATCCTCCGATGGCCCCCTCCTATTTCTCATCTACATGCCGCCCCTTGGCGACATCATCCGGAAACACGGCGTCAGTTTCCACATGTACGCCGACGACACCTAGCTCTACCTCACCACCACCTCTCTCAACGCATTCACTGTTTCTAAATTGTCAGACTGCTTGTCCAACATCCAATGCTGCAGGGAACAGAAATTTGGTAGACCATTGTCTTTGGTCCCCACCACAAATGCTCCCCCATTGGAGGCCATGCCTAAGCTGCCTGGGATCTAAGCTCTGTAAATCCCTCCCTAAACCTCTCCGCCTCTCTCTCCTCCTTGAAGACGCTGCTTAAAAGCCAACTCTTTAACCAAGCTTTTGGTCATCTGCCCTAATACCTCCTTATGTGGCTCGGTGTCAAATTTTGTTTTATAACGATCCCATGAAGTGCCCACGGCGGTTTTACTACGTTAAAGGTGCTATATAATTACAATTTATTATTGTTGTTGAAGCATCATACCCGTTCCACATAGCTTCACTTCAGCTGCATGATACCACCCTGTCTTACATGGGATAATGCCCATCATTACAAAATGGCACATCCTCTGACTCTCTAAATTTGGATACCTGTTGAGGGGAGTATTGAAGGCTGCCTCCAGGGCGGTCCAGGCATCGGTCTGCCTGTAGGAGACAGCATATCTCTGGCAGCACTTCCTTTTGGAAGCACAGCCTTCTCACACACTGCTCCTCGGAGAGCTGGAGGTCTGATCATTGGTGCCTGTAAACCCGTGGGGGTAAGCCCTCCTCCCCGGACGTCTTCGGCCTCTCATCATCCGTGGGCCAACATGGCCAAGAGCCCTTCTTCTATCTTGACGCCACCTGGCATAGCATGGAGCATGATACACTGGCGAACTAGTAATGCCCCCATTCAATTCTCTCACCGACGATGTAAGGACACTGTAATGGCAGATAAAAGTGCCGTTTGTAAGTCGGAGCTTCATGCAGCATGCTGTGCCCGACCGTTGTAGTCAATGTGACCTGCGATGTAGGATCCTCATCCCTCCATTTAAATATGCTGCCAATACCGCCTGCTGCACCCTGGGATCGCCTGTTTTTCCGGCGTTTCCCGGGGCGGTCGTTAAATGAGACGTCAGGGCCGAATTTTGCATCTGGGGCGAAAGCAGAGCGTTTCGCGACGACTGATGTCATGATCTCAGTGAAACTAGATGGCGAGACAGTAAGTTTGTCCGCCGCCGCAAACCATGAGGCGAATTTGCCGGCCGGGCGGTAAAAGTTGGACACCCAGCGTTACGCCGAGAAACATCGTTTCCCGTCCTTCCGGGGGAGCAATGAGGCGCAAACGAGCCAAAAATCCAGCTCATAGGATTACATCAGATATACGGCACAGAAACAGGCCATTCGGCCCAACTAGTCCATGCTGGCATTTATGTTCCACTCGAGCCTCCTAAATCTAAATCTATCAGCATAACCCTCTATTCCCTTCTCCCTCATATGCTTGTCTAGCCTCCCCTTAAATTCGCCTCAACCACTCCCTGTGGCAGCGAGTTCCACATTCTCACCACTCTCTGGGTAAAGAATTTTCTTCTGAATTCCCTATTGGATTTCTTGGTGACGATCTTATATTAATGGCCTCTGGTAATGCTCGTCCCCACAAGTGGAAACACTCTCTCTGCATCCATTCTATCAAAACCTTTCATAATTTTAAAGACCCAGCCTGTTCGTCCTTTCCTGATATGTATACCCTCGCATTTCTGGTATCATCCTTGTAAATCTTTGTAAACCTGCTGTGCCCCTCTGCTTTGGGATGCTGTGATGTTCCACTGGCATCCTTCATGTGCAGTGCAAGCTGCTTTTCATGAAGCTCTGTGGCTTTAGGAGGGAGGCAGTGGATATGCCAGTTGAAGATTCTTTTGGTGAATGCGGCTTTTCTTCTTAGCGACGTAAACCCCAACTCTCCAAAGCTTAATACCAAAAATCTGACATTCCGCCTGCCAAAAAGACAATTTAATCATTTTGTGTTTTTTAAATAAAAAAAGGCCGCCTGCTTTATTTCACATTGATGGGATTTCGTGACTTCGGGGCTTTTATTGATGCGCCAAGCATTTTAGAATTTGCAAAAAAAAAAAACATTTTGTAGCACCCTTTTCAAAGCAACTTGGCGATCAAACAACTTTTTCCTGTTAGTTTTTATCCCTGTGCCAAGGCCTCGGAGATGGTGCAGAAGAGATTTACCAGAATAGTACGAGTGACTTCAGTTTTTGTGGCGAGACGAGAGAAGCTGGGATTGTTCTCTGCAATTGGCAAAAGAACAAGGGGGGGGGGGTGGGGGGGGAGATTAATTTTTTTTAAACTCAGCGAGTCGTTGTGATCTGCAATACGTTGCCTGAAAGGGCGGTGGAAGCAGATTCAATAATAACTTTCAAAAGGGAATCGGATATATACGTGAAGAGGAAAAATAGGCAGGGGTATGGGGAAAGAGCAGGGCGGGGGCCGGGGGGGAGCGAGTGGGCCTAAATGAATAGCTCTTTCACAAGAGCCGGCACAGGCTCGATAGGCCGAATAACCTCCATCTGAGAAGAAGTATCCCAGCTCCTTTCTAAGTTATTTGTAGCTACACTGTTTGCCTGGTTGTTGATCTCAGACTTGGTGACATACAAATATCAATCCTGAAGTAAATGGTTGAATTACTTTACTGGGCTTGGAATCATACCACAGATCGAGCCCAGAAATACAATAAGCAGCACTTGTAGGCTTGTTAAGCACACATGTAACAGTAAAAAGATGTTGTGGGTAACAAGAAATTCCCTTTGATTATAGGTTCCTCACATTTTTAAGAACATAAGAACATAAGAAATAGGAGCAGGAGTCGGCCATTCGGCCCCTCGAGCCTGCTCCGCCATTCAATAAGATCATGGCTGATCTTCGACCTCAACTCCACTTTCCTGCACCATCCCCATATCCCTTGATTCCCTTAATATCCAAAAATCTATCGACCTCTGTCTTGAATATACTCAACGACTGAGCCTCCACAGCTCTCTAGGGTAGAGAATTCCAGACACCACCCGCTGAGTGAAGAAGTTTCTCCTCATCTCAGTCTTAAATGGCCGACCCCTTATTCTGAGATTGTGACCCCTGGTTCTAGGCTCCCCAGCCCGGGGGAAACATCCTCCCTGCATCTACCCTGTCAAGCCTTGTAAGAATTTTGTATGTTTCAATGAGATCACCTCTCATTCTTCTAAACTCTAGAGAATACATCAATCTCTCCTCGTCGGACAATCCCCCCATCCCAGGAATCAGTCTGGTGAACCTGAATTTTGGTGACTGAATCAAACCAACAAGGAATTTGCTTGATCACAAGGTTACTACAGCCCAGCTTAGCGCACTCTTAACAGAAGCAACACTTTGTCATGGCATCTAATTGTTTCTTACATATTTCCAGCATTTTCAGGCAGGTGGTTGTGAGCCTGGTGGATAAACTGGATAATGTGTAGTGTGATTGTTAAACCTTTGTTAATAAACCAACTAGTTCTTAATTGCAATGTGTTGCTATGAATTCTTAAGCAAAGAACCCATGAAGCAAATTACACACACCAATTAAAAAAGCAAACAAGCTCTTTTGTTACCCAATATGATGATTCTTGACCGGCAGTCAAACAGCCTTTCAACCCATCTCCAATATTTTTATAAACAAGCAATGCAAGTGTACACAGAGAAAATCACACCTTATTTTTTTAATGCTTATTATGATTTTTCTCAGGGTCTTGGAGATTTATCTTTGATTCCTGGAGATTCCAGGAGAATCCTAGAGGATCAGCAACGCTACCTGTAGTGTATGTTCCACGTCCTCCACCCTCGCTCCACCCCCCGCCCCCATTCGCTGGAGAAATACCACCAACCATTTCTCCGCAAGATCCTACAAATCCCCGAGGAGGACAGGCGCACCAACGTTAGTGCCCTCGACCAGGCTAATATCCCCAGCATCGAAGCACTGACCACACTTGATCAGCTCCGCTGGGCAGGCCACATTGTTCACATGCCAGACACGAGACTCCCAAAGCAAGCGCTCTACTCGGAACTCCTTCACGGCAACCAAGGCAAGGTGGGCAGTGGAAACGTTACAAGGACACCCTCAAAGCCTCCCTGATAAAGTGCAACATCCCCACCAACACCTGGGAGTCCCTGGCCAAAGACCGCCCTGAGTGGCGGAAGTGCATCCGGGAGGGCGCTGAGCACCTCGAGTCTCGACACCGAGAGCATGCAGAAATCAAGCACAGGCAGCGGAAGGAGCGTGCGACAAACATGTCCCACCCTCCCTTTCCCTCAACGGCTGTCTGTCCCACCTGTGACAGGGACTGTGGTTCTCGTAGTGGACTGTTCAGTCACCTAAGAACTAATTTTGAGAGTGGAAGCAAATCTTCCTCGAGTCCGAGGGACTGCCTATGATGATGATATCCCTTCCCTGCTGCACCATTGGTGGCACAGCCTTCAGCCGCCTTGGTTGCATTCGCTATCATTCCCTCACTAAACCCCTTCACTTCTCCATGTTACCCTCCTGCCTCAACAACACCCAAACTCTCAGTCACCTCTCCCTTGTCGAGGAGCACACGGGGCAGGACAAAGCAAAAGAGGGAAGCTTATGACAGATTTCGAGAGCTCAATACTGCAGAAAGCCTAGCGTGTAGGAAGTGCAGCGGTGAAATTAAAAAGGAAATTAGGAAAGCAAAGAGAATGCATGAAAAAAAATTGGCAAGTAAAGTCAAGGAAAACCCAAAGAGTTTTTATACATACATCATCATCATAGGCAGACCCTTGGAATCGAGGGAGACCCAAATACATCAAGAGTAAGAGGATAACTAAGGAAAGAGTTGGGCCTATTAGAGACCAAAAAGGCAACCTGTGTGTGCAGGCGGAAAACGTGGGTATGGTTCTTAATGAATACTTTGCATCTGTCTTCACAAAAAGAGGAGGACAATGCAGACATTGCAGTTATATTCACTTCTACATTGCCATGTGTGACCTCTCAAACCATGCCCCTCTAGATCTCTATGTTTTTCCTACTTGTATTAAACTTGACTGGTCTATAGATTTCAGGTATGTCTCCAGAGTTTTTAAAATACCTGCAGTAGAATTCTGTTTTCCATATTCTAATCGAGAATCTCCCCAGAATATAGCAAATTAAAAAAATTTAAGCTTTCCTAATTTTGATGTCCACATCCTCTTCAAGTGCTTCAGTATTGCCGTACTGGTTTGTGACGGAGGAGCGGTGAGAGATCGTGGCGGAGGTGCAACAGATGAGGGTATGGGGCCCAGAGGAAGTGAGGACCCAGGGGCAGCACGGGCCCAGCCCACACTGCGATATGTGTGCGCACTAGGTCCGTGCAGCAGAGCAGGTCTCCAGTCATCCTGGTTAACCCTTGCCACTGGACCAAGACCTAGCTCTGTCAAGCCCGTGTGGTGGTTGATGTGCAACGGTCACCCCACGTTAAAAAAGTCCACGCACAGGCATCTTCCACCCTTTCAATAGGAGTTCAGGACTGGAACATCGGGTCCTTCATTGAAACATCTGTGAACTCATGTGGAAGCAAGTCATTCCCGTTTGAGGAACCGCCTATGATGATGATGTAGTTAAGGAGGAGGCATGTGAATGGCCTCCTCTGTGCCAAAAGCGTCTATGATAAAATCCTATTCCTTTCTCCCTTTGTGAAGCAGCCAAGGAAGTTTCCCGAGGTGAAAGGCAACATAAATGCAAGTTGTAGCAGTAGTTGTTGTTGAAAAGGTCTTGTTGGCAAGAACTCTCATCATCAACACTTATTAGGGGAGCGGGCGGGGGAACACAAAGCACATTGTACGCAGTTTGTCCGCCCTTTCATCTTGTGGACGATGCTAGGGGGCAAGGAGCCAGCACAGAGTTTAAAACCAACGTCACTGAAGAAAGCTTAAAAAAAAGGCACAGTGCTTTCTCTTCCTTCGAGCATTAATTATAATAAAACTTTTCTGCTCCACCTGCCTCTTGGGAGCTTGAGGGGAAAGCAAGGGCTGACACCACGCAGACTGTAAATAATGACTGTAAATATTTACTGTGACTGGGTCACCCAATAATGAGAATGCAAAGCTGGACTCTTTCCAGCCCTTCCTATGTTGCAGTTGTTGGTAGCCTCGGGCTCAGAAAGCAGGAGTTTGAATGAGTAACGTAGGCTAAACATTGCGGCATTGCCAGAGGTGTCGACCTTCAGATAAGGCATTAAACCAAGCTCCTGTTTGCCTGGGCAGGTGGGCATGAAAGCTCCCACGGCACTGTTTAAAGGAGCTGAGCTCTTCCAGTGTACTGGGTAATGTTCCTCCCTCAACTACAATAAACAAAAACAGGTGAACTGGTCAATCATCTCTTTACTGTTTTGGGGAGCAGCGTGGAATTTAACACTGAACTTCAAAGTATTCATTGTCGATTAAGTATTTTTGGGAGTTTTAGATAAACAATAACAAAGACTTGTATTCTCCAATGAAATATTGGGAAGACTGAAGCCATTGTTTTTGGTCCCCGCCAAAACTGCATTACCTAACCACTGACTCCATCCCTCTCCCTAGCATCAATCTGAGGGTGAACAAGACTGTTCGCAACCTAGGTGTCATATTTGACCCTGAAATGAGTTTCTAGCCACATATCCGCAACATAACTAAAACCGCCTTTTTCCACCTCCATAACATCGCCTGTCTCTGCCCCGCCTCAGCTCTTCTGCTGCTGAAACCCTCATCCCTGGCTTTGTTACCTCTAGACTTGATTACTCCAATGCACTCCTGGCTGACCTTCCACATTCTACCCTAAGTAAATTCAAAGCGCAGCTGCCCGTGTCCTAACCCGCACCAAGTCTCGCTCACCCATCACCCCTGTGCTCACTGACCTACATTGGCTCCCGGTTAAGCAACGCCTCGATTTCAAAATTCTCATCCTTGTTTACAAATCCCTCCATGGCCCTCGTCCCTCCCTATCTCTGTAATCTCCTTCAGCCCCACAACCCCCCAAGATATCTGCACTCCTCAAATTCTGCCGTCTTGAACATCCCCGATTATAACTCAAACATCGGTGGTCGTGCCTTCAGCTGCCTGGGCCCCAAGCTCTGGAACTCTGTCCCAAAACCTCTCCACCTCTCTACCTCTCTTTCCTCCTTCAAGGCGCTCCTTAAAACCTACCTCTGTTTTGGTCATCTGCCATAATTTCTTTTTACCTGGCTCGGTGTCAAATTTATTTTTTTGCCTTATAACACTGCTGTGAAGCACCATGGGACATTTTACTACGCTAAAGGCACTAGATTAATAAAAGTTGTTGTTGTTATAGCAACTTACACAACTAAGGACGTCCCAACATGCTTCACAGTCAATGAAGTCCTTTTTGAAGTGTAGTCACCACTGTTGCAATGCTGATAAGGCGGCAGCCAATTTGTGCACAGCAAGCTCCCACAAACAATCTAATTCTGACCAGATCAGCCGTTTTAGGTGCTGGCTGAGGGTTCAATGTTGGGACAGGAAACCAGAGAGAACTTCCCTGCTCTTCTTCAAAATAGTGCTGTGGGATCTTGTCCGTCCACCTGAGAGGGCAGACGTGGTCCCGGTTTAACGCCTCATCTGTATTGCGGCACCTCCGACAGTGCAGCACTCCCTCAGCACTGCACTGGGAGTGTCAGTCTGGATTTTTGTGCTCAAGTCCCCAGTGAGCGAACCAGAAGGGGAGAAGAAACTAGTCAGAAAGAAAACGTACAAAATTAAGTTGGATGATCTCAGCCGGCAAGTCAGCAATAGCCCGACAATTGGCTTCAGGTTTCAAGACTAGGGAGGGGAAAATTGGACAGGGTTCTTGCTTGTAATTCTCAAGGATGTGAGTAACATTGGCGAGACACATTTAATGCCCATCCCTAGTTGTCCTGACAACCGAGTGGCTTGCTAAGTAAGCTCAAAACGGGTATTAAGTGTCAACCACAGCACGTAGGACTGGGTAAGGACAGTAGGATCCCTTCTCTGAAAGCATTAGTGAACCAGTTGGCTTTTTGAATACAATTTGGCAGCTTTCATGGTCATTTTTTTCTGGTGGCAGCCCATAAATGACCATATTTATTGAATTCAACAAACCATCTACAAGATGCACTGCAGCAACTCACCAAGGCTTCTCCGGCAGCACCTCCCAAACCCGCGACCTCTACACCTAGAGGGACAAGGGCAGCAGGCGCATGGGAACACCATCACCTCCACGTTCCCCTCCAAGTCACACACCATCCTGACTTGGAAATATATCGGCCGTTCCTTCATCGTCGCTGGGTCAAAATCCTGGAAGTCCCTCCCTAACAGCACTGTGGGAGCACCTTCACCACACGGACTGCAGCGGTTCAAGAAGGCGGCTCACCACCACCTTCTCAAGGGGCAATTAGGGATGGGCAATAAATGCCGGCCTTGCCAGCGATGCCCACATCCCCTGAATGAATAAAAAAAGTGTTAATTATTCAACTAGACAAATTGTCATGATGGGATTTGGACTCATATTCTCAAAGTAGTCACTACACCACCGTACCCACCACTATCTGGTGCCCCTTGCTGGATGCAAGTGTGTGCAGACATTAAGTGAAGACAGGATCAAGCTCAGCTATGAGGACCCTCCACGGCCAAATGACCTGCCTGCAAGCACCGTCACCACACTTAAAGAATGGCCACCTGGTACCAAGAACCAAAGCAACACCGCCCCAGCTGGAAGGTAATACCATTGCGGGAGAAAGAGAGCAGGAAAAGAGTAAATTGGCAAAATAAAAGACAGAAAAGAAAAAAGTGCTGCTCAGCCCATCAGAACTGCTAAATCCGACAGACATTACCGTGTTTGCAAGTGAAACCCTCAAACAGAGGAAACTCTGGAATTTCAGATGAGACAGTAAACCGAGACCACGTCTGGTCTCTGAAGTTGGCATTATTTCGGAGAAGAGCAGGGGAGGTCATAGAATCATAGGAAATTACGCCACGGAAGGAGGACAATACGTGCGGTAGATACGTGTTAAAAATGGGAAAGTTAAGATTACGAAGGGAAGTCAGGAGGGAGGAACATTGCCAACCAGTGGGTTAAAAAAAATTGTGAAGAAAGAAAGAAAGAGAGGAAGAGAGAGAAAGAGAGAGAAAGAAAGAGAGAGAGAGAGAGAGAGAGAGAGAAAGGTAGGAAGAGAGGAAGAGAGAAAGAGAGAGAGAGAGAGAGGAAGAGAGAGAGAGAATAAGAAAGAGAAAGAAAGAGAGAGAGAGAAAGAGAGAGAGAGAAAGAGAGAAAGAGAGAAAGAGAGAAAGAAAGAGAGAAAGAAAGAGAGAGAGAGAGAAAGAGAGAAAGACAGTCAGACGTGGATTTATATAGAGCCTTTCGCGACCACCAGATGTCTCAAAATGCTTTACAGCCAATGAAGTATTTTTGAAATGTAATCACTGTTGTAATGTAGGAAACGCGGCAGCTAACTTGTGCTCAGCAAGCTCCCACAAACAGCACTGTGATAATGACCAGATAATCTGTTTTTGTTATGTTGATTGAGGGATAAATATTGGCCAGGACAACGGGGGTAACTCCCCTGCTCTTCTTCAAAATAGTGCCATGGGATCTTTTACTTGAGAGAGCAGACGGGGCCTCGGTTTAACGTCTCTAGGTTGAAACATTAATGAGTTGCACCTCTACACAAAGAAGGGATTGAGGAATATGGTGAGACAGTGATTCGGTGGAGGTGGAGATCGATGATCAAGGACACTGGTTGAGCTCAAAAGCCTATTGGTGTTCCTTAAAAGCCTTATGTCCTTACGAAAGGAAGAACTTGCAGTCAAATAGAGTCCTATCACGTCTCTCAATTGCCCCAAAACTCTTTACCGCGAGTAGTTAGAATGCGGAATGCGCTACACAGGGAGGGGTTGAGGAGAATAGCAGAGATGCATTTAAGGGGAAACTAGATAAGCACATGAGGGAGAAAGGAATAGAAGAACATGGTGTTAGGGTGAGATGGTGTAAAGTGTGAGAATTGTGTGGAGCATAAACACCGGCATGAATCTGTTGGGCTGAATGCCTATCTCTGTGCTGTAAATTGTATGTAATTCTCTGTAAATAACTTCAAGCACAATGATTACTTTGAAATGCAAAAATTGTTACTTGGGTAAATTTATCCTAATAATCTTCAGTTCCTTACAATAAGCATCATCACCTCATTTGTCACGAGTTAATTAACACTGGAACATACACTTCCAGAAGATTCAATTACACTTATCTACTATTTTCAATGAAATTATCTTCTTCCAAATGTAACCTTGATTCAGGGCTAGAATTTCCCATCAGCCCACCAGCGCCCGATCAGCGCCCAAAAGGTCACTAAGACTGAGAAGATTATCGCTGGTGAAAACGTGCCCCCAAAGAAATTATAAAATCCGCCGAGCTAAAAACATGGGCCTTGCACCCACTTTCTGGGCAAAAAAGTGCAATTTGGGGTCAATTGGGCGGTTCATAAGCAAAATGGGCAAAAAAAAATTTTAAATCAATAAAAATTTACCCCAAGGCTGCAGGTTGGGCCGAATACCAGAAATATCATAAAAATAATTTTTAAAAAAACATCAACGAAAAAAAAATCAAAACAAACATTCCCAAGACATTTTAAAACAAAATAACTGTAACACATTTTAAAAATAATAAGTAAAAAAACCAATTACTAACCATTTTCTTGGAGAGCTACTCACCTACCGCCCAGCTCCACTGATCCTCGTGGGCAGTTTTTAAAAAATTCACCTACGGGTCACTGCTCAGCCAAATATCACATCAGGGCAATCTCAGGACGGTGTACGCTGGTGGTCCGCTCCCCAGCGGTACCTCAAAACCGCCGGTGTACCTCAGGTAAGGACATTTTCGCTCACCTGATTGCCGCCCACAATGGCCAATACTGCCCAGAAACCAGGCAGTAAGCCATTGCAAATTCCAGCCCAATGGATGTGGATGTGGTGTATTTGGAATTTCAAAAGGCTTTTGACAAGGTCCCACACAAGAGATTGGTGTGTAAAATCAAAGCACATGGCATTGGGGGTAATGTACTGACGTGGATAGAGAACTGGTTGGCAGACAGGAAGCAGAGAGTCGGGATAAATAGGTCCTTTTCAGAATGGCAGGCAGTGACTAGTGGAGTGCCGCAGGGCTCAGTGCTGGGACCCCAGCTATTTACAATATACATTAATGATTTAGATGAAGGAATTGAGTGTAATATCTCCAAGTTTGCTGATGACACTAAATTGGGTGGTGGTGTGAGCTGTGAGGGGGACGCCAAGAGGCTGCAGGGTGACTTGGACAGGTTAGGTGAGTGGGCAAACGCATGCAGTATAATGTGGATAAATGTGAGGTTATCCACTTTGGGGGCAAAAACGCAAAGACAGAATATTATCTGAATGGCGGCAGATGAGAAAAAGGGGAGGTGCAGCGAGACCTGGGTGTCATGGTTCATCAGTCATTGAAAGTTGGCATGCAAGTACAGCAGGCGGTGAAGAAGGCAAATGATATGTTGGCCTTCATAGCTAGGAGATTTGAGTATCGGAGCAGGGAAGTCTTACTGCAGTTGTACAGGGCCATGGTGAAGTCCCACCTGGAATATTGTGTTCAGTTTTGGTCTCCTAATCTGAGGAAGGACGTTCTTGCTATTGAGGGAGTGCAGTGAAGGTTCAACAGACTGATTCCAGGGATAGTTGGACTGACATATGAGGAGAGACTGGATCAACTGGGCCTGTATTCATTGGAGTTTAGAAGGATGAGAGGGGATCTCATAGAAACATATAAGATTCTGACGGGACTGGACAGGTTAGATGCGGGAAGAATGTTCCCAATGTTGGGGAAGTCCAGAACCAGGGGACACAGTCTTAGGATAAGGGACAGGCCATTTAGGACTGAGATGAGGAGAAACTTCTTCACTCAGAGAGTTGTTAACCTGTGGAATTCCCTGCCGCAGAGAGTTGTTGATGCCAGTTCATTGGATATATTCAAGAGGGAGTTTGATATGGCCCTTACGGCTAAAGGGATCAAGGGGTATGGAGAGAAAGCAGGAAAGGGGTACTGAAAGAATGATCAGCCATGATCTTGTTGAATGGTGGTGCAGGCTCGAAGGGCCGAATGGCCTACTCCTGCACCTATTTTCTATGTTTCTATGTAATTTAATTTAAGACAGAGATAGACAGTTTCTTAAACGATAAGGGAATAAGGGATTATGAGGAGCGGGAAGGGAAGTGGAGCTGAGTCCATGATCGGATCAGCCATGATCGTATTAAATGGCGGAGCAGGCTCGAGGGGCCATATTGCCTACTCCTGCTCCTATTTCTTATGTTCTTAATGTGTTTACCAGTAACCTCAAGCGCGGCAATTCCCATTTAATTTGAATAACTTGCTTCAATGTTCCCTGCAATTGTTTTTGGCTACGCAGCCTCTTTAAGGGGCTGCGTGGCCCATTCATAGTTTCGCGCAGGCCCAAACTTTAACATTGCAAAAGCCGGATCAGACTGTGCGGGATCGGCAGAGAGCTGCGCGGCTTATAGGTAACGTTGACTTGCTGCATCCAGACCTTTCAGGGGCATGAAAGACCTGAATCATGTCCCCTCTCGATCTTCCAATCACCAGTTCGCTCAGCCCCCCTTCACAATTTGTAAATTTCAAGACCTGAAATCAGCCGTGTCGCTCTTCTGAAGAGTCCTTTCCAAAAATGCATCAACGTCCTTTTCCAAGGCAAGGTGCCCAAAACTGCTCCCACGATTCCAGCAGCAACCTCATCAATCACTCACTGGGCTATAATTACCTGTTCTGATTTACAACCGAATGCGCCCATGGTGTTTCCCGGGGGTTGATTAATATCATGTGTTACACATCAGAAACCTCGGGCAGTCCAACGCTCTCACGCATGCACACGTGAAGAGGGAAAGTTTTTGTATGGGAGGAGATTGTTATGGGAGCAACTCCTTCCGTACAGAAACATATTTCATCCATTGACCGAAGACCTAAACCAACAGCAGTGACACACACAGGTCCGTATCACAGCTTGATCACGTCCCTCCAGCTAAGCATTCGTTTCAGACCCAGATGGCGTCTGAAGGCTTAAATAGATGCTTGGGTCTCGGCTTTTCTTTGTCATTGCCAGGCGCAGTACAAAGAAATAAATGCACTTTTATAGCGCCATTCACAACCTCAAGTGATCCCAAAGTGCTTCACAATGAAGTACTTTTGAAGTGTAGTCACCGTTGTGCTGTAATGAAACGCGGCACCAATTTGCGCACAGCAAGGTCCTAACAAACAACAAAGAGATAAAGGACCAGTTTTTAATGATGTTTGGTTGAGGGATCTTTAACATCCACCTCAGAGGGTAGTCGAGGCCTCGGTTTAACGTCTCATCCAAAAGACAGCACCTCCGACAGTGCAGTGCTCCCCCAGCACTGCACTGAAGTTCAAGTCTAGATTGTGTGCTCAAGTCTCCGAAGTGGGACTTGAACCCATGACCTTTTGACTCAGGCGAGGGTGCTACCATGGATCCAAAATGGGAGAGTTAGGATTAAGAAAGAGTATAGGTTGAACTGCCCACTTTCACAGGTGGTCCCAGCAGGAGGCGCTAGGCAGCGCTACGGGTCAGGCAGGACTCAGAAAGCAAGCCAGTGTCGCAACCAGGGGCGTTGCACAGCGGCTCGCCTCTTCCGGGCGGTAATGCTCCGTTTCCCGCCCAAACCGGCACCGAAAACCCCGGCAGGGCGCTGGAAGCTGGCCGCCCGCCAGGAAGAGCTCACCGCCGCCACTGCCGTCCCTCCGGGACAAAAACAGAGGTGAACAGGAGCAGAAAACCCAGCCCATAGACTCTGTGACACAACTGCAGCTTGATTAGGTGACCTTAGTACTGGGCTAACAACCCAGAGGTCGTGAGTTCAAATCCTAACCATGGCAAGTAGTGAAATCTAATTCAATGAATCAATTTGTGAGGTGGCACTAGAAAGACCAATGGTTCACTACTGCCCTTGAGGGAAGGAAACATAACATACAACAACATAAGAAATAGGAGCAGGAGTAGGCAGAACCCAGAGGTCTGGACTAATCAATACATAGAACGCGAGATCACATCGCCAATGTCTTTTTGCGAATTTTGAATTCAGTCTAAATAAAAAACCTAGAAATAAAGAGCTGGTCTCAGTAGGAGTGATCGCGGAGCTTGTCAGATTGTCGTTAAAAATCCAACTGACTCATAAATGCTGTCCTTACCCGGTCTGGGCCTGTAAGTGACTCCAGTCTCACACCAGCCGGGTTGATGCTCAACTGCCCTCTGAAGTGGCTCAGCATGCCACTCAGTTGTCTCGGACCGCTACTGAAGAAGGCAGCCCAGCACACGGCTACGGACCAAGAGCTGGTAAGTGGGATTAGGCTGGATAGCTGTTATATGGGCCGGCGCGGACACGATGGACCGAAATGACCTCCTTCCGTGCTGTAAATTTCTATGATTCTAGCACACCCACCTACAACTCAGAATGGCCAATGAGTGCCAACCTTCCCACCTTCTCGGGGATGAAAAGCAACTCAGCCCTTTCCAGCTCAACGAGGCAGGTACCACCGGCAACCCAGTAGCTGTAAGGACCGCAAGGGCTGCGTCTCCCAGCTTTCAACTCAACACGTTTTGCAGGGGAGAGGAAGGGGAAGGAGAAGCAGAAGGTTTTTTTTTAAATTCTCTCCCTTTTTGAAGCTGTTAAGAATCTCACTTAATTACAGTTGTGAAGTCTGAGGAACAGTTATTTTGGTTACAAAGCTGCCTCGAAAATAATTCGAAACAGCATCGAGTGATTGTCAGCTGTCCAGCTGTGAACGTGGAAAGGTAACATCTGGTTCGCTGCTCGTTAGCCAATGCTTTCCTTTGCCTTGCTGCCAGTAGATTGAGGCCGAGAAAGTTTGAGCAAGATAAAACTCCCTTTACAACCTGCAGCACTGCAGCAAGATAAAACTTTACAAGAGTTCTTTTTCATGTCATCTACAAAGACCTGGGGGAGGAGTAGAAGTAACTAGAGACCCAAGCAAACAAGACCCGTGTGTGTGTGTGTGTACGAGTGTGAGAGAGTGAGTGTGTCTCTGCGTACAAGTGGGAGCACAAGACAGAGAAGATTGCGGGAGTTGTATTCCTTATCTGGCAAAGTGTTCGTCAGGCCGGAATATCAATCAGCGTCTGACAGAGAACGAAGGGATGGCAGGGTGCAGAGGACGATTTCGTGGATACCGGGACTTAGGCAGCCGAGCTACGAGGAAAGGCCCAGGAAGCTGGGAAGAAGGCATGGTAAGCGTAGAGACGATCAGACAGGAATGTTGCAGGAGAGCCGTCTACAACTGCAGATGTGGTGTATCCAATCAAACATACATAGCAACATAGAAAATAGGTGCAGGAGTAGGCCATTCGGCCCTACGAGCCTGCACCACTATTCAATAAGATCATGGCTGATCATGCAACTTCAGTACCCCTTTACTGCTTTCTCTCCATACCCCTTGATCCCTTTAGCCGTAAGGGCCACATCTAACTCCCTTTTGAATATATCTCACGAACTGGCATCAACAACTTTCTGTGGTAGAGAATTCCACAGGTTCACAATTCTCTGAGTGAAGAAGTTTCTCTTCATCTTGGTCCTAAATGGCTTACCCCTTATCCTCAGACTGTGACCCCTGGTTCTGGACTTCCCCAACATCGGGAACATTCTTCCTGCATCTAACCTGTCCAAGCCCTTCAGAATTTTATATGTTTCAATGAGATCCTCTCTCATTCTTCTAAATTCCAGTGAATATAAACCTAGTTGATCCAGTCTTTCTTCATATGTCAGTTCTGCCATCCCAGGAATCAGTCTGGTGAACCTTCACTGCACTCCCTCAATAGCAAGAATGTCCTTCCTCAGATTAGAAACATAGAAAATATGTGCAGGAGCAGGCCGTTCAGCCCTTCGAGCCTGCACCGCCATTCAATGTGTTCATGGCTGAACTTGCAACTTCAGTACCCCATTCCTGCTTTCTCGCCATACCCCTTGATCCCCCTAGTAGTAAGGACTACACCTAACTCCTTTTTGAACATATTTAGTGAATTGGCCTCAACTACTTTCTGTGGTAGAGAATTCCACAGGTTCACCACTCTCTGGGTGAAGAAGTTTCTCCTCATCTCGGTCCTAAATGGCTTACCCCTTATCCTTAGACTGTGACTCCTGGTTCTGGACTTCTCCAACATTGGGAACATTCTTCCTGCATCTAACCTGTCTGAACCTGTCAGAATTTTAAAAGTTTCTATGAGATCCCCTCTCATTCTTCTGAACTCCAGTGAATACAAGCCCAGTTGATCCAGTCTTTCTTGATATGTCAGTCCCGCCATCCCGGGAATCAGTCTGGTGAACCTTCGCTGCACTCCCTCAATAGCAAGAATGTCCTTCCTCAAGTTAGGAGACCAAGACTGTAAACAATACTCCAGGTGTGGCCTCACCAAGGTCCTGTACAACTGTAGTAACACCTCCCTGCCCCTGTACTCAAATCCCCTCGCTAGTAGGAGACCAAAACTGTACACAATATCAAAGAAATAACTTGCATTTCTGTAGCGTTATTCATGTCCTCAGGACATCCTAAAGCAACCACTTTTGAAGTCAGCAAGTTCGGCAGCCAAATTGCGCACAGCAAGCTTCCATAGGCAGCAATGAGATGATTGACCAGTTGATTTGTTTTGGTAGTGTTGGTTGAGTGATAAATCTTGTCCAGGACAATCGGAGAATCTCCTGCTCTTCTTCAAATGGTGCCTTGGGATCTTTTACATTCATCTCAAAAGTTCAGAAGAATGAAAGGTGATCTTATTGAAACTTATAAGATAATGAGGGGGCTCGACAAAGTGGATGCAGAGAGGATATTTCCACTCATAGGGGAAACTAAAACTAGGAGACATAGTCTCAGAATAAGGGGCAGCCCATTTAAAACTGAGAGGTTTATAAATCTATGGAATTCTCTGCCCCAGAGAGCTGTGGAGGCTGGGTCATTGAGTATATTTAAGACGGAGATCGAAAGATTTTTGAGCGATAAGAGAGTGAAGGGTTATGGGGAGCGGGCAGGGAAGTGGAGCTGAGTCCAGGATCAGATCAGCCATGATCTTATTGAATGGCGGAGCAGGCTCGAGGGTCCAAATCGTCTACTCCTGCTCCTATTTCTTATGCTCTTATCTGAAAAGGCAGGCTGGGCCTCGGTTTAACGTCTCATCTGAAAGACGGCACCTCCAACAGTGCAGCTCTCCCTCAGTACTGCACTGGGAGTGTCGGCCAAATGCTGAGCTCAGGGTGGTGTAATGCAAATGGAGAATTGATAATTGAGAAGGGAAGAATGATTTTGAAGTTCCGGATAGAGCTTTTCTCTGGATCTCGCTGTGCCAAAACCTGGTCCAAGAGTGCTCAGTGTTTACACTGGTGCTCCAAATGGAAATCACAGAATCACAGAATGGTTACAACATGGAAGAAGGCCATTCGGCCCGTCGAGCCCATTCTGATTCTGAGCCAGTCCCACTCCCCCACCCTTTCCCTGTAGCCCTGACATTTGTTTTTCTTCAGATACTTATCCAACTCCCCTTTGAAAGATAAAATTGAGTCTGCCTCTACCACCCTTTCAGGCCGTGCATTCCATTCGCTACGGTAAAAAAGTTTTTTCTTACGTTGCCTTTGGTTCGTCCACCAATCACCTTAAATCTGTGTCCTCTGGTTCTCGACCCTTCCCCCAATGGGAACAGTTTCTCTCGATCTACTCTGTCCAGACCCCTCATGATTTTGATCACCACTATCAAATCCCCTCTCAACCTTCTCTGCTCCAAGGAGAACAACCCCAGCTTCTCCAGTCTATCAACATAACTGAAGTCCCTCATTCCTGGAAATGGAATACACATTAAATGGTAGGACACTGAGAAGTGTAGAGGAACAAAGGGACCTTGGAGTTCATGTCCACAGATCCCTGAAAGTAGCAGGCCAGGTAGATAAGGTGGTTAAGAAGGCATACGGAATGCTTGCCTTTTTTAGCCGAGGCGTAGAATACAAGAGCAGGGAGGTTGTGTTTGAACTGTATAAAACACTGGTTAGGCCACAGCTAGAGTACTGCGTGCAGTTCTGGTCACCACATTACAGGAAAGATGTGATTGCACTGGAGAGGGTACAGAGGAGACTTACGAGGATGATGCCGGGAGTGGAGAATCTAAGCTACGAGGACAGATTAGATCGGCTGGATTTGTTTTCATTGGAACAGAGGAGGCTGAGGGTAGACCTCATCGAGGTGTATAAAATCATGAGGGGCCTAGATATAGAGGATAGAAAGGGCCTATTTCCCTTAGCAGGGAGGTCAACAACCAGGGGCCATAAATTTAAAGTAATTGGTAGAAGGTTTATAGAGGATTTGAGGAGAAATCTCTTCATGCAGAGGGTTGTGGGGGTCTGGAACTCACTGCCTGAAAGGGTGGTAGAGGCAGAAACCCTCACCACATTTAAAAAGTACTTGGATGTGCACTTGAAGTGCCGTAACCTACAGGGCTACGGACCGAGAGCTGGAAAGTGGGATTAGGCTAGATAACTTCTTGTTGGCCGGCATGAACACAATGGGCCGAAATGGCCTCCTTCCGTGCTGTAAATTTCTATGATTCTAGTAAATCTTTTCTGCACCTTCTCTAAGACCTTCACATCCTTCCGAAAGTGCGATGCCCAGAACGGGACACAGTACTCCTGCTGGGGCCGAACTAGTGTTTTATACAGGTTCGTCATAATTTCCACACTTTTGTAATCTATGCCTCTATTTATGAAGCCCAGGATCCCGTAAACCTTTTTAACTACTTTCCCAAGCTGCCCGTGCCACCTTCAACGATTTGTGGACACATACCCCCAGGTCTCTCTACATCTGCACCCCCTTTAAGATTGCAACATTTAGTTAATATGCCCTCTCCTCATTCTTTCTACCAAAATGTATCACTTTGCACATTTTTCTGTGTTAAATTTCATCTGTCACATGTCCGCCCATTCCACCGGCCTGTCTATGTCTTCCCGAAGTCTATCACTCTTCCCCTCACTGTTCACTACACTTACAAGTTTAGTTTCACCTGCAAATTTTGAAATTATGCCCTGTACACCCACATCCAAGTCATTAATATATATCAAGAAAAGCAGTGGTCCCAGTACCGACCCCTGGGGAACTCCACTGTATACCTCCCTCCAGTCCGATGAATAACCGTTCACCACTACTCTCTGTTTCCTGTCACTGAGCTAATTCCGTATCCCTGCTGCCACTGTCCCTTTCATTCCATGGGCTTCAACTTTTCTGGCAAGCCTATTACGTGGCACTTTGTCGAACGACTTTTGGAAATCCACGTACACTACATCAACCGCATTGCCCTCATCACGCTCTCTGATACCGCATCAAAAAACTCCAGCAAGTTGGTTAAACAAATCCCTGCTGGCTTTCCTTAATTAGTCCACCCCTATGCAAGTGACTGTTAATTTTGTCCCTGATTACTGTTTCTAAAAACTTCCCCAATACCGAGGTTAAACTGACCGGCCTGTAATTACTGGGTTTATCGTTACACCTTATTTTGAACAAGGGTGTAACATTTGCAATTCTCCAGTCCTCTGGCACCACACCCGTATCGATGGAGGATTGGAATATTATGGCCAGTACCTCCGCGATTTCCACTCTCAATTCCTTCAGCATCCAAATATGTATCCCACTCCCTCCTGGTGATTTATCTGCTTTAAAACAGCCAGCCTTTCGAATACCTCTTCTTTATCAATTTTTACTATTTACATGCCTATAGAAGACTTTTGGCTTACCTTTTTGGCTGCCACTCTATTCTCACTCTCTTTGCCCCTCGTGTTTTCTTTTTAACTTCTCCTCTGACCTTTGTATATATAGCCTAATTCTCAGATGTATCTGCAACCTGACATCTGTCATACGCGCTCTTTTTCTGCTTCATCACATTCTCTATCTGTTTCGTCATCCAGGGAGCTGTGTCTTTAGTTGCCCTGCCTTTCCTCCTCGTAGGAATTTACCTTGACTGTACCTGAACTATTTCTTCTTTAAAGGCAGCCCATTGTTCCACTGCAGTTTTGCCTGCCAATCTTTGATTCCAGTTTACCCGGGCCAGACCTGTTCTCATCCCACTGAAATTGGCCTTCCCCCAGTTAAACATTTTTACACTAGATTGCTCCCTGTCCTTTTCCATAGCTAATCTAAACCTTATGATACTATGATCACTGTTCCCTAACTGTTCACCTACTGACACTCGCTCCACTTGACCCATCTCAAATCTGTACTATTTACGGGTACTGACACCCTTGGCCATGAAGACAGAAATTCACTGATATTTAGTGCTAAGTAGAGAAGTGTAAAAATAGCATGGAAGTCTTTACAATGTTCTACCCCAGAGGATGCTCAGTCGATGAGTATATTCAAGATTGAGATTGCTAGATTCTTGGATGCTACGGGAATCAAGGGATATGGGGATTGGGCGTGAAAGTGGAGTTGAGGTCGAAGATCAACCATGATCTTATTGAATGGCGGAGCAGGCTCAAGGGACCGAATGGCCTACTCCTGGCTCCTATAAAAATATTAAGTCATGAAGCCTACTTCTGATCCAACAGAACTGTGTACAGTTTTGGTCTCCGTACTTACGAAAGGATATACTTGCATTGGAGGCTGTTCAGAGAAGGTTCACTAGGTTGATTCCGGAGATGAGGGGGTTGACTTATGAAGATAGGTTGAGTAGGTTGGGCCTATACTCATTGGAGTTCAGAAGAATGAGAGGTGATCTTATCAAAACATGTAAGATAATGAGGGGGTTCAACAAGGTGGATGCAGAGAGGATATTTCCACTCGTAGGGGAAACTAAAACTAGGGGGCATAGTCTCAGAATAAGGAGCCGCCCATTTCAAACTGAGATGAGGAGGAATTTCTTCTCTCAGAGGGTTGTAAATCTATGGAATTCTCTGCCCCAGAGAGCTGTAGAGGCTGGGTCATTGAATATATTTAAGGCAGAGATAGACATGTTCTTAAGAACTAGGAGCAGGAGTAGGCCATACGGCCCCTTGAGCCTGCTTCACCATTCAATAAGATCATGGCTGATCTGATCATGGACTCAGATCCACTTCCCTGCCCGCTCCCCATAACCCTATAAGGGAGTAAAGCTGAGTCCATTATCAGATCAGCCATGATCTTATTGAATAGCGGAGCAGGCTCGATGGGCTAAATGGCCTACTCCTGTTCCTACTTCTTATGTTCTTATGTAACAGCTTCTCTGAATGTTACACAAGAATGGAACAAGGAAAAAACATTCCAGACGTGGAATCCATTGCCCCACAGAGCCTATTATGGGTTCAACCCAACTAATTTACTCTTTTGCAAAACTACTCCCTGATCCACATCCACACCTCTGTCGGTAGCGCTCTCACTTGCCTTGGCAAAAGGTTGTGGAGTTCAAGATCTGATCATAATTCCGGGCGGATGCTCATTACTGAGGGAGTGTTGTGTCTTTCAGATGCAAGATTAAACTGAGGCTTCATCTTCCTGCTCAGGTGAATGTTAAACATCCATGGTACTATTCAAACAAGTGCAGCCAGTGCTTCCGATGCCCTGGCCAGCATTTCTCCGACTCAGCCAACACCACGAAAAGATGGGCATTTCTCTCATTGCTGTTTTGGGATCTTGCTATACACAATCTTGCTGCTGTGTCTGTCTATGTAACAAGTTATTATACATTAGATAGTAACTCTTTGGCTGCGAGAAACTTTGGGATGTCCTGAGCATGCGATAAATAAGACTTGGCATTTATATAGCGCCTTTCACGACCACCAGACATCCCAAAGCGCTTTACAGCCAATGAGATACTTTTTGAAATGTAGTCACTGTTATAATGTAGGAAGGCCACAACTTGAATATTGTGTAGTTTTGATCTCATAATCTGAGGAAGGACATTCTTGCTATTGAGGGAGTGCCATCACCAGACTGATTCCCGGGATGGCAGGACTGACATATGAAGAAAGACTGGATCGACTTATATTCACTGTAATTTAGAAGAATGAGAGGGGATCTTATAGAAACATATAAAATTCTGACGGGATTGGACAGGTTAGATGCAGGAAGAATGTTCCCGATGTTGGGGAAGTCCAGAACCAGGAGTCACGGTCTAAGGATAAGGGGTAAGCCATTTAGGACCGAGATGAGGAGAAACTTCTTCACTCAAAGAATTGTGAACCTGTGGAATTCTCTACCACAGAAAGTTGTTGAGGCCAGTTTGTTAGATATATTCAAAAGGGAGTTAGATGTAGCCCTTATGGCTAAAGGGATCAAGGGGTATGGAGAAAAAGCAGGAATGGGGTACTGAGGTGAATGATCAGCCATGATCATATTGAATGGTGGTGCAGGCTCAAAGGGCCGAATGGCCTGCTCCTGCACCTAGTTTCTATGAAACGCAGCAGCCAATTTGCACACAGCAAGCTCCCACAAACAGCAATGTGATAATGACCAGATCAGCTGTTTTAGTGATGTTGATTGAGGGATAAATATTGGCCAGGACATTGGGGATAACTCCTCTGCTCTTCTTCTAAATAGTGCCGTGGAATCTTTTGAGTCCACCTGAGAGCGCAGACCGGGCCTTGGTTTAACGTCTCATCCGAAAGACGGCACCTCCGGTCTGAGAATGTCAGCTGAGATTTATGGGCTCAAGTCACCGAAGTGGGACTTGAGCCCACAACCTCCTGATGCACAGGCAAGAGTGCTGCCCACTGAGCCACGGCTGACACCCCTGACCACACCTGCCCTAAGGCACGAGATAAATGCAAATGAATTCATTCCGAATCAAGCAAAGCTTAAAAATACCTTATTATTCCAGCATCTCCACAACTGGTCTTCCACAGATGGCAGTTCCTTGATCACAGCATTTGAAGAGCCAACGTACTCAATGAAATATTTGGGTATTGCTATCTACACTGATCCCGATAATCTTCAATTTTATTCTGAAACCAGATATTTAACAGGTTCTCTTCTTGAAGGAGTTTAACACAGCTCAGGTGCGACAGCCAATTCCAGATGTCAACTACCTCACAGGCAAATTAAGCTCTTCTGATCTCTGGTGTTGTTGATCTAAAGCAGATTGTTGGTTTGTGGTGATTCATGGAGGTCCACCACCACTTTCTTAGAGAAACCAGGGATGGTCAATTAACGCTGCTTTCGACCCAAGAACAAATAAATGTGCACGCATTCTAACTTGTAAAACCAGTCGCAAAGTTAGACCGGTCCCCTAATTGAATCAACAAGGACTAAAACATATAGCAGTGACTCAGAGGCAAAGGTGAGACGCATTGAATGGACAGCACAGAAAGCGGCCATTCGGCCAAATTTGGCCATTCCGCTGTTTATGAGCCTTCTCTCCCAGCCCTCTTCATCTAAAGCCAAGGTGTCGACACAAAACTGTCTGCCTTCAAAATAGCTCGAGGAATAATTAATTACCTCCTCTTCATCCTCCTCATCTTCGACGTCCAAGATTCCCGAATCCTGCTCAGACATCGGGCTGGTGCTGTCCACGTCTGCGTCGAGCCCAATGCCGCCGTCTTTCTTCAATTTCTTCCCAATTCCGACCTTGTGCTGCTGAGAGACGATGTTGTCAAGGTTCCTCTGATGATGGGCCTAGAAGAAAAAGCAACAATCAGTCTCAGGAACAGGTTTTACTGCAGATTCTGCTGGCAACTTCTGAGTGCATGAGACATAAATCCAGGGCCCAGCAAATGTAGACGAGCTCCGAATGCGGCAAAGAAAATAAATCAAGAGCAAGTGCATTTCATGAGTTCTGGACCTTTCAAAATGCCTCACAATCAATGAACTACTTTGTGAAATGTAGTCACTGCTGTGATTTAGGCAAAGGCGGCAGCCAATTTGTGTACAGCAAGTTTCCACAAATATCACATAAAAAATGACCAACTAATCTGTTTTGTCGATGTTTGTTGAGGCACTGATGTTGGTCAGGACAATGGGACAATGTGCTCTTATCTAAAAATTACCATGGAATCTTTTACATCCCCCTTACAACAACAACATATATTTATATAGCGCCTTTAACGTAGTTGGTGGTATTGCTCCAGAGGTGTCTACTGTACATGGTCCTGCATGGCTCAGAAACATGGACCACGCACAGTAGACACCTCAAGTCGCTGGAGAAATACCACCAACGATGCCTCCGCAAGATCCTACAAATCCCCTGGGAGGACAGATGCACCAATATTAGTGTCCTCGACCAGGCCAGCATCAAGCACTGACCACACTTGATCAGCTCCGCTGGGCCGGCCACATTGTCCGCATGCCAGACACGAGACTCCCAAAGCAAGCGCTCTACTCGGAACTGCTTCATGGCAAACGAGGTGGACAGAGGAAACATTACAAGGACACCCTCAAAAGCCTCCCTGATAAAGTGCAACATCCCCACCAGCACCTGGGAGTCCCTGGCCAAAGACTGCCCTAAGTGGAGGAAGAGCATCCGGGAGGGCGCTGAGCACCTCGAGTCTCGTTGCCGAGAGCATGCAGAAAACAAGCGCAGCCAGCGGAAGGAGCGTGCAGCAAACCAGTCCCACCCACCCTTACCCTCAACGACTGTCTGTCCCAGCTGTGGCAGGGACTGTGGCTCTCGTATTGGACTGTTCAGCCACCTAAGGACTCATTCTAAAAGTGGAAGCAAGTCTTCCTCGATTCCGAGGGACTGACGATAATTAACGGAGTGAAACGTCCCACGGCGCTTCACAGGAGAATTACGAGATTTTTAAAAATTTGACACCGAGCCGCATAAGTAGAAATTAGCGCAGGTGACCAAAAAGCTTGGTCAAAGAGGTAGGTTTTAAGGAGCGTCTTGAAGGAGGAAAGAGAAGGAGAGAGACGGAGAGGTTTAGGCAGGGAGTTCCAGAGCTTGGGGCCCAGGCAACAGAAGGCACGGCCACCAATGGTTGAGCGATTATAATCAGGGATGCTCAAAAAGGCAGAATTCGAGTGCAGACATCTCGGGGGGTGTGGGGCTGGACAAGATTACAGAGATAGGGAGGGGCGTGGCCACGGAGGGATTAGAAAACAAGGATGAGAATTTTGAAATCGAGGTGTTGCTTAACTGGGAGCCAATGTAGGTCAGCGAGCACAGGGGGTGATGGGTGAGCGGGACTTGGTGCGAGTTAAGACACGGGCTGCAGTGCTTTGAATCACCTGTAGTTTACGTAGGGTAGAATGTGGGTGACCAGCCAGATGTGCGCTGGAACAGTCAAGCCTACTGGGTAACAAAGGCATGGATCAGGGCTTCAGCAGCGATTAGCGGGGAGAAAGGCCCTCTATTTAACTTCCCAACCAAATGAAGGCAAATTCGCCAGTGAAACTACTGTGCTGTACTGTACTGTACTGAAATGTCAATCTAGGTTACATGTTCCTGGAGGGAGGCCTAACCCATGACCTACTGACTCTGGGCAAAAGTGATCGCAATATGACACTGGAAACTCAAACTGTCCGCCATCTGAATACTCAACTATTGAAGGGCCAGTTGAGCATTCCAACGGGTCATGCTTATTATGCTGGAATCAATTCTAACTTATTCTGTATCAGGATCTCAAAATACTGGACCTCCTCACCCCCCCGCCCTTAACCGTATTCTCCTGGCTCAAACCACCGTTGGCATAAGCTCATCTTTTCTTCTAGTTTAGCACACCTTCTTTCCTACAACCTTTCCTACAGGTGTCAGCTGTGATTCCCGCCTCTGAGACAGAAGATTGTGGGTTCAAGTCCCGCTCCAGAGACTCAGGCACATAATCTAGGCCGACGCTCCCAGTGCAGTACTGACTGAGACATGTAAAACCCGGGCTCCATCTGCCCCTCAGGAGGAGGTAAAAGATCCCGCGGCACTATCTTGAAGATTTGCAGGGGAGTTCTCCCCGGTTTCCTGGCTAATATTTATCCCTCGACCAAAACCACTACAAAACAGATAATATGGTCATTATCACATTTCTGTTTCCAGGGCCTTGCTGTGCCCACATCCCAGGAATGAATTTTTAAAAAGTGGTACACGAGCAGATAATCTGTTTCAGAGATGTTAGCTGAGTAATAAATCTAACAATTATAAATAAACTTGCATTTATATAGCCTCTCATGACCTCAGGATGTTCCAAAGCGCTTTACAGCTGAAGAAGTGCTTTTGAAGTGTAGTCACTGTTGTGATGGCAGGACTGACATATGAGGAGAGACTGGATCGACTGGGCCTGTATTCACTGGAGTTTAGAAAAATGAGAGGGGATCTCATAGAAACATTTAAAATTCTGACAGGATTGGACAGGTTAGATGCAGGAAGAATGTTCCCAATGTTGGGGAAGTCCAGAACCAGGGGTCACGGACTAAGGATAAGGGGTAAGCCATTTAAGACCGAGATGAGGAAAATCTTCTTCACCCAGAGAGTGGTGAACCTGTGGAATTCTCTACCACAGAAAGTTGTTGAGGCCAATTCATTGGATATATTCAAAAGGGAGTTAGATGTGGCCCTTATGGCTAAAGGGATCAAGGGATATGGAGAGAAAGCAGGAATGGGGTACTGAAGTTGAATGATCAGCCATGATCTTATTGAATGGTGGTGCAGGCTCGAAGGGCCGAATTTTCTATGTTTCTATGTAATGTAGGACGATTGCACAAAGCAAACTCCCACAAACAGCAATGTGGTAACAACCAGAAAATCTGTATTTTGCTATATAATCAGCTCTTCTTCGAATAGTGCCCCGAGATCTTTTACGACCACCTGAGCGAGCAGTTTAACGTCTCAACCGAAAGACGGCACCTCTGACAGTGCAGCGCTCCCTCAATACTGCACTAGGGTGTCAGCCTAGAATGTTGTGTTCAAGTCTCTGGAGTGGAACTTGAACCCACAACCTTCTGACTCAGGGCGAGAGTGCCACCCACTGACCCTCAGCTGACACTGAGCTCCTGCATTTCTGAATGGTTGGCTCCGTATAGCACTGGTAGGACCTGGAAATAGGCTTGTTCACATCCCTACCTCCTTTGGCTACAGTTGTTCTGAAACTAGTACAATGGGTCCTTGTCTTTATGTAGCAGCCTCTCAGAAACATTTCAAAGTGCTTCACAGATAATTACTTTGAAGTAAAGATTCTATGATTTCTACAAAGTGACTCTTGTTATTTAGACAAATATGGCAGTCAATTTGCACCAACAATGTCCCATAAACAGTAATGGGATGAGTGACCAGTTCATCTGTTTCTGGCCGTGTCGGTTGAGTAAGGAACACAGGTCAGGGTGAAAATAAAAGCACCATAAACCTGTTAACACAACCACTGAGCACAGCTCACACACACCCTCAAACATAAACTTCATACGGTAGCAGCACGAACACATACTTAAAGTAAGACTTGCATTTATATAGCGCCTTTCACGGCCCCAGGACGTCTCCAAGCACTTTACAGCCAATGAAATACATTTGAGGTCACAACATGGCAGCCAATTTGTGCGCAGGATGCTCCCACAAACAGTGAGGAAATAAATGGCCAGATGATAAGAACATACGAACTAGGAGCAGGAGTAGGCCATAAGGCCCCTTGAGCCTGCTCCGCCATTCAATAAGATCATGGCTGATCTGATCATGGAGTCAGCTCCACTTCCCTGCCCACTCCCCATAACCCCTCATCCCCCCATCGCTCAAGAAACTGTCTATTTCGGTCTTAAATTTATTTAATGTCCCAGCTTCCACAGCTCTCTGAGGCAGTGAATTCCACAGATTCACAACCCTCTGAGAGAAGAAATTTCTCCTCATCTCAGTTCTAAATAGGCGGCCCCTTATTCTAAGATCATGCCCTCTAGTTCTAGTCTCCCTCATCAGTGGAAACATCCTCTCTGCATCCACCTTGTCAAGCCCCCCCATAATCTTATACGTTTCGATAAGATCACCTCTCATTCTTCTGAATTCCAATAAGTAGAGACCCAACCTACTCAACCTTTCCTCTAAGTCAATCCCCTCATCTCCGGAATCAACCTAGTGAACCTTCTCTGAACTGCCTCCAAAGCAAGTATATCCTTTCGTAAATATGGAAACCAAAACTGCACGCAGTATTCCAGGTGTGGCCTCACCAATACCTTATATAGCTGTAGCAAGACTTCCCTGCTTTTATACTCTATCCCCTTTGCAATAAAGGCCAAGATACCATTGGCCTTCCTGATCACTCGCTGTACCTGCATACTATCCTTTTGTGTTTCATGCACAAGTACCCCCAGGTCCCGCTGTACTGTGGCACTTTGCAATTTTTCTCTGTTTAAATAATAACTTGGGAAGAAGGTATCTAACTTGCAGCTCAGGCAAAAAGCCAATATAAGACCATAAAATCGTCTCTCCTGATGGGGTTTATGCAATACCCGGTGTGGTACTAAACTATAAGCACCTGGACGCTATCAGGCTACTTCCCATATACATATATATTTATTACAGTCCATAGGCCAGTCTCGCAGGCAACAACAACTTGCCTTTAACGTAGTAAAACGCCACAAGGCGCTTCACAAGATTATTATGCGAGCCACATAAGGAGATCAGGGCCAGTGGGCACTAATTTGAGCTGGGGGAGGTGCAGAGGAGAAAATCAGCCAGTAATCAGTATCCAGGTGAATCCTGCTGGAAAGTGCATTTGGATCTGACTCAGTTGTGGTGTTGAAAAAGCAAAGTTTGCATTTACATAGCGCCTTTCAAGTATATGAGTATATTCAAGGCAGACATCGCTAGACTTTTGAATATTAAGGGAATCAAGGGATATGGGGACAGTGTAGGAAAGTGGAGTTGAGGTAGAAGATTAGCCATGATCTCATAGAAACATAGAAAATAGGTGCAGGAGCAGGCCATCCGAGCCTGCACCACCATTCAATAAGATCATGGCTGATCATTCCTTCAGTACCCAGTTCCTGCTTTCTCTCCATACCCCTTGATCCCTTTAGCCGCAGTGAATGGCGGAGGAGGCTCGAGGGGTCGAATGGCCTACTCCTACTCCTGATGTTCTTATGTTTCACATGTCCCCAAGCTCTTTAGTATAAATGAAGTATTACTGAAGTGCAATCACTGTTGTAATGTCAGAAATGCAGCAGCCAATTTGAGCACAGCAGGTTCCCTCAGTACTGCACTGGGTGTGTCTGAGTGAATTTTGTGCTCAGGTCATTGGAGTGGGACTTGACCCCATGACCTTCTGACTTTGAGGCGAGGGTGCTACCCACTGAGCCACAGCTGGCTGTGGTTTTCATGCTCCGTGTCATCATAATTAATACTACATCTTCACTCGCTCATTCCACTTTCTGTTGCCATGCATAGGCGATTGAAAAAAAACATTTACTGTCATGTTTCCCTGTTGCGGGGCGGGGAGGGGGGTGGGGGCGTGTGGGGTGGATGACACTATTTCTTAGAAGTTTGGACAGAGATCACCAAAAGTGTATCCATATTTGCAAGGAGTCATCAGGAATATGCTCATATCCGTAGGCGGTTATCAGTATTTAGAGGGGCGACCAGGAGCGTGTCGAAATTTGATGGGGGAGGTGGGTATTTGGGAGTATGTTCATTTTTCCCATGAGTCTCCAACAGCTTGATATGCAGGGAACAGAGGAGCAGGAGGAGGCCAGTTAGCCTCTCGAGTCTGTTCCTCCATTCAATGAGATTATGGCTGATCTGTGACCGAACTCCAATATCCCTTTGCCCCATATCATCTTAATACCTCTGGTTTAACAAAAATCTATCAAACTCAGATTTAAAATTAACAATTGGCCTAGCATCAAGTGCTGTTGGGGGTGTAATATATGTACCTGCGAGTATGGTCACAGCTTTGTAGAGCTGTTGAAGATGGAGCACGCGGTGTCCACCGGTACGCGCGTGGCCTTCCGCGAGAGGTGGGCGCCGGAGGGACTGGAGTGCATCATCACACCCGGCAACCAAATTTTAATTTGATTTAAGATTATTGTCCAAAGTTTAATTTGTTTAATGTGTCGGTTTTACTGCCACCCTTTAATTGGAGGCACATGATTTACAGATCAACAAAATAGTTGTAGAGTAGTTGTCCACCAGTACGCCCATGGCCTTCCATGAAGGTGGGCGCCGGAGGAACTGGAGGGCATCATTTCAACCAGGAACAGAATTTCAATTTAATTTGATTTAATAAAGGTTCCCTTTAATTTCCAATTGTTAAATTGTGGTTTTTGGTGCCCTCAAAAAAAAAGGGGTGCTTGATTTAAAGTTACTTTTCAAAATAGTTGTAGAGCTGTTGAGTTGTGAGTGGCTTAGCCAGTCACGTGATGTTCACAAGACTCAATAAAACCCCGGCCAGTTGGGTTCGGGGGATCCACGATGAGGCAGGTGGTCGTGAGCCTGGTGGATGAACTGGTAATGTGTAGTGTGATTGTTAACCCTTTTGCTAATAAACCAACTAGTTCTTAATAGCAATGTGTTGCTTTGAATTCTTAAGCAAAGAACCCATTACGGGGAGGTGGGGGGGGGGGAGGGGGTTTGTCCTCAGTATTCTGCCAATATTTGCAGGAATGGTCAGGGGTATTTCCATATTTGCGGGGGGCGGGGGCAGACCCTGGAAGCAATGCCAATGCTTTCAGTGGGTTCCCTGGAGTGAGTCTATGTTTGCTGGGGGCTCCTCGGGAACAGGCTCGAGCAACCAAATGGCCCACTCCTGCTCCTATTTCTTATGTTCTATATAAATATTTGCAGGGCCCTTCCTACCCAGCACGGACACCCCGCACACCCCTCCCCACCCCCACCCCGGCACAGAAATGTTTGGAAAAAAAACACGTCGAGTTCTCACGTGTGGAGGAATGCTCCACAAGTGCTAATCTGAGAAACAAAAATATGGGACGGACACATCGTTCTGAGCGAACAAGAGTCTGTGCCAGGGTGCAGGAATTCAGATTTTGAAATAAAAGACTTTAAAGTACCCAAAACAGTTGTGAAAGGGAGTTCATAACAGTACTCCACACAACACTTCCACAGAAACAATGGCAGGGAGCCAGGCAAACCTTCTAGAAATGACAATGACCTCTTGTCCCTCAATCAGACAAGTGCAGAATTATTTTTCAGAAGTGCAAAGTCAACATGTTAACATTGTTTTTCCCTTTCTCCTGAACTGAAATGCAAACCCACAAGAATGATAAGAGCTTGTATGATTTGTCTGTCCCTGCTACTGTTATCTACCAGCCCATTTCCCCACAGATCAGATCTAACAACAAAACTCCCTGTAAATGGACAGGAACGTGACAGATTGACTTGGCCTTTCTCTGACTCCAGAACCACGGTCAGAAGTGCATGAACTGGGGTAGAGGTAATGCCGCTGTGAACTAAATAGGACACCTCTGTGTCAATAAAAGCACCACACAAACACGACTTTGATAAAAGGATTTTAACGTCTATCTGAAAAGATTGTCATAATATATATATCTTTTTTTAATACTAGAATAGAGCAAGGAAATTGCTTTATAAATATCAAGTGAAATAAAAAGCAAACAAGACTTTTCCAGCCAAGGGGAGAAGTCTCAGGAGTAATAGCTAGCTTGCTTAAATCTCCAGCCGGTGTCTGGCCACCATACAATCGACAGGCGAGCCAGATTAGGAGAGAGTAGAATCATACAAGCTTACAGTACAGGAGGCCATTCGGCCCATTGTGCCTGTGCCAGCTCTTTGAAAAAGCAATCCAATTAGTTCCATTCCCCCTGTCTTTTCCCCCCAGCCTGGCAATTTGTTTCCCCCCTTCAAGTGCTTATCCAATTTCCTTTTGAAAGTTGATATTGAATCTGCTTCCACCGCCCTTTCAGGCAGCGCGTTCCAGGTCACAACAACTCGCTGCGTGAAAAAGATTCTCTTCATCTCACCTCTGGTTCTTTTGCCAGCACAAAGGGCATCTAAATTGATGCCCGGGGTTAGGGCACTGAGCTATCAGGGGAGACTAAGAAAAGCCAGGAAGGTTTACAGTGGAACTAGCAAGGCAACTCAGGAGAGACCTTACCAAAGTTGTCAAATTTTTTATGGGGTATTGGTAAACTTCACCTTAACATATGTGTTGAGATAAAATCAAAAACAACTTGTATTTATATAGCATCTTTAACATTGTAAAACATCCCAAGGTGCTTCACAGGAACGTTATCAGACAAAAGTTGATGTCAAGCCACGGAGATTAGGACAGGCGGCCAAAAGTTTGGTCAAAGAGATTGGTTTTAGGGAGCATCTTAAAGGAGGAGAAAGAGGTAGAGAGGCGGAGAGGTTCCAGAACTTTGGGCCCAGGCAGCTGAAGGCACGGCCGCCAATGGTGGAGCGATTATAATCGGGGATGCACAAAGAGGCCAGAATAGGAGGTGTGCAGAGATCTCACTGAGGGTTGTGGGGCTGGAGGAGATTACAGAGATAGGGAGAGGGCGAGACCATGGAGGGATTTGAACACAAGGATGACACTTTTAAAATCGAGGTGTTGCCAGATGGGAGCCTGTAAACTCTGTAACCGGCGGCAGTGCCTTAAATAAGAGCATAAGAAATAGGAGCAGGAGTAGGCCATACGGCCCCTCGAACCTGCTCCACCATTTAATACGATCATGGCTGATCCGATCATGGACTCAGCTCCACTTCCCTGCCCGCCCCCCACAACCCCTTATTCCCTTATCGGTTAAGAAATTGTCTATCTCTGTCTTAAATATATTCAATGTCCCAGCTTCCACAGCTCTCTGAGGCAGCAAATTCCACAGATTTACAACCCTCTGAGAAAAGAAATTCCTCCTCATCTCAGTTTTAAATCCTATCAGTGGAAACATCCTCTCTGCATCCGCCTTGTCAAGTCCCCTCATAATCTTATACGTTTCTGAATCCCAATTAGTAGAGGTCCAACCTACTCAACCTTTCTGCATAAGTCAACCCCCTCATCTCCAGAATCAACCTAGTGAACCTTCTCTGAACTGCCTCCAAAGCAAATATATCCTTTCTTAAATATGAAAAACAAAACTGCACGCAGTATTCCAGGTGTGGCCTCACCAGTACCTTGTAGAACTGTAGCAAGACTTCCCTGCTTTTATACTCCACCCCCTTTGCATTAAACTCAGAAGAGGGAAGGTGAGTCAACAGTTTAGACAGAACTACTTTACACAGAGAGCGGGGAATGGCCAGGCAGTCAGTGGAAACAATTAGTGTTGTTAGGTTCAGTGAGGAGACAAATTCCTTTTTGTGTAGATGACTGGGTATAGGAAATAGTGTATAGTATGCCGTATCCTGACTATGTAACTGTCCAGAGGGAACATAATGATCATTTCTGGTCCTGTATATTCCCATGTGAGATATAAATAAATATTACAAATCAGGAATGTGTGTCCAAAATGAACTTTCTAGTTCTCAGTATTCTTAAGATTTGCCTTTATAAATCTGCAGTGTACTGATGTACAGTGTAACTGACCAGTCAGAACCGCATCAGTAAAGGATCCTGACTGATTGGACCTGTAACCCATAATCCGGAGAACGCGAGGTCAAATCCCACCGTGGTAGTTTGAGAATTTGAAATTCATTTTAAAAATCTGGAAATAAAAAGCTGGCATCTGTAAAAGTGAGCACGAAGCTGTCAGATTGACCCTAATGTCCTTTTGGGAAGAGGACCTGCCATCTTTAACGGGCTGGATCTCTCTGTCGCTCCAGTTCCACACCAACATAGTTGATTATGTTAGGCCGCAGCTAGAGTACTGCGTACAGTTTGGTCACCACATTACAGGAAGGATGTGATTGCACTGGAGAGGGTAAAGAGGAGATTTATGACGATGTTGCCAGGACTAAACAATTTTAGCTATGATGAAAAATTGGAGAGGCTGGGGTTGTTTTCTTTGGAACAGTGCAGGCTGAGAAGAGACTTAATTGAGGTGTAAACGAGGTTCAGCACTGCCTCCAGTGCGCCAGCGCAGCCTTCGGCCGCCTGAGGAAAGAGTGTTCAAAAATCAGCCCCTCAAATCTGGCACCAAGCTCGTGGTCTACGGCTGTAGTGATACCCGCCCTCCTGTATGGCTCAGAGACGTGGACCATGTACAGTAGACACCTCAAATCGCTGGAGAAATACCACCAACGATGTCTCCGCAAGATCCTGCAAAGCCCCTAGGAGGACAGACGCACCAATATTAGCGTCCTCGATCAGGCTAACATCCCCAGCATCGAAGCACTGACTAGACTCGAATAGCTCCGTTGGGCGGGCTACATAGTTCGCATGCCTAACACAAGACTTCCAAAGCAAGCGCTCTACTTGGAACTGGTTTGCCACGCGCTCCTTCTGCTGCCTGCGCTTGCTTTCTGCATGCTCTCGGCAAGCGAGCCCCAGGTGGGCAGAGGAAACGTATCAAGGACACCTTCAAAGCCTCCTTGATAAAATGCAACATCCCCACCAATACCTGGGAGTCCCTGGCCAAAGATCGCCCTAAGTGGAGGCGCTGAGCACCTTGAGTCTCGTCGCCGAGAGCATGCAGAAATCAAGCGCAGGCAGCAGAAGGAGCGTGTGGCAAACCAGACTCCCCACCCACCCTTTCCTTCAACCACTGTCTGTCCCACCTGTGACAGAGAATGGAATTCTCGTATTGGACTGTTCAGTCACCTAAGAACTCACTTTTAGAGTGGAAGCAGGTCCTCCTCGATTTCGAGGGACTGCCTATGATGATGATAAAATTATGAAGGGTCTAGATAGAGTGGATAGAAAGGGCTTATTTCCCTTTGCATAGAGGTCAATAACCAGAGGGCATAGATTTAAAGTAATTGGTAGGAGGTTTAGAGGGGAGTTGATAACATTTTTCACCCAGAGGGTTTTGGGGGTCTGGAACTCACTGCCTGAAAGGGTGGTAGAGGCAGAAACCCTCACCACATTTAAAAAGTACTTGGATGTGCACTTGAAGTGCCGTAACCTACAGGGCTACGGACCTAGAGCTGGAAAGTGGGATTAGGCTGGAAACTCTTTTTCGGCCGGCACAAACACAATGTGCTAAATGGCCTCCCTCTGTGCCGAAAACCTCTATGATTCTATGACTCTTAACTGCCTCGCAAGCCACTCACCATACACCAATGGTTCAAGAAGAAAGAAAGACTTGCATTTATATAGCGCCTTTCACAACCACCGTGTGTCCCAAAGCCCTTTACAGCCAATGAAGTACTTCTGAAGTGTCGTCACTGTTGTAATGTGGGAAAGCTCTGTTGTAATGCACAGCAAGCTCCCACAACAGCAATGTGATAATGACCAGGTAATCTGCTTCTCAGTGATGTTGATTGAAGGATAAATATTGGCCCCTGGACACCGTGGAGAACCTCCCTGCTCTTCTTCGAATGGTGCCACGGGACCTTTAAAATTCACCTGAGAGAGCAGGTAGCATCCGAAAGACGGCATCTCCGACAGTGCAGTGCTCCCTCAGCACTACACTGGAAGTGTCAGCCTCGATTTTTGTGCTGCAGTCTCTGGAGTGGGACATGAACCCACAACTTTCTGACTCAGAGGCGAGGGTGCTATCCACTGAGCCGTGTCTGAGCGCAGTGTAGATTTACTGGAATGACACCTGGGAAGGCAACCCTCCAACAGTGCAGTGCTCTCTCAGTACTGCCGCTCCGACAGCGCAACGCTCCCTCAGTACTGCCCCTCCGACAGCGCAGCACTCCCTCAGTACTGCCCCTCCGACATTGCGGCGCTCCCTCAGTACTGCCCCTCCGACAGTGCAGCACTCCCTCAATACTGCCCCCCCGACAGTGCGGCACTCCCTCAATACTGCCCCTCCGATAGAGCGCCGCTCCCTCAGTAGTGCCCCTCCAACAGTGCAGTGCTCCCTCAGTACTGCCCCTCCAACAGTGCGGCGCTCTCTCAGTGCTGCCCCTCCGACAGCACAGTGCTCCCTCAGTACTGCCACTCCGACAGCACAGTGCTCCCTCAGTACTGCCCCTCCGACAGTGCGGCACTCCCTCAGTATTGCCCCTCCGACAGTGCGGCGCTCCCTCAGTACTGCCCCTGCGACAGTGCGGCGCTCCCTCAGTACTGCCCCTCCGACAGTGCGGCACTCCCTCAGTATTGCCCCTCCGACAGTGCGGCGCTCCCTCAGTACTGCCCCTGCGACAGTGCGGCGCTCCCTCAGTACTGCCCCTGCGACAGTGCGGCGCTCCCTCAGTACTGCCCCTGCGACAGTGCGGCGCTCCCTCAGTACTGCCCCTGTGACAGTGCGGCGCTCCCTCAGTACTGCACTGGAGTGTCAAGCCTAGATTCCATGTTCACGTCTCTGGAGTGGGAGTTGAAACCACAATCTTCTGACTCAGGCGAGCGAGTGCTGCCCACTGAGCCCCGGCCGAGACGTGGCCAATCACACAATCGCCACGCAGTTTACTTTTAACACACTCAGTTTTTACGAGCCTCTGCGAGCCAGGCAGTAACGGTTCAGTGCCGACCCGATGGGCCATCCTGTGTGTTTCGGCAGCCCCACTAAGAAGCAGATTAAAACACCCTGCTTTAATTTGGCCGAGTTTGAACAGCTGGCCGAGAAGGTGGGGCGTCTGGCCGAGGCTCAAGGGTAAGTGAAACGAGAGGCAACGTTTAGGAAAAACGGAGGCAAAAGTAGTCACTGAAAAGTTTTGGAAGAGCCAAAATACAATAGCATGAGGTTAAACAAGTAAATGTTTAATGATTGAGCGTTTAAATCACTCCCTTGTGTCCGGTCCTTTTTATATATCTCTTATTATTCAACTTCCCCGGTTAGAAACAATGCTGGGACAAGCTTCAAAAGTTACCCACTGCTTGGCATGGGGAGGATTTTTTTTTATAAACTCACCCAACATGAACTTTTCACGCACCAAAAGCCAAAAGAAACTCAAGTTGTAGCAATTAACTAAAAGCAAAAAATTAAATTGAGCATCTAGTTGCCAGGTTGTTGCTGCTATAAAGTTCTCTACCGTAAACTATCGTCGAAACCGTGCCTTTTTTTTTTATTCGTTCCTAAAATGTGGGAGTCACTGGCAAGGCCGGCATTCACTGCCCATCCCTAATTGCCCTCGAGAAGGTGGTGGTGAGCCACCTTCTTGAACCACTGCAGTCCGTGTGGTGATGGTTAGCGGGGGGTGGAGTTTCAGGATTTTGACCCAGTAACGATGAAGGAACCACTAATATATTTCCAAGTCAGGATGGTGTGTAACTTAGAGGGGAACGTGGAGCTGATGGTGTTCCCATGCACCTGCTGCCTTTGTCCTACTAGGCGGTGGTAGAGGTCACAGGTTTGGGAGGTGCTGCCGAAGAAGCCTTGGCGAGTTGCTGCAGTTCAACCTGTAGATGGTACACACTGCAGACAAGGTGCGCCGGTGGTGGAGGGAGTGAATGTTTAAGGTAGTGGATGGGGTGCCAATCGAGCGCCCACAAATTCTTAACAGGGAGCTGCCTGAAAAAGAGGAACATTAAAGCGCCTGGGGAGTGAGCGAGAAAGTGGTTAATCCCACCCTGCCGCTCGCTCCCACACGCGTTGATAGCGTCAGTGAGTGATGTGAAAGGGGAGAAAAAACACCGACACAGGCTTGAACGGCTGAATGGCTTGTTTCTGTGCCGTGAAAATCACTGCGATTCGACGAAAAGTCAATCCAGGAACAGTGAGAGCAGAAACACAGAGGCAGAAAAAGAGCAAATAAGAGATCAAAAATAACACAGGCGTGAGCACATGGAAAGGTCAGAAGTCAGTGCGCTTATCTCTGGGGTGTAGGAAATGTTGGTTTATAATATGTCTCCATTGAGGCGCAGCAGCGATAGTTTCTCACATCTCTAACGCCCAGCTCAAGCCACTGCACTGCTGGAACAAAGACATTTGGAAGATGGTTTATCTGAGATGGACTCAATGGGCCAGTCAGACAATAGACAAAAGGAGTGTGTCCTTTTGTGCTGTCAAGCACAGCCATGTGGTAGGTTCTGGGACCTGTAGCTCTGATCTGTCAGAGGAACTCGCGCACAAGCGGGTTTGTTATGTTTCTGTCATCATCATAGGCAGTCCCTCGAAATCGAGGAAGACTTGCTTCCATGCTAAAAGTGAGTTCGTCGGTGGCTGTACAGTCCAATACTGGAATTACAGTGTCTGTCACAGGTGGGACAGACAGTGGTTGAGGGAAAGGGTGGGTGGGACTGGTTTGCCGCACGCTCCTTCCGCTGCCTGCATTTGATTGCTGCATGCTCTCAGCGACGAGACTCGAGGTGCTCAGCGTCTTCCCGGATGCTCTTCCTCCACTTAGGGTGGTCTTTGGTCAGGGACTCCCAGGTGTCGGTGGGGATGTTGCATTTTATCAGGGAGGCTTTGAGGGGGTCCTTGAAATGTTTCCTCTGCCCACCTGGGGCTCGCTTGCCGTGTTGGAGTTCTGAGTAGGCGGGGGAGCTACTACAGGCGGCCACGCAAGAACCACTGAATGGACTGAGAATGGGGACAGTGAAGTGTGTGATCGTGAGGGACCTGAATACACACAGTGTTGAGAAAGTGAAGCGAAGTGAAGAAAAAAAGACTTGCATTTTTGATAGATTTTTGGGCACTTAAGGAATCAAGGGATATGGGGAAGGGTGGGGGGCGGGGGAAAGTCGAGCTGGTACAGAAGATCAGCCATGATCTTATTAAATGGTGGAGCCAAGTGGCCTACTCCTGCTCCTATTTCTTATGATCTTCTACAACGCCTCTCATGATCTCAGGAGGTCCCAAAGCTGAGTTGTTTAGTTGTTAACCTGTGGAATTCCCTGCCACAGAGAATTGTTGATGCCAGTTCATTGGATATATTTAAGAGGGAGTTAGATATGGCCCTTATGGCTAAAGGGATCAAGGGGTATGGAGAGAAAGCAGGAAAGGGGTACTGAGGTGAATGATCAGCCATGATCTTATTGAATGGTGGTGCAGACTCGAAGGGCCGAATGGCCTACTCCTGCATCTATTTTCTATGTTTCGATGTTTCAAAGCACTTTACAGCCATATAAATACTTTTGTGGTCACTGTTATAATGTAGGGAAACGCGGCAGCCAATTTGCGTACCGCAAGGTCTCACAAACAGCAAAGTGGTAGCGACCAGATAATCTGTTTTTCTCGTAATGTTGATGAAGGAATAAACAACTGCCCTGCGCTCTGTATGTGATGGTGAGACACCTGAATTAATCCAGGTGAGCGATGGTCAGAGGCTCCTCAGAGTTCTGCTAAGGGCTAATGGAGAGCTGCTGAAGCCAAGTTTCTGGGTGAATTGGTGATGTTTTTGGTAATGTGCTTCAGGAGTAGGGGAGGAACTGTCACAGCAGCTGGGAAGCAAAGAACCGGTTTTGAGGGAATGTGATTGGGTCCAATTCTTTTGGTGGTAGAATGGGAGTGGGGAAAAGGAAGGTTTTGTGAAACTTGATTAGCGACGAAGAAAAATTAGAGAAAAAAAATTCGAAGAGAAAGAATGAGGAAGAAGAAAAGCGACAGTCACTAGATCAATGAAAACCTCCCGCTTACATTCACCCCCTCCCAATGTTCCCGTTAAGCTGCACAGCTGTACGAAGATCCCGCAGAGGCCAATCACCGGCCTTTACATAAAGAAAGACCTGCATTTATATAGCGCCTTTCACGACCACCGGGTGCCTCAAAGCGCTTTACGGCCAATAAGGTACTTTTCGAATCTAGTCACTGTTGTAATGTGGGAAACGCGGCAGCCAACTTGTACACAGGGTGTCATGGTACATCAGTCATTGAAGGTTGGCATGCATGTACAGCAGGCGGTTAAGAAAGCAAATGGCATGTTAGCCTTCATAGCGAGGGGATTTGAGTACAGGGGCAGGGAGGTGTTGCTACAGTTGTACAGGGCCTTGGTGAGGCCACACCTGGAGTATTGTGTACAGTTTTGGTCTCCTAACTTGAGGAAGGACATTCTTGCTATTGAGGGAGTGCAGCGAAGGTTCACCAGACTGATTCCCGGGATGGCGGGACTGACATATCAAGAAAGACTGGATCAACTGGGCTTGTATTCACTGGAGTTCAGAAGAATGAGAGGGGATCTCATAGAAACGTTTAAAATTCTGATGGGTTTAGACAGGTTAGATACAGGAAGAATGTTCCCAATGTTGGGGAAGTCCAGAACCAGGGGTCACAGACGAAGGATAAGGGGTAAGCCATTTAGGACCGAGATGAGGAGAAACTTCTTCACCCAGAGAGTGGTGAACCTGTGGAATTCTCTACCACAGAAAGTTGTTGAGGCCAATTCACTAAATATATTCAAAAAGGAGTTAGATGTAGTCCTCGGGGGATCAAGGGGTATGGCGAGAAAGCAGGAATGGGGTACTGAAGTTGCATGTTCAGCCATGAACACATTGAATGGCGGTGCAGGCTCGAAGGGCCGAATGGCCTACTCCTTCACCTATTTTGTATGTTCTATGAACTCATTGAATGGCGGTGCAGGCTCGAAGGGCCAAATGGCCTACTCCTGCACCTATTTTCGATGTTTCTATGTTTCTATGTTTCTTCATATGTCAGTCCTGCCATCCCGGGAATCAGTCTGGTGAACCTTCGCTGCACTCTCTCAATAGCAAGAATGTCCTTCCTCAGATTAGGAGACCAAAACTGTACACAATATTCAAGGTGTGGCCTCACCAAGGCCCTGTACAACTGTCACCATTCAGATAATATTCTATCTTCCTGTTTTTGCCACCGAAGTGGATAACCTCACATATATCTACATTATATATACTGCATCTGGCATGCATTTGTCCACTCACCTAACCTGTCCAAGTCACCCTGCAGCCTCTTAGCATCCTTCTCACCACTCACACTGCCACCCAGCTTAGTGTCATCTTCAAATTTGGAGATATTATATTCAATTCCTTCGTCTAAATCATTGATGTATATTGTAAATAGCAGGGGTCACAGTATTGAACCTTGCGGTACCCCACTAGTCACTGCCTGCCATTCTGAAAAGTACCCATTTACTCCTACTTTTTGCTTCCTGTCTGACAACCAGTTCTCAATCCATGTCAGCACACTACCCCCAATCCCATGTGCTTAAACCTTGCACATTAATCTCTTGTGTGGGACCTTGTCGAAAGCCTTCTGAAAGTCCAAATACACCACATCAACTGGTTCTCCCTTGTCCACTCTACTGGAAACATTCCAGAAGATTTGTCAAGCATGATTTCCCTTTCACAAATCCATGCTGACTTGGACCTATCATGTCACCTCTTTCCAAATGCGCTGCTATGACATCCTTAATAATTGATTCCATCATTTTACCCACTACCGATGTCAGGCTGACCGGTCTATAATTCCCTATTTTCTCTCTCTCCCTCCTTTTTTAAAAAGTGGGGTTACATTGGCTACTCTAAAGGGAGTTAGATGTGGCCCTTACAGCTAAAGGGATCAGGGGGTATGGAGAGAAAGCAGGAGTGGGGTACTCAAGTTGCATGATCAGCCATGATCATATTGAATGGTTGTGCAGGCTCGAAGGGCCGAATGGCCTACTCCTGCACCTATTTTCTATGTTTCTATAGGGAATGTTGCCCCTTCCCCACAAAATGAATCGTCAGATCAGCAGCAATAAAGAAAAATATAAAACTCAAGACGGCTCAGCAAAAAAGAGAGGCTGCTGCACACGCTCAGGATTTGGACATGTTGAATCTCCTGCAGTTTGGAAGATCTCCGGACCCCTCATGTGTTACTGGTTTCTGTGATTTAATGCACTCTTGCTTGTGTTCAGCGGGATGGTCTCCTAAGGCAGCAGGGCTGGCAAACAGCGCCAGGTCCATCACCGGGAGGCTGAGAATTTAAGTGGCTTCCACACTTGACATCAAACCAGCTCTTACTGTATTTTGTCCACTATAAACAGATGCTGTTCTGGGAACGAGAGTGGAAATGCAGGGTCCGAGAACCCAGGCCCACCCCCCCCGGCCACCCGCAAGGGGATCGTAAAGCCGGCTTACTTGGATATTCAGAAAGCCCGTGACTAAGTTCCACATGTGCAAAATTTCCAAAGATTAAAAGCATTGTTATGCGACAGAATTGACACCAGACCAGCAGACCGCAGTTTTACTGCTGCCTCCAGTACTGCTTCCTGCCCATGGGGCAACAGAACATCGCAAAGTGGCATCCAGTGGCCAGTTAAATATTCATGTTACAAGCAAGTCGAGGAGACTGTTAGCAATCTGCTGACGTTAGAAATGACATTATAAAAAAGTCCTGGGGAGTTTTTTAAAAAAAAAACACATTGGCCCTGAAATCCCGGCCTCCCCGGGTCTGTATAGAATGGGTACGGAAACGTGTACGGAGTGCGTATGGACCCGGGAAGGCATCGAAAAAGCCGGTTTTCTGCGCATAATGCGCATGCGCTGAAAACCGGCTTTTTCGATCCGTCAAGCTGGAGCTGGACAGATCCTCCGCATCTCGGGAGCGAGGACATTTGCAAGGGCAAGATTGTGGTATTTACCCATATCTTGCCCAGAAAATGACCTCAAAACTCTTGCGCCTAATAAAAGCAGGCGTGTTGCCTACTATTACAGGCGTAAGAGTTTAAAAACATACAAAAATATAATTTAATTCAATTATAAAAACACATAATTATTTTTTAAAACCCTGCCCACTATGTTACATTTATTTTTAACCATAATTAAAAAACTTTTTTAAAAACTCGGAAAAAATCAATTTCTCTCAGATATTTATTAACTTTAATTTCAATTAATTTTAATTATGTGAGGTGTGTTTTTATTACATTTGTTTAGTGTCGTTGTTTTTTTTTCCTCATTAATAGCAATGAGAACTGGTAGATACGGAGTTATTGCTGTTAATGAGAAAGCTGTGAAAGACTGTACCTGATTGGTTGAGCAGTCACACGTGACTGCACCGTCTGCGTGGGAACCTGGAGGACGGGAGCGCGCTCCGCAGTGCGGGAAGAGAAGGCCTCCCCACCGGAATCCCACGCTCCTCCCGGACCACCAAGTACTTTCCTAGAAATGTTCCAGGTCGGAGGCAATTGCCCGTGGGAAGCCTCCGACCGCAATTTGTTTTTCATTGGGTTGCAGTTACACGGCAAGATATGTAAAGTGGGGGGGGTGGTCTCGCACCTCGTGAATAAAATGCCCCTTAAGGCGGGTCTTGCCCCACCCTTAGTGGTAACAATAGTTATCGCTCACGTAAAGCTAAGCCGCTTTGTGTCGACATGAACTGTGCGGTGTGACAAATCTACGAGGTTTAGCAGTGACAGCAACCCAGAGTGAGCTGGATTGAAAGAAACAGTACAACAACAACAACCTGTATTTATATAGAACCTTTAACGCAGTATTATGCGATGAAAATTTGACTACCGAGGCGCATAAGTGGAAGTTAGCGCAGGTGTCCAAAAGCTTGGGCAAAGAGGTATGTTTTAAGGAACGTCTTGAAGGAGGAAAGAGGTAGAGAGGCGGAGAGGTTTAGGCAGGGAGTTCCAGAGCTTGGGGCCCAGGCAACAGAAGGCACGGCCACCGATGGTTGAGCGATTATAATCAGGGACGCTCAGAAGGGCAAAATTAAAGGAGCACAGACATCTCGGGGTTTTGTGGGGCTGGAGGAGATTACAGAGATAGGGAGGGGTGAGGCCATGGAGGGATTTTAAAATAAGGACAAGAATTTTGAAATCGAGGCGTTGCTTAACTGGGTGTCAATATAGGTCGGCGAGCACAGGGATGATGGGTGAGTGGAACTTGGTGCAGTTGTGGGCGATAACATTGAAAAACTTAAGTGGTAACTATCGCCGGGCAGAAAAACAGCTGTACCGCCGAGAAAATGACCGACAATGAAGGCGAAAGTCTAGCCCTTGGAGTATTGTGCACAGCTCTGGGCTCCTTGTTACAAAAAGGATAGAGAGGCACTGGAGAAGGTCCATAAAAGATTTACAAGGATGGTAGAGGTTATACCTATCAGGAAAGATTGAAGCGGCCGGGGCTCTTGGCTCTAATACAGAGAAGGCTGAGGTGTGACCTGATAGAGGTCTTCAAAATCGTGAAGGGGTTTGACGTAGAAATGTTTCCACTTATTGGGGAAACCAAAACTAAGGGCCATAAATATAAGATAGTCACTAATAAGTCCAATAAAGAAATCAGCAGGAACTTCTTTAGCCAGAGAATGGTGAGAATGTGGAACTCGCTACCTTATGGTTGAGTTTAATAGCATGGATGCCTTTCAAGGGAAGCTACGCAAGTACATGAGGGAGTAAGTAATGGAAGAATAATGGGATATTTCTAGGATTCAGAGCCCCTGGTTATGAAGAGACAATTGACAAAACTATGCATTTTCATCGTAGCGAGGAAGGTTAAGGAAAGGAAAGGACAAATTTCAGGCCTTTAAAATGATGAGCAGTGTATAGACAATATGGATCTGAAGTTAAATTGGAATTGCAAAACTGGAGGGCACAACTACAAAATTAACAAGTTTTAAGTAAACCTGGAGGTAAGACAGAAACCCTCCCACCCTGACATACATTGGTGCATGAGCACATAACCACACTACCCCACATAACCACACAGATATACTACTGCACAAATGTACATGAACTCCATCACTCACACATACTATTGCACAGATACAATGCACTCTACCACACTTGGACACACACACATACACACACACATGTACTCATTTGCATTACCACAAAGAAACAAGCCCATCACATGAGCACAAAAACACACATATACACGGGCACTCATTATCTCACACATTACAGAGGAACAGCCTCGCCTGAGTCAGAAGGTTGTGTGTTCGAGTCCCTCTCCAGACACTTGAGCACAAAAATCTAGGCTGACTCTCCCAGTGCAGTACTGAGGGAGCGCCGCACTGTCGGAGATGACATCTTTCGGATGAGACGTTAAACCGAGGCCCCGTCTGCTCTCTCAGGTGGACATAAAAGATGCAATGGCCATTATTTTGAAGAAGAGCAGGGGAGTTATCCCCGGTGTCCTGGGCCAATATTTATCCCTCAATCAACATCACTAAAACAGATTATCTGGTCATTATCATACTGCTGTTTGTGGGAGCTTGCTGTGTGCAGACTGGCTGCCGCGTTTCCCACATTACAACAGTGACTACACTTCAAAAGTATGTAACTGGCGGGAAATCGCTTTGGGACATCCGGTGGTCGTTAAAGGCACTATCTAAACTCTTTTCTTTCTTTATTTAGTGTCATGGACACGCATAGAGACCGTGTCCATGACTCTAAATAGAGTCGCACAGGAAGATGGTCATGATTCCAGAGGCCACTTATCGCAGTCCCTTAAGACAATGGACTCAGCACAACTATCTTCAGCTGCTTCATCAAAGACTTCCCCTCCATCGTGACAGGGTGGGCCGGTTGGCTGACAATTCCAGAGTGCTCAGCAATCCATGAAACCTGCAATCATGCAGGAGAACTGGGACAAATCCAGGCTTGGGCTGACAAGTTCCAAGTATGCTGTAAGTTTCACGGTTACAAAGAGATTGTAAGAGATCTTTGCGCATTGCCATTCTGAAATGTGCTGTACAGTCATAACTTCAAGAAGGACTCTTCAAGTTCCATCTTAAATTATACAGACATAGAGACGTACTGAAAAGAATGGAGTCCCAACGTGACTCCTACCCTAACTGATGTCACTGGAGGAGGAAAGAAAACCAAGATCACAGTTGTCTGAGACGGAAAACACTGTATTTTATTGGAGCTTACGTGAGATGTGCAACTCCCTCACTGCTTTCCTCTTGAACTTCAAGGTTTTGGATGAGTTTTCACACAAAGGTTGATGGAATTCTTTCCCCCAAAAGTGCCACATAATAGGCTTGCCAGCAAAGTTGAAGCCCATGGAATAAAAGGGACATCATCATCGTAGGCAGTCCCTTGGAATCGAGGAAGACTTGCTTCCACTCTTAAAATGAGTCTTTAGGTGGCTGCACAGTCCAATACGAGAACCACAGTCCCTGTCACAGGATAGTCGTTGAGGGAAGGGGTGGGTGGGACTGGTTTGCCGCACGCTCTTTCCGCTTGGTTTCTGCATGCTCTCGGCGATGTAACTCGAGGTGCTCAGCACCCTCCCAGATGCACGTCCTCCACTTAGGGCGGACTTTGGCCAGGGACTCTCAGGTGTCAGTGGGGATGTTGCACTTCATCAGGGAGGCTTTGAGGGTGTCCTTGTACTGTTTCCTCTGCCCACCTTTGGCTCGTTTGCCGTGAAGAAGTTCCAAGTGGAGCGCTTGCTTCGGGAGTCTCGTGTCTGGCATGCGAACAATGTGGCCTGCCCAGCGGAGCTGATCAAGTGTGATCAGTGCTTCAATGCTGGAGATATTGGCCTGGTCGAGGACGCTAACGTTGGTGCGTCTGTCCACAAAAGGGACAGTGGCAGCATGGATGCCAAATTGGCTAAGTGACAGGAAACAGAGAGTAGTGGTGAACGGTTGTTTTTCGGACTGGAGGAAGGTTTACAGTGGTGTTCCCCAGGGGTGGGTACCAGGACCACTGCTTTTCTTGATATATATTGATGATTAGACTTGGGTGTACAGGGCACAATTTAAAAATTTGAAGATGACACATAACTTGGAAGTAGAGCGAACAGTGAGGAGGACAATGAGAGACTTCAAGAGGACATCGACAGGCTGGTGGAATGGGCGGACACGTGGCAGATGTAATTTAACGCAGAAAAGTGCAAAGTGATATATTTGGTAGGACGAACCAGGAGAGGAAATATAAACTAATGGGTACAATTCTATAGGGGCAGGAACAGAGAGACTTGGGGTATATGTGCACAAATCGTTGAAGGTGGCAGGGCAGGTTGAGTAAATGGTTTAAAAAGGGTATGGGATCCTGGGCTTCATAAATAGAGGTATTGAGTACAAAGCAAGGAAGTTATGAAGAACCTGTATAAAACACTGGTTCGGCCTCAACTGGAGTATTGTGTCCAATTCTGGGCACCGCACTTTAGGAAGGATGTGAAGGCCTTAGAGAGGGTGCAGAAAAGATTTACGAGAATGGTTCCAGGGATGAGGGACTTCAGTTACGTGGATAGACTGGAGAAGTTGGGGTTGTTCTCAGAGCAGAGAAGGTGGAGGAGATTTGATCGAGGTGTTCAAAATCATGAGGGGTCTGGACAGAGTAGATAGAGAGAAACTGTTCCCATTGGTGGAAGGGTCAAGAACCAGAGTTCACAGATTTAAGGTGATTGGCAGATGAACCAAAGGCAACATGAGGAAAAACATTTTTACGCAGCGAGTAGTGAGGATCAGGTATTCACTGCCTGGCAGATTCAATTGTGGCTTTCAAAAGCGAATTGGATAAGTAGCTGAAGGAAAAAAAATGCAGGGCTACGGGGAAAGGGCGGGGGAGTGGGACTGGCTGAAGTGCCCTTGTAAAGAGCCGGCACAGGCTCGACGGGCCGAATGGCCTCCTTCTGTGCTGCAACCATTCTATGATTCGGTGAAAAGGCCGGAAATGCTGAGGGACATTTGGAGCTTACAAGAATGAAACTGATATACTTTTGTTACGCAATGGTATCAAGGCAGGTAAATGGAATTGAGTTGCAGATCAGCCATGATCTAATTGAATGGCAGAGCAGGCTCAAGGGGTTGAATGGCCTTCTCCTGTTCTTATGTTCATTATGAATTCATGTTAACTCTGAAAGACTTTTATTCCACAGCCTTCAATTTTCCAGGTACACTATTATTTTGAGGGGAGTGCAAGAGCAGAGAGACCTGGGGTGCAAATTCACAAATCTTTGAAGGTGGCAGGGTAAGTTGAAAGTGTATGGTATCCTTGGTTTTGTAAATAGGGGCATTAAATACAAAAATGAGAAAGTTATGCTAAACCTCTGGTTAGGCCTTAGCTGGAGTATTGCATCCAATTCTGGGCACCACGCTTTAGGAAAGATGTCAAGGCCTTGGAGAGGGTGCAAAGCAGGTCTACCAGGATGATGAGGGAGTTCAATTATGTGGATAAGATTGGAAAGCTGGGATTATTTCCCTTAGAGCAGAGAAGGTTAAGAGGAGACTGAATAGAGTTAGTCAAAAGTGAGGGGTTTTGATAGAGCAAGTAGGGACACATTGTTTCCTCTGGCGAGTGGGTGGGTAACCAGGGCTGACAGATTTAAAACATTTGGCAAAAGACAGTGTGGAGAAATGAAGATTTTTTTTTCCACGCTGAGGGTTATTACGATCTGGACCGCTCTCTCTGAAAGGTGGACGCAGATTCCATCATTTGGTCATTATCCCGCCATTTACACCCTATCTTGACGAATGTTTTTCTAACTTCTGGCATTACCATTTGAGTTCGGCCCATCATCCCTTTTGTCTCTCTAATGTCTCCTGTCTTCCACTCTATCACAGACCTTCCCTTTTGTTCTTTCCTCCCTTCCCCTTTCAGTGCTGGTTAAGAATCTGTTCTTTCCAAACACTCTCCAGTTCTGACGAAGGGTCATCGACCCGAAACGTTAACTCTGCTTCCTCTCCACAGAGGCTGCCTGACCCGCTGAGATTTCCAGCATTTTCTGTTTTTATTCCATCAGAACTTTCATAAGTCAATTGGACAGGTACTTGAAGAGGATTAATTTTCAAGGTTATGAGGAAAAAGCTGGGGTGCGGGACTAAATTGGAGAGTTCTTTAAAAGAGCCGGCCCAGGCACGATGGGCCGAATGGCCTCCTTCTGGGCTGTACATCCCCAGCATGGAAGCACTGACCACACTCGATCAGCTTCGCATGCCAGACACGAGACTCCCAAAGCAAACGCTCTACTCAGAACTCCTTCACGGCGAACGAGCCAAAGGCGGGCAGAGGAAACGTTACAAGGACACCCTCAAAGCCTCCCTGATAAAGTGCATCATCCCCACCGACACCTGGGAGTCCCTGGCCAAAGACCGCCCTAAGTGGAGGAAGTGCATCCGGGAGGACGCTGAGCACCTCGAGTCTCGGCGATGAGAGCATGCAGAAAACAAGCACAGGCAGAGGAAGGAGCATGCGGCAAACCAGACTCCCCACCCTTTCCCTCAACGACTATCTGTCCCACCTGTGACAGGGACTGTGGTTCTCGTATTGGACGGTTCAGCCACCGAAGGACTCATTTTAAGAATGGAAGCAAGTCTTCCTCGATTCCGAGGGACTGTCTGTGATGAAGACTGTATGGTTATTACAGAGCCACGTCTCACTGTGGGGCTCTAACATTCCTTTATATATTGGATATATGTAGACTGATGGGTATCCTGGGGAATAATCGAAGACAGGAATTTCATAGTGGGATTCATGTAACGCTGCCTGGTTTCTAAGCTGGAGAGTGGACTGGTGACCAACATGGGAAAAAAAGAAAAAAAGAATGCACTAAAAAAGGAAAAAGTACAAATACGCCTAGCCTGTGACATCCAGGCTTTGAAATGCATTCTAATTCCCGCGCGACCACAAATGGTGATCAGAGCCCAGTGCAATCTTCAACTTGAAAAGAATCCACAATAAGGTTTTGAATACATCTTACACGCAGAAGCCTTTGATTTCAAACCTCGCATTTACATACAGCTTATTTATTTTTCATAGCTGCAAGCACTGAGAATTGATTAAAGTTATCGCATCAACATGCTGCCATTAATGGACTGACCGCACAGCCAGGGGTGAAACAGTCTACCTGCTGTTTGACATGAGGACCAGCAGAAACATGCAAAACACCAGTGATTGATCCTCACACCCACCTCTCCTCCCTGTGGGACTCTCCCAGTGTCAGTGACTCTTCCCACCCCCTTCCCCTCCCTGTGGGACTCTCCCAGTGTCAGTGACTCTTCACACCCCCTTCCCCTCCCTGTGGGACCCTCCCAGTGTCAGTGACTTCACGCCCCCTTCTCCTCCCTGTGGGACTCTCCCAGTGTCAGTGACTCTTCACACCCCCTTCCCCTCCCTGTGGGACTCTCCCAGTGTCAGTGACTTCACGCCCCCTTCTCCTCCCTGTGGGACTCTCCCAGTGTCAGTGACTCTTCACACCCCCTTCCCCTCCCTGTGGGACTCTCCCAGTGTCAGTGACTCTTCTCACCCCCTTCCCCTCCCTGTGGGACTCTCCCAGTGTCAGTGACTTCACGCCCCCTTCTCCTCCCTGTGGGACTCTCCCAGTGTCAGTGAATCTTCACACCCCCTTCCCCTCCCTGTGGGACTCTCCCAGTGTCAGTGAATCTTCACACCCCCTTCCCCTCCCTGTGGGACTCTCCCAGTGTCAGTGAATCTTCACACCCCCTTCCCCTCCCTGTGGGACTCTCCCAGTGTCAGTGAATCTTCACACCCCCTTCCCCTCCCTGTGGGACTCTCCCAGTGTCAGTGAATCTTCACACCCCCTTCCCCTCCCTGTGGGACTCTCCCAGTGTCAGTGACTCTTCACACCCCCTTCCCCTCCCTGTGGGACTCTCCCAGTGTCAGTGACTTCACGCCCCCTTCTCCTCCCTGTGGGACTTTGTGGGAGAAGCCAGATTCAACTATGACTGCTGCCTGCCTGTCAGTACACAATCATCAATCACGTTGTTCACACGGATCAATCAAATTGCTGTAAGAGTAATAGCGGCATAGGACACATGACTTGCATGACTTAATCACACCTCTTTAAGGCAACAACAACAACAACAACTTGTATTTATATAAGCGCCATCAAAGTGGTAAAATAGCCCAAGGCGCTTCATAGGAGCATTATAAAACAAAATTTGACACCGAGCCACATAAGGAGAAATTAGGGCAGATGACCAAAGAGGTAAGTTTTAAGGAGTGCCTGAAAGGAGGAAAGACAGGTAGAGAGGCCGTGAGGGAATTCCAGAGCAGATGGCACGTCCACCAATGGCTGAGCGATTAAAATCAGGGATGCTGAAGAGGCAAGAATTAAAGGAGCGGGGTATGTGGGGCTGTAGGAGGTTACAGAGATAAGGAGGAGCGAAGCCATGGATGAGAATTTTCAAATCTGAGGCGTTGCTTAACCGGGAGCCAATGTAGGTCAGCGAGCACAGGGGTGACAGGTGAGCGGGACTTGGTGCGAGTTAGGACACGGGCAGCCGAGTTTCGGATGACCTCAAGTTTATGTAGGGTAGAACGTGGGAGGCCAGCCAGGAGTGCAATGGAAGAGTCAAGTCTAGAGGTAACAAAGACATGGATGAGGGTTTCAGCAGCGTATGACCTGAGGCAAGGGCGGTGTCCGAAGATGTAACGGAGGTGGAAATAGGCGGTCATAGATATGGTGCGGATTTGTGGTCGATGCTACTGAACAGGCCAGAAGAAAAATCAAATATGTTAAGAGAGAGAATATATTTCTGAGCTTGCTATTTCCTCTATCTTCACCCTGTTGATACACAGCTCAGATATAACTCAAGCTTGGTACGACAAAATCTTTAATCGTACTGCTGGGTACTCTTCCACATTTCAAATGGATAAAGTCTGAAAATCTTGCATACGATTATACTTAACTGGAAACGTTAGTGCCAATACAAATTACACTCAAGTACTTGACACGCTGGCAGGCTGCTTCGTGATCTGTTGTTCTGTACTACCTCTGTTACCCCTTGACAAACAAGTCACTGCACAAGGGGTGAACACGAAATAATTGCAACATGTGATTTAAATCAACGGCAGCTCCCTCATTTTGAGTGTCAGCTTGGCTCGGCTCTCACCCCTTAATCAGAAAGTCATGTGGTCAAGCCCCAGTAATGGACTCGAGTACACAATCGAGGCTGACACTTCAATGCAGCACAGGGGAGTGCTGCACTGTCAGAGGTGCTCGAGACGATATACGAGACCTGTTGTGCCAGAGGTATCTGGTACTATTCTGAAGAAGAGCAGAGCGTTCTGCCAACAATCAAACAACGGCAATAAAAACAGATTAACTGGTTATTCAACTCATTGATATTTGTGGGATCTTGCTGTGTGCCAAAATAGCCGCCACAATGTATAAACAACATCATCATCATCGTAGGCGGTCCCTCGAATTGAGGATGACTTACTTCCATGTCAAAAAGTTCACTGGTGTTTCAATGATGGACCTAAAATTCCAGGTCCGAACTAAATCCTGAAGGGTAGAAGATGCCTGTGCGTGGATTTTTTTAACGTGTGGTGGCCATTGCACACCAGCCACCACACGGGCTTGACAGAGCTCGGTCTTGGTCCAGTGGCAAGGATTACCCAAGACGACTGGAGACCAGCTCTGCTGCACGGACCTAGTGCGTGCACATATCGCAGTGTGGGCTGCCCCTGGGCCCTTGCCTCTTCTGGACCCCGAACTCACGCCTCTCCAGGGCCCCGGTCATGTTGCTCCACGATCGCTCGCTGCTCCTACGCCCCGATCTCGCCGCTCCTTCAGGACCTGCCCACGCTCCAATCACCGACCTGGACCTTGATGACGTCTCTTTTCACTGCCGTTGCTCTCCTGCTCCAGCACGCGCTGCTCCCTGGAGTGGTACGCCGCCACGCTGCTCCGTCGGCTCCCCGGCTTGCGAGCGCCATCGGAGCACGCCGGGGAGCAGAAAGAGCAGCGTGGCGGCCTAGCCCAGCAAACAACATTAATTATGCGCGAAGCACCAAGACACTCTCGGCGAGATCTGGCAAGGTGACATGCAAGTGCAATTTCATTCTTTTATCGGTGATCTGCCTCACAGATCTGATGAAGAGCTGGGAGAATTAATAAAACACGAAACTTTCAAACGATCTGGCAATGCCAACCCAGCAGGCTTTTCTGTTTGTTTACTGGGAGCTCAGAAAAATAAATCAATAAAACATGGTCCCGAGACTCCGGAGACAGCGAAGAAAGAAAAAACCCCAGCTCTTTTTATGTTTTAGATTAACAGAATCCTTCAGTTTAGGCTGCGGGGGTAATCGAAATATGAAAAGGGGGAAGGCGCTGAAGAGATTGTGCGAGTCCGTTTGTATGTTTAATTTTATGCATATATTTTACTTTATAATATATTGAGAGAAATGTTGAAAGATGTGGGCTTTCAAACATTCAAAAAATCCACCACTCAAAGCAAAGTGACGAGGGTGAAAGGCTGAATATGCTGCCGGCACATAGTTCTGTTTGAAATAAACTCAAAACAGGTTGCTAATGACTCAAGACTGCAGAGTGTGAATCTGCAATTAAATGTTTTCAGATGCTGACAGATTTCTATACATGTGCAGGCACAGCATAGGTGCACGACTCTTTTACAATCCCTTCAGGACCTTAACTGTTTCGAGGGCTGCAGTCACACTTTTTACAGTGAGAACGCTGGTGGGCTGAACTGAGAAACGTTCCATTAATCGTCAGCCAGTGTGGCGAGAGCATTCGCACCTCTGGGTCAGAAGGTTGAGGGTCTCCTCAGATATTGGAGCAGTCCATGCCCGCATGCAGCAAGACCTGGACGACATTCGAACTTGGGCTGGTAAGTAGAAAGTAATATTCGCGCCACACAAGTGCCAGGCAATGACTATCTCCAACAAGCGAGAGTCGAACCACCGCCCCTTGACATTCAACGACATTACTATCGCCGAATCCCCCACCATCAACATCCTGGGGGGTCACCATTGACCAGAAACTTAACTGGACCAGCCACATAAATACTGTGGCAACAAGAGCAGGTCAGAGGCTGGGTATTCTGCGGCGAGTGTCTCACCTCCTGACTCCCCAAAGCCTTCTCACCATCTACAAGGCACAAGTCAGGAGTGTGATGGAATACTCTCCACTTGCCTGGATGAGTGCAGCTCCAACAACACTCAAGAAGCTCGACACAATCCAGGACAAAGCAACCCGCTTGATTGGCACCTCTTCCACCACCTTCAACGTTCACTCCCTCCACCACTGGCGCACCGTGGCTGCAGTGTGCACCATCTACAAAATGCACTGCAGCAACTCATCAAGGTGCGAGTTAGGACACAGGCTACCGGGTTTTGGACGACCTCAAGTTTACGTAGAGTAGAATGTAGGAGGCCAGCCAGGTGTGCATTGGAGTAATCAAGTCTAGAGGTAACAAAGGCATGGATGAGGGTTTCAGCAGCAGATGTGCTGAGGCAGGGGCGGAGACAGACAATGTTACGGAGGTGGAAATAGGAGGTCTTAGTTATGCTGTGGATATGTGGCCAGAAGCTCATTTCAGGGTCAAATATAACACCAAGGTTGCAAACAGTCTGGTTCAGCCTCAGACAGAAGTTGGGGAGAGGGATGGAGTCGGTGGCTAGGGAACGGAGTTTGTGGCGGGGACTGAAAATAATGGCTGCGGTCTCCCCAATAACAACCAGTAGCAAGACCACAGCTGATTTTCTTTGTGCTCCCCAATACCGAGACCAGTTCCATCTCCCTCACCACCACCCCGGCTGAGATCCGTTAACTTGGTAGAGACTACGCAAAAAATCCCAGGCCTAACCAGTCTGTGCGACAGGGTCTTGGGTTAACTCATTCCTGTTGTGGAGACGAGGCTACATAACAACAATGACTGCATTTCAAACCAAATTCATTCTATGTGAAGCACTTGGAAATGTTTCTTGGAGATAGAAATCCCCATCCATGCCTTTGTTACCTCTAGACTTGACTATTCCAACGCACTCCTAGCTGGCCTCCCACATTCTACCCTACGTAAACTAGAGGTGATCCAAAACTCAGCTCGCACCAAGTGCCACTCACAGATCACCCTGTGCTCGCTGAACTATATTGGATCCCGGTTTTGCAAAGCCTTGATTTCAAAATTCTCATCCTTGTTTTCAAACCCCTCGAGCCTGCTCCGCCATTCAATAAGATCATGGCTGATCTTCGACCTCAACTCCACTTTCCTGCACTGTCCCCATATCCCTTGATTCCCATAATACTCAAAAACCTATCAATTTCCATCTTGAATATACTCTTTGACTGAGCCTCCACAGCCCTCTAGGGTAGAGAATTCCAAAGATTCACCACCCTCTGAGTGAAGAAGTTTCTCCTCATCTCAGTCCTAAATGGCTGACCCCTTATTCTGAGACTGTGGCCCCTGGTTCTAGGCTCCCCAGCCAGAGGAAACATCCTCCCTACATCTACCCTGTCCAGCCCTGTAAGAATTTTGTATGTTTCAATGAGATCACCTCTCATTTTTCTAACCTCGAGAGAATATAGGCCTAGTGTACTCAATCTCTCCTCATAGGACAATCCCCCCATCCCAGGATTCAGTCTGGTGAACCTTTGTTGCACTCCCTCAATGGCAAGTATATCCTTCCTTCGGTAAGGAGACCAAAACTGTACACAATAGTCCAGGTGCAGTCTCACCAGGGCCATATATAATTGCAGTAAAACGTTTTTACTCTTATTCTCAAATCCTTTTGTAATAAAGGCTAACGTACCATTTGCTTTCTTAATTACTTGCTGTACCTGCATGTTAACTTTCAGTGATTTGTGTACAAGGACACCCAGGTCTCTCTGAACACCAACATTTCCCAATCTCTCACCATTTAAAAAATACTCTGCTTTTCTATTTTTCCGACCAAAGTGGATAACTTCACATTTCTCCACATTATATTCCATTTGCCATGTTCTTACCCACTCACTTAGCCTGTTTATATCCCGTTGAAGCCTCTTTGCATCTTCCTCACAACTTACATTCCCACCTAGCTTTGTATTATCAGCAAACTTAGATATACAGGGGTATTACATTTGGTCCCCTCATCCAAATCATTGATATATATTTTGAATGGTTGGGACCGATCCTTGTGGCACCCCATTAGTTACAGCCTGGCAACCAGAAAATGACCCATTTATTCCTGCTCTCTGTTTTCAATCCGTTCACCAATCCTCAATCCATGCTAGTACATTACCCCCAATTCCATGAGCCCTAATTTTGTTTAATAACCTCGTGTGGCACCTTATCGAATGCCTTCTGAAAATCCAAATACACCACATCCACTGGTTCCCCCTTATCTATTCTATTAGTTACAACCTCAAAAAACTGATTTGTCAAACATGATTTCCCTTTCATAAATCCGTGTTGACTCTGCCCAACCTTATTATTATTTTCAAAGTGCCGTGTTAACCATATCCTTAATAATAGATTCTAGCATTTTCCCTACTACTGATGTCAGGCTAACTGGTCTGTAATTCTCCATTTTCTTTTTTAAATAGCGGGGTTATATTAGCTACCTTCCAATTTGCAAGAACCGTTCTAGAATCTATGGAATTTTGGAAGATGACAACCAATGCATCCACTATCTCTATAGGCACCTCTTTCAAAACCCTAGGATGTAGGCCATCAGGTCCAGGGGATTTATCGGCTTTCAGTCCCATTAATGTCTCCAGTACTATTTTTTTTTACTAATACAGGTACAACATCCTGAAACCGGAAACCTTGGGACCGAGGCCATTCCGGTTTTCAGGTTTTTCCGGATTTCGGAGAAGAAATCCAATGTCCCGAATTTTCGGGGATTTCTGGATTTTGGAGACAATCCGACGTCCCAAATCCGGAATCCTTTGTGTATTTCCGGATTTCGGAGCATTACATCCCGAATCCGGCAACCTGCGTATTTTTTTGGATTAATGTTTGGAAAAAGGTATGTACAGCTTAAAAGTCTGTTTTTCGGGAAATATTTCTGGATTCAGGACAGCAACTCTTGCAATCTGCACAATGTCCGGTTTTTGGACAATTCCGGTTTATAGAACTCCGGATTTCGGATGTTCCACCTGTATTAATTTATTTCAGTTCCTCTTCCCCGTAGCCCTGTAACTGTTCCTTTTCAAGTACTTATCCAATTCGCTTTTGAAAGTTATTATTGAATCTGCTCCCATCGCCCTTTCAGGCAGCGCATTCAGATCACAAAAACTCACTGCGTAAAAAAATCTAATCTCCTCCCTGGTTCTTTTGCCAATTATCCGAAATGTGTCCTCTGGTTAACGACCCTTCTGCCAATGGAATCAGTTTCTCCTTATTTTCTCAACAAAATCCTTCATGATTTTGAACACCTCTATTAAATCTCCCCTTAACCTTCTCTGCTCTAATGAGAACAAACCCAACTTCTCTAGTCTTTCCACGTAACTGAAGTCCCTCATCCCTGGTACCATTGTGGTAAGTCTCCTCTGCACCCTCTCCAAGGCCTTGACATCCTTCCTAAGGTGTGGTGCCTAGAATTGGCCACAATACTCCAGCTGGGGCCAAACCAGTGTTTTATGAAGATTTAGCATAGCTTCCTTGCTTTTGTACTCTGTACCTCTTTATTATATTAAAGGTCCAGGTCGGTGATTGGAGCGTGGGCTGATACAGCAAGAGCGGCGAGAGACTGTGGAGGCATGTGATCGAGGCCCAGGAGAGGCGTGAGTTCGGGGCCAGGGGCAGCATGGGTCAGCCCACACTGCGATATGTGCGCGCACTAGGTCCGTGCAGCAGAGCTGGTCTCCAGTCGTCTTGGTTAATCCTTGCCACTGGACCAAGACCTAGCTCTGTCAAGCCCGTGTGGTGGCTGGTGTGCAACGGCCACACCATGTTAAATAAATCCACGCACAGGCATCTTCCACCCTTCAGGATGTAGTTCAGGATCTGGAATATTAGCTCCTTCGCTGAAACACCTCTGAACTCAACCTTTTTGGCGTGGAATCAAGTCATCCTCGTTTCGAAGGACCTCCTATGATTATATTAAAGCCCAGAAGACCATATGCCTTTTTAAACAGCCTTATCATCTTGTCCTGCCATCTTCAAAGGACTTGTGTATGTATAATCCTCAGGTCTCTGTGTTTCTGCACTCCTTTTAAAATTATACCTTTGATGTACTGAGGCAAGTTCTTTCACACAATACATTTACACACTGAGACATCTGGGCAGTCCACTGCAATACTTCAATGCCCCGTAGCAGTCTAATTTCAGTCAGCATCGGGGGGCCATGGAGATGTCTTTGCACAAGTTATGTACAAAATAGAGAAAAGCCGGATTGAATTAAAGAGACTATACCAGATGCTGCCCCCTGAATTAAAAACAGTAGTCCAATCAAATTCAGATGACATCAGTAACCAGTTTTTAATGGTTATCTGAGCCAGGACACTGGATTACTGTCCTGAAATTCACTCCAAGGTGTCTGGTATTGTTTTAAAAAACGTGATAACAGAAAGAGTGATGGTTTCCATATAAAACAGATTTTCTGTTAAGCCTTCCCTGAACACGGTTCCATTTATTTGATTGAGAGTAATCTTGCATCAAAGGTGCCTTAACACGGAACCACACACATCATGACAGAGGAAGACAGGTTGGTCCGTGTACTGCATGGTCATTACCAGCCCTCGATCACAGCATCTGACTGCCTGTTGAATGATACCAGGCCATTTGTCTCCAATCTATTACCCAGAGCCCATCCCAAGTACTAGTACTGAGCGCTGTTTGCGTGAAGTCATGCTTCCTGACTTCGGTCCCGCACTTGCCCTTTACCAGTTTGCAACCTGTGTCCGCCCCCACTCCCCCGCCTCCCCCCTTGTCCTGCACTCATAGTCCAACCTGAAATAACGTTTCTATTCCACATGGTGTCACATGGTGTACAAGGCTCCCATCCTCCTCCTCAATGATCTGCGGTTCTCTGCCATTGGGATGAGCCTCTAGAACCATCACTGCACCAAGACCAAGAACAGAGGAGATTTACGAGGATGTTGCCTGGACTGGAGAATTTTAGCAATGAGGAATGATTGGATAGGCTGGGTTTGTTTTCTTTGGAACAGTGCAAGCTGAAGGGGAGACCTTATTGAGGTGTATAAAATTATGAGGGGTCTACATAGAGTGAATAGGATGGACCTATTTCACTTAGCAGAGGGGTCAACAACCAGGGGGCGTAGATTTAAAGTAATTGGTAGAAGGGATTTGAGGGGAAATTTCTTCACCCAGAGGATGGTGGGGGTCTGGAACTCACTGCCTGAAAGGGTGGTAGAGGCAGAAACCCTCACCTCATTTAAAAAGTACTTGGATGTGCACTTGAAGTGCCGTAACCGACAGGGCTACGGACCAAGAGCTGGAAAGTGGGATTCGGCTGGATAGCTCTTGGTCAGCCGACGCAGGTGCAGTAAGTTTCTATGATGCTATGATTCTATCACAGACCTTTCCAAACCTCCACGCACACAAAATTCAAAGACAGCCCGCCGAATAAGAAACACAAGTAGAAAAATATAACTGGATAAGCTGGCTATTAGGCCAGAACTGTCAGTACCCGTGGTTTGCATGTAGCAGTTTTCACAACCGAAGCCATAGATTTTCAAACTGGGATGTTCAACTCGTGGTTATGTTACTGGACTAGTAATCCAGAGGTCTGGACTAATGATCCAGAGATATTAATTCCAATCCCACCACTGCAGCTGGGGAATTTTAATTCAGTTAATTAAATAAATCTGGAATAAAAAGCTAGTGTCAATAATGGTGACCATGAAACTACCGGATTGTCGTAAAAACCCATCTAGTTCACTAATGTCCCAGAGGGGAGGAAATCTGCCGCACTTACCCGGACTGGCCTGTATGTGACTCCAGACCCACAGCAATGTGGTTGACTCTTAACTGTCCTCTGAAATTGCCCAGCGAGATACTCAGTTGTACCCAAACCGCTACAAAGATGGACTGCAGCGGTTCAAGAAGGCGGCTCACCACCCCTTCTCACGGGCAACTAGGGATGGGCAATAAATGCCGGCCTTGCCAGCGACACTCACATCCTGTGAACAAATTTTTTTTAAACGGGGATTTTCAACGAAATATTGGTAAGATCGAAGCTATTGTCTTGAGTGCCTGCCACGAACTCCGTTCCCGAGCCACTGATTCCAGCTCTCTTCCTGGCAACTGTCTGAGGAAAACCAGACTGTTTGCAACCTTGGAGTCGTATTTGACCCCAAGATGAGTTTCCAACTACATGTCCGCGCCATCATTAGGACCGCCTATTTCTGCCTCTAGGACATCGCCTGACTCTGCCCCTGCCTCAGATCATCTGTTGCTGAAACCCTCATCCATTCCTTTGTTACATCTAGACTTGACCCAATGCAGTCCTGGCTGGCCTCCCACATTCTACCCTCCATAAACTTGAGGTCATGCAAAACTCGGCAGCCCGTGTTTTAACTCACATCAAGACCCGTTCGCCCATCACCTCTGTGCTCGCTGACCCACACTGGCTCCCGGTTAAGCAACACCTCAATTTTAAAATTCTCATCCTTCCTTCAAATCCCTCGGTGGCCTCGCCCCTCCCTATCTCTAATCTGCCCCACAACCCTCTGAGATATCTGCACTCCTCTAATTCAGGCCTCTTGAGAACCCCCAATTTTCTTCGCCCCACCATTAGCGGTCGTGCCTTCAGCTGCCAAGACCCTAAGCTCTGGAATTCCCTTGGCAAAGCTCTCCTCACTATCCTCTTTTAAGACGCTCCTTTTTGACCAAACTTTTTGGTCATCTGCCCTAATACCTCCTTATGTGGATCAGTTTCAAATTTTGTTTTGTAACGTTCCTGTGAAGCGCCTTGGGACATTTTACTACATTAATGGTGCAATATAAATACGGGGTTGATGTTAAACCAGGGTACCGAGCGAATGGGTCAATATTTGCAGAAAATCTCTTCCCACAGGCAGGCCATCCCCTTCTTATCCCAGCGCCTCCAAGAATCTTTGGTTGCCTTCTTTTCCTCATTTATATGTTACCTCTTGACAATATGAATTCACAACTACAATGGGGTCAACTTCCTCATGTATGCTAGTCACATCCAGCTCTACCTCTACACTTTCAAAAGGCTTTTGACAAGGTCCCACACAAGAGATTAGTGTGCAAAATTAAAGCACATGGTATTGGGGGTAATGTACTGACGTGGACAGAGAACTGGTTGGCAGACAGGAAGCAAAGAGTAAGAATAAACGGGTCCTTTCCAGAATGGCAGGCAGTGACGAGTGGGGTACCGCAAGGTTCAGGGTTGGGACCCCAGCTGTTTACAATATATATTAATGATTTAGACAAAGGAATTTTATATAATATCACCAAGTTTGCAGATGACACTAAGCTGGGTGGCAGTGTCAGCTGTGAGGATGATGCTAAGAGGCTGCAGGGTGACTTAGACAGTTAGGTGAGTGGGCAAATGCATGGCAGATGCAGTATAATGTAGATACATGTGAGGTTATCCACTTTAGTGGCAAAAACAGGAAGGCAGAATATTATCTGAATGGTGACAGATTAGGAAAAGGGGAGGTGCAACGAGACCTGGATGTCATGGTACATCAGACATTGAAAGTTGGCATGCAGGTACAGCAGGCGGTGAAGAAGGCAAATGTCATGTCGGCCTTCATAGCGAGAGGATTTGAGTATCGGAGCAGGGAGGTCTTACTGCAGTTGTACAGGGCCTTGGTGAGGCCACACCTTGAATATTGTGTACAGTTTTGGTCTCCTAATCTGGGGAAGGACATTCTTGCTATTGAGGGAGTGCAGTGAAGGTTCACCAAACTGATTTCTGGGATGGCAGGACTGACATATGAAGAAAGACTGGATCGACTAGGCTTATATTCACTGGAATTTAGAAAAGTGAGAGGGGATCTCATAGAAACATATAAAATTATGACGGGATTGGACAGGTTAGATGCAGGAAGAATGTTCCCGATGTTGGGGAAGTCCAGAACCAGGGGTCACAGTCTAAGGATAAGGGGTAAGCCATTTAGGACCGAGATGAGGAGAAACTTCTTCACTGAGAGAGTTGTGAACCTGTGGAATTCTCTGCCACAGAAAGTTGTTGAGGCTAGTTCAGATGTGGCCCTTACGGTTAAAGGGATCAAGAGGTATGGAAAGAAAGCAGGAATGTGGTACTGAAGTTGCATGATCAGCCATGATCATATTGAATGGTGGTGCAGGCTCGAAGGGACGAATTGCCTACTCCTGCACCTATTTTCTATGTTTCTAGGTCTATGTTTACACTGCTTCTGCACTGTCAGACTGCTTGACCAACATCCAGTCTTGGATGAGGCATACCAGCTAAACATTGGTAAGACTGAAGCCCCTACCTCATTTGTAGCCCCTACCTCAAACTCTGTACCTTCGTCATCACCTCCATCTCCCGCTCTGGCCATTAGATCAGGCTGAACTAGATTATTAGCAACCTCAGCATCACGGTTTGACTCCGAGTTGAGTTTCTGACCCCATACCTTCTCCATCACAAAGACCCTGAACTTCAACCTCTGTAACATCTCTACCTCCACCTCTACCTCAACCCATCAACCACTGATACCCTCATCCGTGCTTTTTTCACCTCCAAATTACTAAAATGAGGGTCCTGGCCGATCTCCTATCTTCCACCAATTTCAGCTCATCCACATCGCTGCTGTCCATATGCTCTCCCACACCAAGTCCTCCTCGCTCATTGTCATATCCTCACTGACGTACAATGACTCTTAGGAGCCGAACTTGGTGAAGGCCAAGTCCCGTCCAAGTGCTGCCCAAGTGCCGCCCAAAAGGCCGCCGAGACACCGGGCGGCACTTTGGGCGGGAAATTGATGATAAATTATTTTAAAGTTGGGCCAGCGGCAAACAAGCGACGTACGCCATCAAACTGAGCGGGAGCTCCCAATCTCGGCGGCACAGGCTCTTGTCACCGAAGTGCCACCGAAGATGGAGTCGGGCCCACAGAGGGCCGAACAGTTCAAAATAAAAATGATGGGTAACATTTTTTAAATTACCCCGAAGACCTTCAGGGGAACCCATTAAGGTAAGTCGCTGTGAAAAGAAATGTACTAAAAAGTTTACGAACCTTTTTTTTCCAGTTTTTAAACTTACCTTGGGGGTTACACCAGCCTTCTCGGGGCGGTCCTTCCCCCTGCTGGAGCCGACTCCCGCCCACACCAATCTGGCATCTCGCCGGGCGGGAGGTCACTTGCGCCACTCGGCAGTCCGCTGACATCACCGGGCGGTTCCTGGCGGATCTCCCCTCCCGCCCGCTCCAGCCCAAGTGCAAATCGGCACTGAGCGCAACCCGGAAAGGAATGTCGGAGGATCTCGGCGGCAGTGGCCGGTAAGGCCATCAATTTTGGCCACTTAAGTCTCCCAAAGCCTCAAATTCTTTTTAAAATGATCTTCATGTTTAAATTCCTTCACAGCCTCACCCTTCCCTCGCTCTGTAATCTCTTGAGGCCCACAATCCACCGCCTGATCTCTCTGTTCCTCTGACTCCAACTTCTTGTGCAGCCAAACCCCCCCGGCCACCATTGACCACACCATTGGTGGCTGTCCCTTCAGAGGCTTTGGCTCTGAAATTCCTTCCATTCTTCTCTCCTCCTCCAAGTTACTCCTTAAAACCCACCTCTGCCTTCAAACTTTTGGTCACCCTTCCTTTGCCTCAACATCCGTGCTTCCCTTACTCCTCTGTGAAACACCCAGAGATGATTTTCAACATATTAGGCACCAGATAAATGCAATTTGTGGTTGTCCATCGCTGCCCAAGTTGCAAGTATATTGGCTTCTGTACTCATCTGTCCTTCCTATCCACTGGGAAGACAGACAGACCAACATCAGCGTCCTCGCTCAGGCCAACATCCCCAGCAGCGAAGCACTGACCACGCTTGACCAGCTCCGTTGGGCGGACCACATTGTCCGCATGCCCGACACAAGACTCCAAAGCAAGGGCTCTACTCGGAACTCCTACACGGCAAGCGAGCCCCAGATGGGCAGAGGAAATGCCTCAAAGCCTCCTTGATAAAGTGCAACATCCCCACCAACACCTGGGAGTCCCTGGCCAAAGACCGCCCTATGTGGAGGAAGTGCATTCGGGAGGGCGCTGAGCACCTTGAATCTTGTCGCCGAGAGCATGCAGAAACCAAGCGCAGGCAACGGAAGCAGTATGTGGCAAACCAGACTCCCCACCCACCCTTCCCTTCAACGATTGTCTGCCCCACCTGTGTCAAAGACTGTAATTCCCGTATTGGACTGTACAGTCACCTGAAAACTTACTTTGAGTGGAAGCAAGTCTTCCTCGATTTCGAGGGACTGCCTATGATGATGATGTGTCCTCACTGTATTAGGTTCATGACTCATCACACCATCTCATACTTTCCAAAGACCTCAAAACCAGACAACTCCTTACTTCTCTCTTTTCCTTCCTCCTACAATGTACTGACTCTGGCTCGAGGACAAATCAGCCCGTTTGATTGTCACCCCATCCACCACCTTAAACGCTCGCTCCCTTCACCACCAGCGCACCGTGGCTGCAGTGTGTACCATCTACAAGATGCACTGCAGCAACTCGCCAAGCCTTCTTCGACAGCACCTTCTAAACCCGCGACCTCTACCACCTAGAAGGACAAGGGCAGCAGGCGCATGGGAACATCACCACCTCCAAGTTCCCCTCCCAGTCACACACCATCCTGACTTGAAAACATATCGATGTTCCTTTACACACCGATCACTTGTGTGGGACCTTTTGAAAGTCCAAATACACCACATCCACTGGATCTCCCTTGTCCATTCTGCTAGTTACATCATCAAAAAATTCCAGAAGATTCGTCAAGCATGATTTCCCTTTCATAAAGCCATGCTGACTTGGACCAATCCTATCACTGCTTTCCAAATGCGCTGCTATTTCATCCTCAATGATATATTCCAACATTTTCCCCACTACTGAGGTCAGGCTAACCAGTCTATAATTACCCGTTTTCTCTCTCCCTCCATTTTTAAAAAGTGGTGTTACATTAACTACCCTCCAGTCCATAGGAACTGATCCAGAGTCGATAGACTGTTGGAAAATGATCACCAATGCATCCACTATTTCTAGGGCTATTTCCTTAAGTACTCTGGGATGCAGACTATCAGGCCCCGGGGATTTATCGGTCTTCAATCCCATCAATTTCCCTAACACAATTTCCTGCCTAATAAGGATATCCTTCAGTTCCTCCTTCTTACTTGACCCACTGTCCCCGAGTACATTCGGAAGGTTATTTGTGTCTTCCTTTGTGAAGACAGAACCGAAGTATTTGTTCAATTGGTCTGAACATACTCTATTCCCCCTCTTAATTAAATTCTTAGTCTTCCTCTGTTGAATTCTAAATTTCTCCCAGTCCTCAGGTTTGATGCTTTTTCTAGCCAAATTATATGCCTCTTCCTTGGCTTTAACACTATCCTTAATTTCCCTTGTTAGCCACGGTTGAGCCACCTTCCCCGTTTTATTTTTACTCCAGACAAGGATGGACAATTGCTGAAGTTCATCCATGTGATCTTTAAATGTTTGCCATTGCTTATCCACCGTCAACCCTTTAAGTATCCTTTGCCAGTCTATTCTAGCCAATTCACGCCTCATACCGTCGAAGTTACCTTTCCTTAAGTTCAGGACCCTAGTTTCCGAATTAACTGTGTCACTCTCCATCTTAATAAAGAATTCTACCATATTATGGTCACTCTTCCCCAAGGGGCCTCGCACAACAAGATTGCTAATTAGTCCCTTCTCATTACACATCACCCAGTCTAGGATGACCAGCTCCCTGGTTGGTTCCTCGACATATTGGTCTAGAAAACCATCCCTAATATACTCCAGGAAATCCTCCTCCACCGCATTGCTACCAGTTTGGTTAGCCCAATCAATATGTAGATTAAAGTCGCCCATGATAACTGCTGTACCTTTATTGTACACATCCCTTATTTCTTGTTTGATGCTGTCCCCAACCTCACTAATACTGTTTGGTGGTCTGTACACAACTCCAACTGGCGTTTTCTGCCCTTTGGAATTCCGCAGCTCCACCCATACCGATTCCACATCATCCAGGCTAATGGCCCTCCTTACTATTGCATTAATTTCCTCGATAGCTATAAAGTAAAATAATCGTTACAACAATTCCCTTGATTGGGATTCTAACACACATCAAAACCATAGTTACCCAGAAGCCAAATATATCACATGAGCACATAAGAATTCGGAGCGGAAGGAGGCCATATGGCCCTTTGAACCTGCTCTACAATTCAATAAGATCATGGCTGATCGTCAATCTCAACTTCCACTTCCCCGTCCAATCCTCACATTCCTTGATTCCCCTAGAGCTCAAAATATCTGTCTCAGCCTTGAATATACTCAACGATTCAGCCTCCACAGTCTTCTGGGGTAGAAAATTCTAAAGACCCTCTGAGTGAAGAAACTGCTCCTCATCTCAGTCTTAAATGTCCGACCACTTATTCTGAGACTATGCCCCCTAGTTCTAGACATCCTCCCTGCATTTACCCTGGCAATCCCCCGCAGACTCTTATACGTTTCAATGAGATCACCTCTCATTCTTCTAAACTCCAGAGAGTATCGGCCCAATCTCCTTAATCTTTCCTCATAGGACAACCCTGTCATCCCAGGAATCAATCTAGTGAACCTTCGTTGCACCGCCTCAAAGACAAGAATATCCATCCTCAGATAAGGAGAAAAAAAAACTGTGCACAGTACTCCAGGTGTGGTCTCACCAAAGCCCTGTGCAGTTGTAGTAAGATATCCTTACTCTTGTATTCCAATCCTCTTGCAATAAAGGCCGACATCACATGCTGTGGTGCTGAGCCACACATGACACAAGATCCCAGAATCTGCTGGCACTCTGCACTGAGGAAGCTGACCTCAACCAGAGATGGTTAGGGACATGCATTTACGCCTCAGCTCCCCTAAGCGAGGAACAAGAAAAACAAAATCAGCCTTTTTATATACTGTGGCTCAGTGGGTAGCACTCTCGCCTCTCAGTCAAAGTTGTGGGTTCAAGTCCCACTCCAGGGATTTGAACACACAAAAAAAATCTCGGCTGGCACTCCAGTGAGCGCTGCACTGTCGGAAATGCCGTCTTTCAGATGAGACGTTAAACCGAGGCCCCGTTTGCTCTCTCAGGTGGACGTAAAAGATCCCACAGCACTATTTTGAAGAAGAGCAGGGGAGTTACATAAGAACATAAGAAATAGTAACAGGAGTAGGCCATACAGCCCCTCGAGCTTGCTCCGCCATTCAATAAGATCATGGCTGATCTGATCATGGACTCAGGTCCACTTCCCCGCCCGCTCCCCATAACCCTATATCCCCTTATCGTTTAAGAAACTATCTATTTCTGTCTTAAGTTTATTCAATGTCCCAGCTTCCACAGCTCTCTGAGACAGCGAATTCCACAGATTTACAACCCTCTGAAAGAAATTTCTCCTCATCTCAGTTTTAAATGGGCGGCCCCTTATTCTAAGATCATGCCCTCTAGTTCTAGTCTTCCCCCATCAGTGGAAACATCCTCTCTGCATCCACCTTGTCAAGGCCCCTCATAATCTTATCTGTTTCGATAAGATCACCTCTCATTCTTCTGAATTCCAATGAGTAGAGGCCCAACCAAAACAACCTTTCATCATAAGTCAATCCCCTCATCCCCGGAATCAACCTCGTGAACCTTCTCTGAACTGCCTCCAAAGCAAGTATATCCTTTCGTAACTATCATATGGAAACCGAAACTGCACGCAGTATTCCAGGTGTGGCCTCACCAATACCTTATATAGCTGTAGCAAGACTTCCCTGCTTTTATACTCCATCCCCTTTGCAATAAAGGCCAAGATACCATTGGCCTTCCTGATCACTTGCTGTACCTGCATACTATCCTTTTGTGTTTCATGCACAAGTACCCCCAGGTCCCACTGTACTGCGGCACTTTGCAATCTTTCTCCATTTAAATAATAACTTGCTCTTTGATTTTTTTCTGCCAAAGTGAATGACCTCACACTTCCCAACATTTTACTCCATCTGCCAAACTTTTGCCCACTCACTTAGCCTGTCTATGTCCTCCTCACACATTGCTTTTCCTCCCATCTTTGTATCGTCAGCAAACTTGGCTACGTTACATTCAGTCCCTTCTTCCAAGTTGTTAATATAGATTGTAAATAGTTGTAAATAGGCTACGATCAGAATAGGTTACGATCAGATTAGCCATGATCGTATTGAATGGTGGAGCAAGCTTGAGGGGCCAAATGGCCTATTCCTGCTCCTAGAACATAAGAACAGAAGAAATAGGAGCAGGAATCGGCCATTTGGCCCTTCGAGCCCGCTCCGCCATTCAATAAGATCATGGCTGATCTGATCATGGACTCAGCTCCAATTCCCTGCCCGCTCCCCATAACTTCCTATTTTTTATGTTCTTATGAATGGGTGACGTGCTGTGCAGCTGTACCCCGGAGGCAAACATCTTTACGACAGATGGGGAACTATTTAAAATCCCGAATTATTTTCCCCCCCGCCCCTGTTCAATGAACTAAAAATGCGTCCACGGATTACCAAACTCAGTAGCTGCTTCACTGTCATAACAGTTAGCCCATCTGCTGGTTGTTCACCCCTCTCTTGCACTCATCGATGAGTGCCATATAGGGCTAATCCTTCCTGCCCTAAATAAAGGGTCCCTTTTTATCGTTTCGGAATCTGGCGGGCTGTGCGCGGCCAGAATTTTTTTTAAATTTGTGATTTTGTTTATCAAAGGCGACACATACCAAGGGAGGAAGCAGTGGTGGGAATTCAAGCTGATGTTCCCATCAGGCAGAGAGACTGCATTGAGTGCCAATTACCCCCTTGTTTGTGATGAGCAAACGAGGACGGAAATGCTTTGATAATCTTGGCTTTAATTGATTTCAACTGTTTTCATTTTTGTCATCCATACACAACAGTCATGGCACTTCAAAGCAAGTTATTCTGTGTGAATCAACTTCATAACGTTTTGAGGAAATGGTAATAACTTGCAGTTCCGTGGCACCCTTGGGCACAGAGTAATGTCCCAAGGCGCTCCGCGGAGGAGAAAAGGCATGGACGCCACATCTTTGAATGAGCGTCAGGGGAGGTGACAGAAAGCGAGGTCAGAGAGCTGCGTTTTCAGAAGGGTTAGAGGGGTGAGGGAGGTAGCGAAGTGGCCAGGGCTGTGAGAGGGAGATCCCAATGGCTAGAAATGAAATGATTCCTTTCGTTTGTTACCAAGCAAAGGAAAATCACAACAGCAACAACAACTTGTATTTATATAGCGCATTTAACGTAGTGAAACATCCCAAGGATACGCCACAAGAGTATTATGAGATTTTGTTTTAATTTGACACTGAGCCGCAGCAGGAGAAATTAGGGCAGGTGACCAAAAGCTCGGTCAAAGAGGTAGATTTTAAGAACATAAGAATTAGGAACAGGAGTAGGCCATCTAGCCCCTCGAGCCTGTTCCGCCATTCAACAAGATCATGGCTGATCTGGCCGTGGACTCAGCTCCACTTACCCGCCCGCTCCCCGTAACCCTTAATTCCCTTATTGGTTAAAAATCTATCTATCTGTGACTTGAATACATTCAATGAGCTAGCCTCAACTGCTTCCTTGGGCAGAGAATTCCACAGATTCACAACCCTCTGGGAGAAGAAATTCCTTCTCAATTCGGTTTTAAATTGGCTCCCCCGTATTTTGAGGCTGTGCCCCCTAGTTCTAGTCTCCCCGACCAGTGGAAACAACCTCTCTGCCTCATCTTGTCTATCCCTTTCATTATTTTAAATGCTTCTTTAAGATCACCCCTCATCCTTCTGAACTCCAACGAGTAAAGATCCAGTCTTGCAGGAGGAAAGAGAGGTAGAGAGGCAGAGAGGTTTAGGCAGGGAGTTCCAGAACTTGGGGCCTAGGCAACAGAAGGCACGGCCACCAGTGGTTGAGCGATTACCATCAGGGATGCTCAAGAGGGCAGAAATAGAGGAGTGCAGACATCTCGGGGGGGTTGTGGAGCTGAAAGATATTACAGAGATAGGGAGGGGCGAGGCCATAGAGGGATTTGTAAACAAGGATGTGACTTTTGAAATCGAGGTGTTGCTTAACCGGGAGCCAATGTAGGTCAGCGAGCACAGGCTGATGGGTGAGCGGAACTTGGTGCAAGTTAGGAGAGCATACTACCATGAGAGAATTGTTATAGGGACATATCCTACGGGGCTGGACACAACAGATGATGTCACGAAGAGGCAGCATGTAGTTGAGAAAAGGGAAGGGGCCAATAAGGGAGCGATGAACATCACTGGGACTATTACTAAATATATAAATTAGCCAGAATTAATCTAACATTCATTCTTTTATATTCTTATTATCTTCTTTTGAGGTTTTTTTGGAGGAGTGCTGGGCGGGTTATATTTTACTTCAAATAATTAATACTGATGACTTCAATTCCATTTGCCCAAAAGACTGTGGGCTGGATTTTGTTCTAATTCCGCATCTGTTAGCGCCCCGGATGGGGCGTTAATGGTTCTGGAAACTTCCAGCGCTCCGCCGGGACATTCGGTGCCGGGTTTGCGGGAGCACTTAGCGTTACTGGCCGGGAGTGCCGCGCTGGTGTACAACACCCACTGGTTGCGACAGCGGTGTGAAATTTGGTTTAGTGGGACCGCCTGGGAAAGCGGGCGGTGTGAGCTGTCCCGGTGACGGTGAGGGAAGGAACATCTTCCTGAGGTAAGTGTGATTGGGTTTGTTTTTTGTTTTCTTTTTGCGATTTATCTTTACTTGGGGTCAGGAATATATTCGGAATGTTTTCTGTGTTTTGTGTCCCATTTTTGTTTTACGCATGGAGGCCGCTCTTAGGCCGGCTGTTTAACGCGGGAGTTTCAGTTGCTCAGCCGGCCTAGCGCTTCACCCCACACTCAGGGCCCAGCTGATGAATTTTGTGGCTGCCGCCGCAAACCATTTCCCGGAGCAAACTTTACCGCCCCGTCGTTGTTATCGACCGAAAAAGCCTCTAACCGAAAATCCAGCACTGTGTGTCACACAGCTCACTCCCTAGATCTATAAATGTATCACTTAGGTGTTTTCCCTGCCCAAATTTCACACATCTACTTTACTGAAATCACAGCGTCAGCACATGAAATAAGAAATAGGATCAGGAGTAGGCCATACAGCCCTTCGAGCCTGTTCCGCCATTCAATATCATGTCTGAAACTCGACCTCAACTCCATTTTCTGGCCTGATTCCCATATCCCTTGATTCCCTTAGAGTCCAAAGATCTATCGATTTCAGCCTTGAATATACTCAATGACTGAGCATCCACAGCCCTCTGGGGTCGAGAATTCCAAAGATTTACAACCCTCTGAGTCAAGAAATTTCTCCTCATCTCAGTCCTAAATGGCTGACCCCTTTTCCTGAGCATATGACCCCTGGTTCTCGACTTTCCGACCGGGGAAATAGCCTTTCAGCATCCAGCCCTCTCAGAATCTTATATGTTTCAATGAGATCACCTCATTCTTCTAAACTCCTAAGAGTATAAGCCCATTCTACTCAATCTCTCCTCATGAGACAACCCACTCATCCCAGGAAGAAATCGAGTGAACCTTTGTTGGCACCACCTCGAAGGCAAGTATATCCTTCCTTAGTACGGAGACCAAAACTGTACACAGTATTCCAGGTGTGGTCTCACCATAGCTGTATATAATTGCAGCAATACTGCCTTACTCTTGTACTCCAACCCGCTTGCAATAAAGGCCAACATACCATTTGCCTTCCTGATTGCTTGCTGTACCTGCATACTAATTTTCTGTGTTTTGTGCACAAGAGCATCCAAATCCATCAGAACACCAACATTCTCACCATTTAAAAAATATTCTGTTTTTCTATTCCTCCTACCAAAGTGGATAACCTCACATTTCCCCACATTGTATACCATCTGCCACCTTACTGCCCACTGACTTAACCTGTCTATATCTCTTTGCGGTTGTGTCTTCCTTACAGCTTACTTTCTCACCTAGCTTTGTATCATCTGCAAACTTGGATACATTACACTCGGTCATAAGAACATAAGAACATAAGAAATAGGAGCAGGAGTAGGCCACCTGGCCTCTCGAGCCTGCTCCGCCATTTAATAAGATCATGGCTGATGTGATCTTGGACTCAACTCCACTTAAATTGCTAAAAATGGGATTCCTGATCTGATCCCACCTCCATCCCACCCATTTCAATTTTAACGGAGTGGGATGGGGCCAACCAACCCACTCTCAAGGTACGGAATGTCAATTTAAATATTATAATGAGGCTGGAAGCCTCTTTTGTAACCTCCATTTTTGTCATGTCCTGTCATACAAGTCATTAATATAGATAGTGAATAACTGAGGCCCAAGTGCTGATCCTTGCGGCACCCCACTAGTAACAGCCTGCCAACCTGATTATAACTCTGTTTTCTGTCCTTAAACCAATCCTCTAGCCATGCTAATATATCACCCCCAACCCCATGAGTCCTTATCTCGTGTGGAACCTTATCTCATGCCTTTCGGAGATCCAAATATATTCCATCCACTGGTTCCCCTTCATCTATCCTGCTAGATACATCCTCAAAAAACTCTTAATAAATTTGTCAAACATGATTTCCCTTTCATAAAACCATGTTGACTCTGCCTAATCATGTTATGATTTTCTATGTGCCCTGATAACAATGGAATCCGGTATTTTCCCGACGATGATGTCAAGCTAACTGGCCTGTAGTTCCCGGTTTTCTCTCTCCCTGAAGATCTTATGCTTCCATTATTCAATGCGGGATGTAACAGAAATCCTCGATTAGGTTCCAGCCTAACTCACTCCTGGGTATCACTTATTGTGTGTATATATTATATATACATATGTTTAAAAAAATTCCAGCTAATAACGCACTCCTTAGTATCCATTATTCTATAAATAAACCATCCAAAGCCCTCGATTAGATTCCAGCCTGTAACTCACCCAACATAAATAAGTGTGAGGTATTACATTTCGATAAGCAAAATAAGGAGGTCACATTTTACTTGGAAAAGAAGAATCTAAATGGCGTAGAGGCACAAAAGGATCTGGGAGTACAAATACCCAAATCACTAAAAGCAGCGACCTAGGTTAATAAAGCCATTAAAAAAAACAAGGGTTTATTTCAAGAGGGATGAAACTGAAAAGTAGATAAGTTATGCCAAACTTGTATCGAACATGGGTTAGACCGCACTTGGGAGTACAATCTGTTCGCTATATTATAAATAGGATATAGAGGATGAAAAATACGTTAACAAGGATGATAGCAGAACTGAGAGGTTATACCTACCAGGAAAGGATGAACAGGCTGAGGGGTGAACTAATAGAAGTCTTTAAAATTATGAAAGGTTTTGATAGAGGAGACAGAGAGTGTTTCCACTCGTTGGGAAGAGCATAACTAGAGGCCATCAATATAAGACAGTCACCAATAAACCCAATAGGGAATTCAGAAGAAAATTCTTGACCCAGAGAGTGGTGAGAATGTGGAACTCGCTACCACAGGGAGTGGTTGAGTTGAATAACATCGATGCATTTAAGGGAAAACTAGATAAGCATATGATGGCGAAGGGAATAAAGGGATATGCTGATAGGGTTAGATGAGAAAATACAGGGGGAGGCTCGTGTATAAATGCCGGTATGGATGGACTGGTTGGGCCGAATGGCCTGTTTCTGTGCCATATATCCTATGTAATGTCCATTATTTGATACATAAACCACCCAAACCCCTCAATTAGATCCCGACCAGTAACTCACCCCCGGGTATCTGTTATTCTATATATAAACGCCCCGAACCCCTCGATTAGATTCCAGCCTGCAACTCACTCTCAGGTATCCATTATTCTATACATAAACCACCCGAACCCCTCGATTAGATTCCAGCCTGTAATTCACTCCTGGGTATGCGTTATTCTGTATATAAACTATCGAACCCCTTGAGAGGCGCAGGAGGTGCGTGGAGAGACGTGAGTCCGGGGTCGGCGAGAGGCCTACAAAAGGCCGCGAGAGGCGTCGGGAGGTGCGTGGAGAGACATGAGTTCCGGGGTCGGCGAGAGGCGCACTTGTGCAGCTACAGGGAGAGGGTAAAAAAGTAGAAAGAAACAGAAAGGTGACGTCACAGCCAAGGGGGTAAGTGATTGGCTGTTGATTGTAAATAGTTTTTCTTTTTTCTCTTCTATAACAGTGAGTAAACTTTAGCATTGTTGTTGCCAAGTTAAGTTAATCTAAGGGTTAAGTCATTGACAGGAGAGCTCGATTACGAGATATGCTCCTCCTGTGCCATGTGGGAACACAGGGACACTTCCGGTGTCCCTGACGACTACGTGTGCGGGAAGTGTATCTGCCTCCAGCTCCTGACGGACCGCGTTGCGGAATTGGAGCTGAGGGTGGATTTACTCTGGAGCATCCACAATGCTGAGAATGACGTGAGTAGCACGTGTAGCGAGTTGGTCTTACCGCAGGTGAAGGGTCCACAGCCAGCTAGGGAATGGAAGACCAGCAGGAAGAGCAGTGCAAGGAAGGTAGTGCAGGGGTCCCCTGCGGTCATCCCCCTGCAAAACAGATACACCACTTTGGGTACTGTTGAGGAGGATGACTCATCAGGGGAGGGCAGCAGCAGCCAAGTTCATGGCACCGTGGCTGGCTCTGCTGCACAGGAGGGCAGGAAAATGAGTGGGAGAGCTATAGTGATAGGGGACTCTATTGTAAGGGGAATAGATAGGAGTTTCTGCGGCCGCAACAGAGACTCCAGGATGGTATGTTGCCTCCCTGGTGCAAGGGTCAAGGATGTCTCGGAGCGGCTGCAGAGCATTCTGGAGAGGGAGGGTGAACAGCCAGTTGTCGTGGTACATGTAGGTACCAACGATATAGGTAAGAAGCGGGAAGAGGTCCTACAAGCTGAATTTAGGGAGCTAGGAGTTAAATTAAAAAGTAGGACCTCAAAGGTAGTAATCTCTGGATTGTTCCCAGTGCCACGTGCTAATCAGAGTAGAGGGAGCAGGATAGTTAGAATAAATACGTGGCTTGAGCAGTGGTGCAAGAGGGAGGGATTCAAATTCCTGGGACATTGGAACCAGTTCTGGGGGAAGTGGGACCTGTACAAAAGGGATGGTCTGCACTTGAGCAGGACTGGAACTGATGTCCTCGGGCTAACATTTGCTCATGCAGTTCGGGAGTGTTTAAACTATTATGGCAGAGGGATGGGAACCTATGCAGCGAGACAGGGCGAAGTAATATGGAGTCAGAAACAGATGGTAGAAAGGTAAAAAGCAATAGTGGAAGGCCGAGTAAACAAAGGCAAGAAACAAAAAGGGCCACACTACATCATAATTCTAAAAGGACAAAGGGTGTTAAAAAAACAAGCCTGAAGGCTTTGTGTCTTAATGCAAGGAGTATCCGTAATAAGGTGGATGAATTAACTGTGCAAATAGATGTTAACAAATATGATGTGATTGGAATTACAGAGACGTGGCTCTCAGTGCTGGGAACTCAACATCCATGGGTATTCAACATTCAGGAAGGATAGAATAAAAGGAAAAGGAGGTGGGGTAGCATTGCTGGTTAAAGAGGAGATTAATGCAATAGTTAGGAAGGACATTAGCTTGGATGATGTGGAATCTATATGGGTAGAGCTGCAAAACACCAAAGGGCAAAAAACATTAGTGGGAGTTGTGTACAGACCTCCAAACAGTAGTAGTGATGTTGGGGGGGGGGGGGGGCATCAAACATGAAATTAGGGGTGCATGCAATAAAGGTGCAGCAGTTATAATGGGTGACTTTAATATGCACATAGATTGGGCTAACCAAACTGGAAGCAATACGGTGTAGGAGGATTTCCTGGAGTGCATAAGGGATGGTTTTCTAGACCTATATGTCGAGGAACCAACTAGGGGGGAGGCCATCTTAGACTGGGTGTTGTGTAATGAGAGAGGATTAATTAGCAATCTCGTTGTGCGAGGCCCCTTGAGGAAGAATGACCATAATATGGTGGAATTCTGCATTAGGATGGAGAATGAAACAGTTAATTCAGAGACATGGTCCAGAACTTAAAGAAGGGTAACTTTGAAGGTATGAGGCGTGAATTGGCTCGGATAGATTGGCGAATGATACTTAAGGGGTTGACTGTGGATGGGCAATGGCAGACATTTAGAGACCGCATGGATGAACTACAACAATTGTACATCCCTGTCTGGCGTAAAAATAAAAAAGGGAAGGTGGCTCAACCGTGGCTATCAAGGGAAATCAGGGATAGTATTAAAGCCAAGGAAGTGGCATACAAATTGGCCAGAAATAGCAGTGAACCTGGGGACTGGGATAAATTTAGAACTCAGCAGAGGAGGACAAAGGGTTTGATTAGGGCAGGGAAAATAGAGTACGAGAGGAAGCTTGCAGGGAACATTAAGACGGACTGCAAAAGTTTCTATCGATATGTAAAGAGAAAAAGGTTAGTAAAGACAAACGTAGGTTCCCTGCAGTCAGAATCAGGGGAAGTCATAACGGGAAACAAAGAAATGGCAGACCAATTGAACAAGTACTTTGGTTCGGTATTCACGAAGGAGGACACAAACAACCTTCCGGATATGAAAGGGGTCAGAGGGTCTAGTAAGAAGGAGGAACTGAGGGAAATCCTTATTAGTCAGGAAATTGTGTTGGGGAAATTGATGGGATTGAAGGCCGATAAATCCCCAGGGCCTGATGGACTGCATCCCAGAGTACTTAAGGAGGTGGCCTTGGAAATAGCGGATGCATTGACAGTCATTTTCCAACATTCCATAGACTCTGGATCAGTTCCTATGGAGTGGAGGGTAGCCAATGTAACCCCACTTTTTAAAAAAGGAGGGAGAGAGAAAACAGGGAATTATAGACCGGTCAGCCTGACATCAGTAGTGGGTAAAATGATGGAATCAATTATTAAGGATGTCATAGCAGCGCATTTGGAAAGAGGTGACATGATAGGTCCAAGTCAGCATGGATTTGTGAAAGGGAAATCATGTTTGACAAATCTTCTGGAATTTTTTGAGGATGTTTCTGTAGAGTAGACAAGGGAGAACCAGTTGATGTGGTGTATTTGGACTTTCAGAAGGCTTTCGACAAGGTCCCACACAAGAGATTAATGTGCAAAGTTAAAGCACATGAGATTGGAGGTAATGTGCTGACGTGGATTGAGAACTGGTTGGCAGACAGGAAGCAAAGAGTAGGAGTAAATGGGTACTTTTCAGAATGGCAGGCAGTGACTAGTGGGGTACCGCAAGGTTCTGTGCTGGGACCCCAGTTGTTTACATTGTACATTAATGATTTAGACGAGGGGATTAAATGTAGTATCTCCAAATTTGCAGATGACACTAAGTTGGGTGGCAGTGTGAGCTGCGAGGAGGATGCCATGAGGCTGCAGAGTGACTTGGATAGGTTAGGTGAGTGGGCAAATGCATGGCAGATGAAGTATAATGTGGATAAATGTGAGGTTATCCACTTTGGTGGTAAAAATAGAGAGACAGACTATTATCTGAATGGTGACAGATTAGGAAAAGGGGAGGTGCAACGAGACCTGGGTGTCATGGTACATCAGTCATTGAAGGTTGGCATGCAGGTACAGCAGGCGGTTAAGAAAGCAAATGGCATGTTGGCCTTCATAGCGAGGGGATTTGAGTACAGGGGCAGGGAGCTGTTGCTACAGTTGTACATAAACCCCTGAACCCTTCGATTAGATTCCAGCCTGTAACTCACTCCCTGGTATGCGTTATTCTATATATAAACCCTTCAAATCTCTCAATTAGATTCCAGACTGTGCCTCACTCCCTGGTATCCGTTATTCTATATATAAACCCCCCAAACCCCTCGATTAGATTCCAGCCTGTACCTCACTCCTGGGTATCCGCTATTCTATATATAAACCACCTCGATTAGATTCCAGCCTGGATATCTATTATTCCACACATTAACCATCTGATTGTTCCTTAACGTATGCCATTATCCTCAACATAAGTTGAGTTATTTTAGCAGTAGTGCACCCCAGTGGTCTATGGGTAGCCTGCACCCTTTCATCCTGCGGTCTGCCTCATTAACGACCCCACAGCCAATTACCAAAAGCCTTCGAAGGCTTGCAGTGGAACAGATGGCCGGTAGCAAGTTACAAAGTTGTAATTTAATTGAGTGGTTCTGATAGTATCTCAAAGCCCAAGAGTGAAGCCAGAACAGCTTATGAACACGAGCAGAACCCACCAAGATCGGATTACTGCTTTCAACTCGCTGCCAGACATTTGTTAGTCTTTATCTAGTTTATTAAAAAACTTGTTTTAAAGAAAGAAAAGAAGCCTTGCTTTCGATTCTTTTTAGCGTTACCTACTGCTCTGCGAGGAGGGATCGAAGCAGGCACTGATCTCCTTCCAACGACGATGTCAGCTTGGCTCAGTGGTCACACTCCCAGCTCGGAAGTGAGAAGTCCCACTCCAGGACTTGAGCACATAATCTAGGCTAACAGCACCCGTGCAGCGCTGAGGGAGTGCTGCACTGTCAGAGGTGCCTTCGTTTGGATGAGCAAGGCTCCTGTCTCCCCTCTCAGGTGAAGCTAAAAGATCCCACTGCAATAAACGAAGAAGAGCAGGGAAGTGGGTTGAAGCAAATAGGATAGATACATTTAAGGGGAAACTAGAACTGCGGTCAACATCCCCAGCATCAACGCACTGACCACACTCGACCAGGTCCGTTGGGCGGGCCATATTGTCCGCATGCCCGACGCGAGACTCCCAAAGCAAGCGCTCTACTCGGAACTCCTACACGGCAAGCGATCCCCAGGTGGGAAGAGGAAACATTTCAAGACCACCCTCAAAGCCTCCTTGATAAAGAGCAACATCCCTACCGGCACCTGGGAGTCCCTGGCCAAAGACCGCCCGAAGTGGAGGAAGAGCACCCAGAAGGGCGCTGAGCTCCTCGAGTCTCGTCGCCGAGAGCATGCAGAAAACAAGCGCAGGCAGCGGAAGGAGCGTGCTGCAAACCAGACTCCCCACCCACCCTTTCCTTCAACCACTGTCTGTCCCACCTGTGACACAGACTGTAATTCCCGTATTGGACTGTACAGTCACCTGAGAACTCACTTTCAGAGTGGAAGCAAGTCTTCCTCGATTTCGAGGGACTGCCTATGATGATGAGATAAGCATATGAGGGAAAAGGAAATAAAGGGTTATGCTGATAGAGTTAAACGAAGAAGGACGGGAGGAGGCTCGAGTGGAGCATAAACGCCGGCATGGACTGGTTGGGCCGAATGGCCTGTTTCTGTGCTGAATATTCTGTGCAATGTCCATTATTCTATACATAAACCACATGAACCCCTCGAACTCCAGTGTCCTGGCTGGCACTCACTCTCAATCATGCCAAAACAAATGAACTGGTCATTATCGCATGGTTGTTTGTGGGACCTTGCTTTGTGCAAATGATCTACCCCATTTGCCTCCATAACAACTGTGACTACAATTCAAAAATAATTCATGTGGCTTTGAGATGTCATGAGGATATATTTTATTCTTCCTTCTACTTTGCCCAATAATTACCTCTGCAGGTGAAGGTCCCTCTATTTTACCTAATAATCCCCAAGCCATACTGCACCACAGTGATATTTCCAACAGCAGTCTCTTTGATTGAAGATTCTAACTTAGATGTCTTGGCTGACACTCCAGTGCAGTAGCGAGGGAGTGCTGCACTATCTTTCGGATGAGACGTTAAATCGAGGCCCCGTCTGCCATCTCAAGTTAGCATAAAAGATCCCATGGCCACTATTTCGAAGAAGAGCGGGGGAGTTCTCCCCGGTGTCCTGGGGCCAATATGTATCCCTCAATCAACATCAGTAAAACAGATTAACTGGTCATTACCGCATTGCTGTTTGTGCTGTGCGCAAATTGGTTGCTGCGTTTCCTACATTATGTTGATTGAGCCAGAAATATTGGCCAGCTCACCGGGAGAACTCCCTGTTGTTCTGTGAATGGTGGCCATGGGATCTTTTACGTCCACCTGAGAGGGCAGACAGGGCCTCGGCTTAACGTCTCACCTGAAAGACAGTACCTCCGACAGCACCTCCCTTCGGTACTGCACTGGGAGCGTCAGCCTAGATTTTTATGCTCAAGTCTCTGGAGTGGGTCTATGAACCCAGAACCTTCAGAGGCGAGGGTGCTACCCACTGAGCCACTGGCTGATATATTAATGGCTTATGTTTTCCCTAGCATCTGGTAAAACCCTGGACTACATTTAGTGGGTTACATGCTACTTAGGAGCAATTTAGTCAACCCATGAGCTTGGAAATCAACCAGCTCCAGAGGCGAAGCGATAGTTTCCTAGTGAAAGCGATTTTCCGTTGGAAAAAGTCAACCTGCTGTGAATCGCAACAAACGATCCGTGTTAAGCAAGTGCAGCTCCAGGCTTTATGAGCACAGGTGTGGCAATTGAAGGGACCTGAACCTTCACTGCTGAAGCTCAGTAAAGGAATCCAGCTGCACAAAATGGGAGCCCTGGTCACAAATTCCATTCCCCCTCCACCACGGTCGCTGTTCATGCAGTTCGGAACTGATCTTCTCCCTCCCACCTCAGCTCCACATTCAGAAACTGCGTTCAGCCTCTTGCCCTCACGTGACGAAGCCTGGTCCACGCGTTATTATGTCGCTCTGCAACCCCGTAGCAGATGAGCAGGGCGAGGAAGGGATCGGACAAAGGACAATCCAAAGGACGGCTCGCCCGAGAGGAGAAAGGAATGCGTCGTGGTGGTGGTAGTAACAGTAACAATCTTGTCTCCCGCAAGATCCTGAAAATCTCCTGGGAGGACAGACGCACCAACGTCAGTGTTCTCGACCAGGTCAACATCCCCAGCATTGAAGCACTGATCACGCTCGACCAGCTCTGCTGGGCAGGCCACACTGTCCGCATGCCCGACACGAGACTCCCAAAGCAAGCATTCAACTCGGAGCTCCTACACGGCAAGCGATCCCCAGGTGGGCAGAGGAAACGTTTCACGGGACACCCTCAAAGCCTCCCTGATAAAATGCAACATCCCCACCGACACCTGGGAGTCCCTGGCCCAAGACCGCCTTAAGAAACATAGAAAATAGGAGCAGTAGGAGGCCATTCGGCCCTTCGATTCTGCACCGCCATTCAATATGATCATGGCTGATCCTCTATCTCAACACCATATTCCTGCTTTCGCCCCAAACCCCTCGATGTTTTTTGTGTCTAGAAATCAAGGGGTATGGGGAGAAAATGGAGGAAGAGCATCCAGGAGGGCGCTGAGCACCTCGAGTCTTGTCGCCGAGAGCATGCAGAAACCAAGCGCAGGCAGCGGAAGGAGCGTGCGGCAAACCAGACTCCCCACCCACCCTTTCCTTCAACCGCTGTCTGTCCCACCTGTGACAGAGACTGTAATTCCTGTATTGGACTGTTCAGTCACCTGAGAACTCACCTTTAGAGTGGAAGCAAGTCTTCCTCGATTTCGAGGGACTGCCGATGATGATGGGTAACAGTAGTGAGGGCTGATAGTGGAGGAAAACCATCCTCTCAACTGGACTGTGCAACGGGTAGCTCAAACAGAAAGAGAGAGAGAGAAGGATTGGAGCACAAACAGAGGGAAGGAAAAGATGTTTCAGAATTTGTAAGAATCCATGACTCTTCACAATCTGCCAGTGACTAGTCAGAGCAACAGAAACTTTTGATCAGGGGAACAGGGCACTGTGTGTGTGTGTGTGTGTGTGTGTATGTATGAGAGTGAGAGCACGCACAAGTGAAATAGAGAAGTGTGAGAGAGAGGGACCAAGCTAGAGAGAGAGAGAGGGAGCAAACGAGAGGGAGAGGAGGGTGTGAAAGGGAGCAAGAGAGAGGGAGCAAGCGAGAGAGAGAGGGAGGGTGTGAAAGTGTGTGAGAGGGAGTAAGAGAGAGAGGGGGGAGCAAGCGAGAGAGAGAAGAGGGAGAGGGAGCGAGAGGGAGAGAGAGTAAGAGAGGGAGGGATCAAGAGAGCGAGAGAGGGAGCAAGCAAGAGAGGGAGCGAGAGAGCGAGCAAGAGAGAGTGGGAGCAAGCCAGAGAAAGGGAGTTAGAGCGAGAGGGAGCGAGAGAGAGGGAGAGAGAGGGAGCGAGTGAGAGGGAGCAAGCGAGAGACGGAGCGAGAGAGAGGGAGCGAGAGAGCGAGCAAGAGAGAGGGAGCAAGTGAGAGAGGGAGCGAGAGAGAAAGAGAGGGAGCGAGAGGAGAGAGCAAGGGAGAGAGAGGGAGCAAGCGACCAAAATAAACAGATAAAGAGAGACATTGAGAAAGTATGTGCGTGCGCGATTTATTGTTTGGTGGCGGGTGGGATTAATACAGAACAATGGCAATTATCCAGCTTTCATCTTTCCCAGCAATGTACGACTGTGTGAAACTATTGCAAACAGCCAGTGTGCCTTTCCCACATGTGCTTCTGACGGTTATCTATTTTGAGTAAATCTCGCTGAGGAGGTTTGACGCCATGAGAACGAATCACTGAAAGGTTCACAGGATCGCGACGAGGTTCTGGTTTATGGTTTCATACAGCTTTAAATCATTTCTGCTCATGTTCAGGAACACACTGGATTCATTTTCTTCCCCGCGCCCCCCCCGCCCCCGAACCACTCCCTCCCACCCCCCCCCCCCCCCCCACCACCCCCACACCCCCGCCTCTACTCGCTGGTTCCTTTTAACCCTTGGAGACCAGCTCCAGCATCGCAGCACCAAGTCTGCAAACGGCACCCAGGATGCGGGGTTTCCTTACCCTCGGAAAGATTCGGACAAATTAGATCCGAGTCATTTTTTTCTGCCGCAGAATTTTAGATCAGAAACTGGTGTAGGTGTTTATACACGAGCCTCCGCCCACCCTACTTATGTGTCACCTGTGGCTCAGTGGGTAACACACTCGCCTCAGAGTCAGAAGATTGTGGGTTCAAGTCCCGCTCCAGGAACTTGAGCACATAAATCTAGGCTGACACTCCCAGGGCAGTACTGAGGGAGCGCTGCACTGTCGGAGGTGCCGTCTTTTGGATGTGACGTTAAACCGAGGCCCCGTCTGCTCTCTCAGGTGGATGTAAAAGATCCCACGACACTATTTCGAAGAAGAGCAGGGGAGTTATCCCCGGTGTGCTGGGGCCAATATTTACCCCTCAATCAACAAAACAAAAACAGATTATTTGGTCATTATCACATTGCTGTTTGTGGTAGCTTGCTGTGCGCAAAGTGACTATCGCATTTGCCACATTACAACAGTGACTACATTCCAAAAGTACTTCATTGGCTGTAAAGCACTTTGAGACGTCCAGTGGTCGTGAAAGGCGCTATACAAATGCAAGTCTTTCTTTTTTTTGACTTCATCTCACCCTATCAACATGTCCTTCTATTCCTCTCGCCTTCATTTATCCGGTTTCCCCTTAAAGGCATCAATGCTATTCTCCGCAACCACTCCAAGTGGTAGCAAGATTCATAATAATTGTTTTTACAGCTTTATCCCAGCGTGCACATTGACCAGAATAGCTTACTCCCTTAAGCCTTGCCCTACACATGCCACACTGTAATTCAGTAGCAGAACTAAGTGATTTAACTGCAATATTTCCATAAGGGAACGCCACCTCTGACCTTGTGTAAGACTCAGGCATAACACAATGTACAAAACGTAAGCGCAAGGGATCATAATTACAAATAAAGGACAACCAAAAAAAATAGGAAATACAGGAGCAATCCTTTTACTAAAAGGCTGGTAAGTAAGTGGAATAAATTACTACACAAAGATGGTGGAAGAAGAAATCTTAATGGGTTTCACGAAGGAACTAGACAGGTTCTGGTCAACTAGTGGGATTCAGGATTATTAGAAACTCACCAAGGAAATACTGTGGGTAAATGGGCTCGGTGGATTCTTTGAAAGAATGAAGTTGCATTTATACAGAGGCTTTCACATCATCAGGACTCCCAAAGCACATGAAACCAATGGAATACTTTTGAAGTGCCGTCACTTTGAAGGCCAATGCAGCAAACCAATTTACAGCACGTTGTAAAATATCCTTAGGTGCTTCACAGGAGGATTATCAGACAAAAGTTTAACTCTGAGCCACAGAAGGAGATTATCAGGGCAGATGAGCAAAGAGGTAGGTTTTAAGGAACGTCTGAAAAGGAGAGGCGGAGAGGTTTAGGGAAGGAATTCCAGAGCTTCGGGCCGAGACAGCTGAAGGCATGGCTGCCAATGGTGGGGCGATGAAAATCAGGGATGCTCAAGAGGCCAGAGTTGGAGGAGCACAGATTTCTCGGAAGATTGTAGGCACAGCAAGGTTCCACAAAATCAATGAGTTAAATGACGATAATCCATTTTTGAGGGATGAATGTTGGCCAAATAGTGCTTTCACTTCCATCTCAACTCGCGGCCAGTGTCCGAATTTAATGTCTCCTCCGAAAGACAGTACCTCCAACACTGCACCAAAGCATCCTCATCCGAGTGGTCTTTTTCATAACAGGACTTGAACCCACAATCTTCTGACAGAGCCCTGGTCGTACTGCACTTCGGTGCTGTGCTCAGTTTTGGTCATCGAGGTGTCACCCCTGAAGTTTGGTGCAGTCAAGCACAGAGGGGTCAGAGGACTATATTGTGAGGAGAAGCTTCAGAAGCTGGGACGGTAAAATCGAAAGGAAGTCAACGGGAAGAAAAATGTTTGTATGACAGGCAACTGATCCACTGCCCCCTCGTCAAAGTTGAAATGTACCCACCCCCCCCACCCTCGAGAGATCTTGAACCACCCCCCCCACCTCCCCCACCAATCCCCGCCCAAGGGATCTTGAGCCCTGAACAGAAGCAACTGATTATTGACCTTTAAGAATTGCACAATATATTTCACAGCTCTGATGAGGTTGATCAGGAGCAGGTCTTCAACTAATACCAGGTTACTAAAGGGGAGGAATCCAATACTGCTCGCAGTACTCCGTGGTCTTACTACGATTTCATATAGAAGAAATAGGAACAGGAGTAGGAAATACGGCCTCTCGAGCCTGCTCCGCCATTCAATAAGATCATGGCTGATCTGATCATGGACTCAGCTCCACTTCCCTGCCCGCTCCCCATAACCCCTTATCCCCATATCGTTTAAGAAACTGTCTATTTCTGTCTTAAATTTATTCAATGTCCCAGCTTCCACAGCTCTCTGAGGCAGCGAATTCCACAGATTTACAACCCTCTGAGAGATTCACTCATCTCAACCTTAAAATGCTATACACTTCGCTGCAATGTATTTGCTTAAGAATACATAGTGGCACATTGCTCTTAAGAACTAGTTGGTTTATTAACAAAGGTTTAACAATCACACTACACATTACCAGTTCATCCACCAGGCTCACAACCACCTGCCTCATCGTGGATGACCTAGACCCAACTGGCTGGGGTTTTATTGAGTCTTGTGAACATCACGTGACTGGCTAAGCCACTCACAATGCAACAGCTCTACAAACCTGTGAGCATACTCATAGGTGCATACATTACGCTCGCCAAAAACACCATTATTCCATTAGTTTTTATTTTATCGCCTTATCCACTTGAGGTGCTGCTTTTAATGTCTTGTGAACCTGAATTCCACAAAGCACCCAGCTTTTTCCTAATGATAATTATCACTTTAAAAAAAACAAAAATCTACCACCTCATATTTATTGACATCAAAATCCATCTGACGCTTTTTATTTGCCCATCCCATCACCTTATCAAGGTCCTTCTCCAGCTTCCTTTGGCCCTCAAAAGTATTAGTGCATAAAGAACTGTAGCTTGGCAGTGGAATGCTTGCTTTGCATACATGAGGCCCTGGGTTTGATCCTAGGTAGTTCCAAAACTAATTTCAATCGTTCGATAGTTTTCTGGACTCTAAGGGAATCACAGGATATGGAGATCGGGCGGGAAAATGGGTTTGAGGTCGAAGATCAGCCATGATTTTATTGAATGGCAGAGCAGGCTCGAGGGGCCTTATGGGCTACTCCGATTTCATTATTTTACTGTACCTGCTGTTTCAGAATCATCTGTGAATTTAGACACGGCTCCTTCCTTCCCAAGCACAACAGCATTGAGTATTGAGGTCCATTGCAGAAACCCAACCTCCACCTTAATGGAAATCAGCCAAATGGGCACACAGTAAGTATTTAACCTGGGAGTGTCCAATCTGTGTGTCTCAGTAGCACTGCAAGCATATTGAGCAGAATAGGCCTATACTCGCAGGAGTTTAGAAGAATGAGTAATGCGAAAATACTTCGAGAGATTGAGAGGGTAGATGCTGAGAGGTTGTTTCCCCTGGCTGGAGAGTCTAGAATGAGGGGGCATAGTCTCAGGATAAGAGGTCAGCCATTTAAGACTGAGATGGAGGAATTTCTTTACTCAGAGAGTTGTGAATCTTTGGAATTTATTACCCCAGAGGGCTGTAGCAGCTGAGTCATTGAGTATATTCAAAGCTGAGATCGATAGATTTTTGGACTCTCGTGGAATCAAGGGATATGGGGATCAGGCGGGAAAGTGGAATTGAGGTCGAAGATCAGCCGTGATCTTACTGAATGGCGGAGCAGGCTCGAGGGGTCGAATGGCCGACTGCTGCTCCTATTTCTTATGCTTACATGTCCTATTCAGTAGAACGGGGAGGGAATAATTTTTTGAAACAGGGCTGTGCAATAAAGGGCCGCTTTGTGCAGGTTTGCCCTTAATTGGCAGTTAAACACTTTGGAACGTCCTGAGGTCATGAAAGGCACTGTATAAATACAAGTTCATCTTTCTTTGTAGTAGAAAAGTTATAATAGGACAAGTGATATCAGAACACAGTGAAATGAGGGTGCGCCACTCTTAGCAAAGGAGCTTTCAACATTAGGGTTTGCATTGGAAACATAGAAACATAGAAAATAGGTGCAGGAGTAGGCCATTCGGCCCTTCGAGCCTGCACCACCATTCAATGAGTTCATGGCTGAACATGCAACTTCAGTACCCCATTCCTGCTTTCTCGCCATACCCCTTGATCCCCCTAGTAGTAAGGACTACATCTAACTCCTTTTTGAATATATTTAGTGAATTGGCCTCAACAACTTTCTGTGGTAGAGAATTCCACAGGTTCACCACTCTCTGGGTGAAGAAGTTTCTCCTCATCTCGGTCCTAAATGGCTTACCCCTTATCCTTAGACTGTGACCCCTGGTTCTGGACTTCCCCAACATTGGGAACATTCTTCCTGCATCTAACCTGTCTAAACCCGTGCTCTATGCAGGGAGCTCCCACCAACGGTGGTACACCGACCAGCCTCAGTCCATTACCATAGGCCCATTCAGAGAAGCCCCAGCTCACACCTGGGAGCAGATTGTCCAAACTCTGTCTGCTGCAGACTCAACACAGTTTCGGAGGGAGGGAAGGAGGGATACATTTTTAAACTGTTAGGTGGCAAATATCTACAAAGTAAAAGAAAACGACAGGTTTGGTTCCAGCTTGACAACACTGTAGTGTTACAGTCAGTAACACAGGGTGCTGGGGGAGAGGGGTTACTGAGTGACAGTGTGAGGGAGCTGGATTAACATCAGTAGAGAGACAGTCAGTAACACAGGGTGCTGGAGGAGAGGGGTTACTGAGTAACAGTGTGAGGGAGCTGGATTAACATCAGTAGAGAGACAGTCAGTAACACAGGGTGATATGGTCACTTCAACAGCTTGTGTCAGTTCCAATCCATCGCACCTTCGAGCTCAGCAATGAGGGCTTCAATCATTTCATTTTAAGATAGATTTGTTTTAAGTGGCTCCAATGAAGAGGCCCCTCCCCTCCACTTTACAAGGGATCTCCATGGCAAAGTTCCCACTGAAAATTATTTCGGGAAATGTAAGCATTTGTATTTTCCCCTTTGTCAGCACCACGAGGCAGAAGTGGGAATTGTTAAACAAAAAGCAGAAAACAGTCGAAAGGAAAAATAAACTCACTGTGAAAGTGCACAACCTTGAAAAGAGCATCTAACATTTGATTTGTTGAACATAATTTCACCAGTGTCCCAATATTGCAAAAAAAAACACATGCTGAGAAAAAGATCTACATTTTAAAGAGATGCTCAAGTGGTGATTCCAATTACGGACATCCTCGAACTGTGACTGAATTGGCGACAGGGTTGCATCGCTTTAGATTTTGGAAGTGCACTTTGTTTCGGAATTGTAGTTCTTTCAATTGGCTCTGGATGTCGAGATTGCAGCCGGGTTTCCATTCCTGGAAGTGGAAACCGATACGAGTGCCAGCCAGTGGCTTGGTGGGTAGCACCCTCACCTCTGGAGTCAGAAGGTTGTGGGTTCCAGTCTGACTTGAGCACCTTGGGCTGACACTCCAGTGCAGTGCTGAGGGAGTGCTGCACTGTCGGAGTGCCGCCTTCTGGATGAGACATTAAACCGGGGCCCCTGTCTGCCCTCTCGGGTGGACGTAAAGGATCCTGTGGTGCTATTCCAAAGAAGAACAGGGTAGTCAACCCCGATGTCTCGGGCCAGTATTTATCCCTCATTCAACATCACTAACATAGATAATTTGGTCATTGTCACATTGCTGTTTGTGGGAGCTTGCCTTGTGAAAATTGGCTGGCGCGTTTTCTACATTACAACAGCGACCACACTTCATTGGCTGTAAAGTGTTTCGGGATGTCCGGTCACCGTGAAAGGTGCTGTATAAACACAAGTCTTTCTTTCTTTACGCAGGAAATGCTCATTAAATGCAAGCTCGATCCAGCAGTGACTCGACAGACGCACACTCTCACCCGCCCCTCGAGTCTGTGCGCACTCATTCCGAAACTAATCCCACTGTCCAATTCATACCCCGTAGCCCTGTATCTTCAAAACATTAGTTAATGTTTCCTTAAAATGTTCTTCCCTGTGGAAAAGTATTTCTTGCTCCAACAGTCCTCTATGTAAAGAGAATTCTCCTCAGCTCACGCCTCACTCTCCCTGTGACAATTCTAAATCGATGGCCCCCTTGGTCATCGACTCCCCAACCTGAGGAAGTTGGTCACATGAGCAAACGAACAATGGCGGACAGATGGGGCCGGATTTTCGGCAGGTTTGCGACCGTGTTTGCGCTGCGAGCTCACCCTCCGCGGGGAAAACCTGGTCGCAAAGCCCGGTTGGCGGGATCCTTGGGGACCTGTTTGTGGCGGCGCTTCCAAGTACCGCCGGGTAGAGGTGCGCCGATGTGCAACGACACTGATTGCGATTGCGATCGACTTTCGGCTCTCTCCCGACCCGTACGCCGCGCCCAGAATAACGACAGGTCAAACCTGTCGGTAAAGCTCTGCCAGCAGCGGTAAAAGAACCAAAACCTGCAAAAAAGGTAAGTTAAATTTTGTATTTAAAACATTTTTTTTTTGCAGCGATTAGATAGTTAAGGGGCTTATAACTGTTTTTGGAATTTTTTTTTTCCTCCACCCAAGGCCTCTCTCGCAGCGCAAACAACCCCGGACTAAAGTTGCCGAAACTCGCAGTTTGCGCCGTGAATGCTTGTGCAACGCCCCCCCCCCCCCGTTACCGATGCTCGTAAGGGCCAAAAGTTCGGCCTAAAAATTGTAGCACAGCGCAAACGGAAAGTTTCATGTATCGCTGCCGTTTTCGCCGAGAAACCCCAAAAGCCGAAAATCCGGCCCGTAAAGTCCATCGAGTCTGTCCCACCCAATTGTGGTACCTGTGATCACACTGTATACTCTCCTACCCACGTACCCATGAGATCTCTTGGGAGAGGCGAAAAAACAGATTTAGGCCAATTTGATAAAACAAAATCTGGTCAATTCCTCTCCGACCCATCTAGGCAACCGAAACTTGCCCAGGAGATGGGCAATAAAAGCTGGTCTTGCCGTCCCATAAACACATTTTAAAAAAAATCACTCTGGCCCTGAATTTCCTGCAGTGCCTACCTTACACAAGAGGGGATTGCCACCCCAACCAGAAACAGATCTCACTCTCACATGACGGGTCACAGACCTGAAACATTAACTCTGTTTCTCTCTCCACAGGTGCTGTCTGACCCGCTGAGTATTTCCAGCATTTTCTGTTTTATCCCGCTTGAAGGAACTCAGCAAATCAGATCCAGCGCACGAGTCGACAGCCTGTTCTCGAGGTCCACTATTCTCTGGGAAAAGAACCACCTCTTGACATCTAACCTAGATCTGAACTTAAATTTGTGACCCCTGGGCATTCCTGCTCCCTCTATTGAAGCCCGGCATAACTATAAAAACTTCTATTGTTAGATGTGGTGGCCCTTACGGCTAAAGGGATCAAGGGATATGGAGAGAAAGCAGGAATGGGATACTGAGGTGAATGATCAGCCATGATCATATTGAATGGCGGTGCAGGCTCGAAGGGCCAAATAGCCTACTCCTGCACCTATTTTCTATTTTTCTATTGAATTTCCTCTCTGTTGCATTGCAAATAGTCCAGTCTCGTCTCATAATTAAAGTCTTGCTTTGCTGCCATTATTCCACACTGAATCTACACTATATACCCTCTCTGACATTTTGGATAATTTTTATTCCCCCCCCCCCCCCCACTCCCTACTGCTACACTGACTGTGATCAACAAAGCTTAGTACATTACAACATTTCTTACGAGTTACGAGGAGAGATTACACAAATTAGCGGTGTATTCCCTAGAGTTTAGACAGTTAAGGGGTGATCTGATCAAAGTTTTCAGGATATAAAGTGAACCGATAGGGTAGATCGAGGGAAACTATTTCCGCTGGCTGGGGAGTCTAGGACTTGGGGGCACAGTCTAAAAATTAGAGCCAGACCTTTCAGGAGTGAAATTACGAAGCACTTATCTACACAAAGGGTGGTAGAAGTTTGGAACTCTCTTTTGCAAATGGCAATTTTTTTTTAATTTATTCATGTGGGCGTCGCTGGCAAGGCCAGCATTTATTGCCTGTCCCTGACTGCCCTCGCGAAGGTGGTGGTGAGCTGCCTTCTTGAACCGCTGCAGTCCGTGTGGTGAAGGTGCTCCCACAGTGCTGACTTTGTTGTAACAGTTTTGTATAATTGACTGTCTCGCTGGGCCATTTCACAGGGCAGTTAAGAGTCAACCACATTGCCGTGGGTCTGGAGTCACATATAGGCCCAGACCGGGTAAGGACAGCAGATTTCCTTCCCTAAAGGACATCAGTGAACTCGATGGGTTTTTAACAACAATCAATAGTTTCATGGTCACCATTACTGAACCTAGCGTTATTATAAACTCCAGATTTATTTAATGGACTGAATTTTAAATTCCACAGCTGCCATGGTGGGGTTTGAACTCATGTCTCCGGAACATTAGCCCAGGCCTCTGGATTACTAGTCCAGTAACATAACCACTATGCTACCATACCCCCTAAAGATGCTGGGTCAATTGCTCATTTTAAATCAAAGATCGATAGCTTTTTTGTTAACCAAAGGTATTAAGGGACACGGGCCAAAGGCGGGTGTGTGGAGTTAGATCACAGATCAGCCATGATCTCACTGAATGGTGGAGCAGGCTCGAGGGGCTGAATGGTCTCCTCCTACTCCGATGTTCCTTACATTTACAAAAGTGACTCGACTTCAAAAGTACTTCATTGGCTGCGAAGGGCTTTGGGACATCCTGAGGTCGTGAAAGGCGCTATATAAATGCGAAGTATTTTTCTCAGTAGGGAACTAACCTGGGACCTGCTGCACTCTATGCCTTAGTCCCACACCTGGCAGCTGCATTACCCATTGGGGAAGAGGAGCAAGGGGAAGCCTTTAATTCCTCGCGATATGCAGCTAACTGGAACGATACTGTGCGATTGCCAGAGTTTACTTGCACTGCCAACAACACGCCTAGATGTTTATGAAAGGCAAGCTTGTTTTCTTTCGCAAAAAAAGAAAGAAAAATGGCGACGGTTAAAAGGTTTTAAGAAAAGATATTAAAACAAATGACCGGAGGCTATTATGAAAGAATCCTCCAGTGGAACCCAGTGACACCTCCTTACTTCCCCCCACAGGAGCTATCTGACCACAAGCTGAACTGGAATTATGAAATTAAGGGCTTCCAGTAACATTAAGGACCGGAGAGCAAAACAAGATACTTTTCCTCATGACATTGATTGTCAATTTACAAGTAAAACTCCCGGGACACAGAGCAATCTATGAAAAATGTATGTAAGTATGTATATCTATATATATATTTATATACATATCAAAAGCCACAAATCCTCGAGGCCATCTCCAACATCTGGAAAGTAACTATTCCCAAATTCTCGCTCTGTTGCCAAATGCCGCATGCTCCAACAATTACCCTGAATTCCATCACACTTAAAACATTGTGTGTTAAACCCTACTTTTGAGGTCATGTACTTTGCAATGACTTTCTCTCTACATTTTTATAACTTTAATTTTTTTTAATATATAAAAGACAGTTCCCACTTCAGTACTTTGGGGCTGAATTTGACTTTCTTTCCCAGCACGCGGGTTAAAGTCAAACCTCTCCCAGCTCCCCAAAAAATAAATTATTTGTAACGCAAAGCAGATCATTAAAATTCGCACCGGGCAAGCTTTTAACCGAAAGATGTTTGAAGCCAACAGCCGGCATCCGATGATACCAAACCACACGATCAATGCTTGACAGGGGAGGCTCGTAGATCTTTAGCTGTACTGGACTTCATTATATTGCAAGAATACAGAACATACATATTCAGAATATTTCAAGGCCTGCTCAGTGCCGATTGCCTTACCCGCGCAGTTCCACGTCCTTACGCCCTTGGAAGTGCAAAGGTGAGCAACAGAGTTTACTCTGGGAATGAATAAATCATGAGAAAAAGTATCCCCACCCCCCTTTGCTGCCGAGATTCAACCAAGAACCAGGCACTATGGTTCATTCTGAAGGCTTTAAACTCACGGGGACCTTCTCCCTCCCAAATCCAAAACAAACAGTAGCATTGAAACATAGAAACATAGAAAATAGGTGCAGGAGTAGACCATTCGGCCCTTCGAGCCTGCACCACCATTCAATATGATCATGGCTGATCATGCAACTTCAGTACCCCATTCCTGCTTTCTCTCCATACCCCTTGATCACTTTAGCCGTAAGGGCCATATCTAACTCCCTCTTGAATATATCCAATGAGCTGGCATCAACAACTCTCTGCGGTAGAGAATTCCACAGGTTAACAACTCTCTGAGTGAAGAAGTTTCTCCTCATCTCAGTCCTAAATGGCTTACCCCTTATCCTTAGACTGTGACTCCTGGTTCTGGATTTTTCCAACACCGGGAACATTCTTCCTGCATCTTTCTGCCCAGTCCCGTCAGAATTTTATCTTAGAGGCTGTTTCCCCTAGCTAGAGAATCTAGAACTTGGGGTCACAGTCTCAGGATAAGGGGTTGGTCATTTAGGACTGAGATGAGGAGGAATTTCTTCACTCAAGAAAGTGAATCTATGATTTTCTGAACCCCAGAGAGCTGTAGATGCTCAGTCAATGAGTATACATTCAAGATTGAGATTGATAGATTTTTAGGCACTAAGGAATATGGAGATAGGGTGGGATAGTGGAGTTAATGTAGAAGTTCAGCCATGATCTTATTGAATGGTAAAGCAGGCTCGGGGAGGTACGTATGGCCTACTCCTGCTCCTATTTCTTATGTTCTTATTAGGTAGATGGAATAAGAACATAAGAAATAGAAGCAGGAGTAGGCCATATGGCTCCTTGAGCCTGTTCCACCATTTAATACGATCATGGCTGATCCAATAATGGACTAAGGTCCACTTCCCTGCCCGCTCCCCATAACCCCTTAATCCCTTATCAGTTAAGAAACTGTCTAACTCTGTCTTAAATTTATTCAATGTCCCAGTTTCCACATCTCTCTGAGGCAGTGAAATCCACAGATTTACAACCCTCTGAGAGAAGAAATTCCTCCTCTTCTCAGTTTTAAATGGGCGGCCCCTTATTCTAAGATTATGCCCCCTAGTTCTAGTCTCCCCCATCAGTGGAAACATGCTCTCTGCATCCACCTTGTCGAGCCCCTCATAATCTTATACGTTTCGATAGGAATGGGAGAGACGCGTGTGGAGTGTGAATACCAGCACACTAGTTGGGTTGAATGGCCTGATACTGTGCTGTATATTCTATGTAAGGGCAGTCAGGCACACAAAGGCAGACTAAAGCAGCAACGTTTGCTGGAACCAACATCACAAGGCACATTGAAGCCCCACACAGGGAGATCTCAATGTGGTGGCAGTCTATTCTAAAAGGATTACACCAGCATAAAGCCGCACAGGCACGGTGCCCTTACCGTGAGACTGTGCCGCCTAGATCCAGATGCTCCAGCCAGGGGAAACAATCTGTCAATCCCCCTCAGAATCTTATATGTTTCAAAGAGATTACCTCTTATTCTTCCAAACTCCAGCGAGTTTAGGCCCATTCTACTCAATCTCTCCTCATAAGACAATCCTCTTATCTCAGGCTCCACATGAGCCTCCTTCCACCTTACTCTGCATCTCAGCCTCTCGTTAATTTGGTGCAAGAGGGCAACAGCAGTGAAGAGGGCGACTGAATTGGACGTCACCATAATCCAGGTGGGTGATTGGAGCGACATGATCAGGGCCCAGGAGAGGCGTGAGTTCGGGGCCCAGAAGAGGCAAGGGCCCAGGGGCAGTACGGGCCCAACCCACACCACGACATGTGTGCGCACTAGTTCCGTGCAACAGAGCTGGTCTTCAGTTGTCTTGGTCAATCCTTGCCACTGGACCAAGGCCTAGCTCTGTCAAGCCCATGTGGTGGCTGGTGTGCAACGGCCACCACACGTAAAAAAAATCCACGCACAGGCATCTTCCACCCTTCAACATGTAGTTCGCGATCTGGAATATTAGGTCCTTCATTGTGAACTCATCCCTTTTTGGTGTGGAAGCAAGTCATCCTCGCTTCGAGGGACTGCCTAAGAGAAGAATTTTAACAGGGGAGTAAGTAAGGTTGATGCAGTTTACCTCAGTTCTCCTGGTTAAGACAAAGAATGAGCTGGGTTTCTCGCTCCCGATTGCTCCATAGCGACTACTGTCCCTCTGTGTGCACCTGTGTCTATGTGTCGGTACTGCGTCTACGTGCATTGTGTCCGCTTTTTTTCATTCACGGCATGCGGGCATCGCTGGCAAGCCCAACATTTATTGCCCATCTCTAATTGCCCTCGAGAAGGTGATGGTGAGCCGCCTTACACAACTGAGTGGCTCGCTGGGCCATTTCAGAGGGCGGTTAAGAGTCAAACACATTGCTGTGGGTCTGGAGTCACGTATAGGACAGACCTTAAAAGATATTAGTGAACCAGATGGGTTTTTACGACAATCCGGTAGTTTCATGGTCACCATTACTAGCTTTTAAGATTCCAGATTTATTTAATTAACTGCATTTAAATTTCCACAGCTGCCGTGGTGGGATTTGAACTTGTGTCTCAGGATCATTAGTCCAGGCACCTAACTACTATGCTACCGTACACACTTGGGCGTCTGTGTACGTCTGTGCCTGTGTGCGTGCAGGATATTAAATTGCAGAGAGGAAGAGACTGGGGCTGTGACACGTCCAATTACTGAAGAGCCAGCGACACTTACCTTTAGGCTCACAGATTAAGAATTGCCACTTGGGAAAGATGTGGGAGGACCGAGGTTACTTATGGAGATCTAACTCGGCCAAGAACCAGTGCCATCACGGAAAGGTTTATACTCAAAAAATATTCTTTTACAATTCCAATTAAATTGCTCTATTTTTAAAATGTCTCCCTCTTGAAGTTTAGCTGCAAATCACTCGAGACTTCACTTGCGGTTTGTTATAACTTTTAGCCACCTGAATCTTATATGTAATTATACACTCATAACTGACAAGCAGTAAGTGGTAAGTGAGTTGTTAGACAGGCCATCATCAGCGAAATATAAATGGGTATTATATACTTGTCGGTTACTTTTGCTGTTTGTATGTGAAACCATCAATTAAATAGTCTCTTTTTAAAAAAAGTGCCAGCTTCGCTCAGTGGCAGCACTCGTGCCTCTGGGTCAGAAGGTCGTAGGTTCAAGCCCCATTCCAGGGACTTGAGCACATAATCCAGGCTGACACTCCCAGTGCGGTGCTGAGGGAACGCTGCACTGTCGGAGGTGCCGTCTTTCGGATGAGACGTTAAACCGAGGCCCCGGCTGCTCTCCCAGGTGGACAGAAAATATCCCATGGCACTATTTTTAAAGAAGAGTAGAGGGTTTTTCCCTAGTTTTCTGCCCAATATTTATTCCCCAACCAACATTACCTGGTCATTACAGGTAGAGCATCCGAAATCCGGAAACCTCGGGACCGAGGCCCTTCAGGATTTGGGGTATTTCCGGATTTCGAAACGTCTTTCCAACATCCCGAATCCAGAAACGCCTGGGCCGAGGTAAGGGAGCTGCAGCGGAGGGTCTGGGGCCACGGAAGGTCTGGGGCAGCGGAGGGTCCGGGGAGGCGGAGGGTCCGGGGCGGCGGAGGGCCCGGGGAGGAGGGAGGGTCCGGGGCGGCGTAGGGTCCGGGGTGGAGGAGGGTCCGGGGCGGAGGGAGGGTCCGGGGAGGCGGAGGGTCCGGGGAGGCGGAGGGTCCGGGGAGGAGGGAGGGTCCGGGGCGGCGGAGGGTCCGGGGCGGAGGGAGGGTCCGGGGAGGCGGAGGGTCCGGGGAGGCGGAGGGTCCGGGGCAGCGGAGGGTCCGGGGAGGCGGAGGGTCCGGGGCGGCGGAGGGCCCGGGGAGGAGGGAGGGTCCGGGGCGGCGTAGGGTCCGGGGTGGAGGAGGGTCCGGGGCGGAGGAGGGTCCGGGGCGGAGGGAGGGTCCGGGGAGGCGGAGGGTCCGGGGAGGCGGAGGGTCCGGGGCGGCGGAGGGTCCGGGGAGGCGGAGGGTCCGGGGCGGCGGAGGGTCCGGGGAGGAGGGAGGGTCCGGGGCGGCGTAGGGTCCGGGGTGGAGGAGGGTCCGGGGCGGAGGAGGGACCGGGGCGGAGGGAGGGTCCGGGGCGGAGGGAGGGTCCGGGGCGGAGAAGGGAGGGTCCGGGGCGGAGAAGGGAGGGTCCGGGGCGGTGGGAGGATCCGGGGCAGAGGAGGGTCCGGGGCGGAGGGAGGGTCCGGGGCGGAGGGAGGGTCCGGGGCAGAGGAGGGTCAGGGGCTGAGGAAAGTCCGGGGCGGAGGGAGGGTCCGGGGCAGAGGGAGGGTCCGGGGCAGAGGAGGGTCCGGGGCGGAGGAGGGTCCGGGGCGGAGGAGGGTCCGGGGCGGAAGGAGGGTCCGGGGCCGAGGAGGGTCCGGGGCGGAGAAGGGAGGGTCCGGGGTGGAGGAGGGTCAGGGGCTGAGGAGAGTGTGGGGCGGAGAAGGGAGGGTCCGGGGCGGAGAAGGGAGGGTCCGGGGCGGAGAAGGGAGGGTCCGGGCCGGAGGGAGGGTCTGGGCCGGAGAGTGTCCAGGCCATGGAAGGGGGGGCCACAGAGGGTTCAGGGGCGGCAGCATCGGCAGCCGGGAAAACCTGCATTGAAGACCTGGAAAAAGGGTATGTTAAAGATTTCATTTTTTAATTATTTTTCAGAGATTTAGTATGCAAGAGTTTTGTGAATTTTTATTTTTTGGAATTTTTTTTCCCCCCTCCCTAGGCCCAGCTTACATAAGAATTAGGAACAGGAGTAGGCCATCTAGCCCCTCGAGCCTGCTCCGCCATTCAATAAGATCATGGCTGATCTGGCCGTGGACTCAGCTCCATTTACCCGCCCTCTCCCCGTAACCCTTAATTCCCTTATTGGCTTGCAGCAGAGCCAAAAATACTACTGTCGCCTTTTTTAAAAATGTCTGGATTTCGGAACACTTTCCAGATTCCGGACGACCCCTCCACGGATCAGTGCAATGTGCGGATTTCGGAACATTCCGAATCTTTTGGAATTCTCTACCCCAGAGGGCTGTGGAAGCTCAGTTGTTGAGTATATTCAAGGCAGAGATCAATAGATTTTTGGATATTAAGGGAATCAAGGGATATGGGGATAGTGCAAGCAAGTGGAGTTGAGGTAGATCAGCCATGATCTTATTGAGTGGCGGAGCAGGCTCGAGGGGCCGAATGATCTACTCCTGCTTCTAATTCTTATGATCAATCAACAGTACAATATGTTTCGCTCTTCTAAACTTGCGTTCTGTCTGGCGAGAACTGCGTAACTTTAGGATGAATTACTGTCTGTTTCGTGGTACTGATTGGAGCAATTTGACGTGATGGTTAGTATCACACTGAAATCAATATTGGCTTTTGTGTAATTTTCTGAAGTGTCCTGCTATCAATTAATACATGAAATAAGAATATAAGAAATAGGAGCAGGAGTAGGCCATACAGCCCCTCGAGCCTGCTCCGCCATTTAATACGATCATGACTGATCTTCGACCTCAACTCCATTTTCCCGCCCGCTCTCCATATCCCTTGATTCCGCTAGCGTCGAAAAATCTAGCGATCTCAGCCTAGAATATACTCAACGACTGAGCATACACATCCCATTGGGGTAGAGAATTCAAAAGATTCACAACCCTCTGAGTGAATGAATTCCTTCTCATCTCAGACTTACATGGCCGACCCCTTATCCTGAGTCTATAACCCCTGGTTCTAGACTCTCCAGCCAGGGGGAAACAGCCTCTCAGCATCTATCCTGTCAATTCCCCTCAGAATCTTATATGTTTCAAACAGATCACCTCTCATTCTGCTAAACATCAGGCCCAACTATAGCCCTAATCTACTCAATTTCTCCTCATGGGACAACCCTCTCAACCCAGGAATCAATCTAGTGAACCTTCGTTGCACCTCCTCTACAGCAAGTGTACCCTTCCTCGTGACAACTACTGAATCTCAAATTGTGTACTACTTATGCTGCATGACTAATATCTATATTAGAAACCTTACATTTACATGCATTTCCACTTTTTCAATTTCATAATATCCTATGAATATAAATCATGTAAACTGGTCACGCTGTAATTGCAGCCTCTCACCAGTGGTGGCGCCGTAGTGCCTTAGATTTCCATCTTCCAACTGCTCAGCCTGCGCTGCAGAGAAATTCTATGCCCCAACCACCTCTTCTACACTAATTCCAATAGCTTTCCAATGTAACTTTAATGAACATAAAATCTAAGGACTGCAGAAAAATAAGGACAGAATGTATCACTTTAAAATGGGGGCTGAACTGCATCTGCATGGCCTGGTTTTCCCAAGAGTATAGAAGAGTAACAGGAAATTTAACTGAGGTGTTTACGATGATTAAATGATTTGATAGACCAGATGGAGAACAACAATTTCCTCTGATGGAGGAGTCCAGAACAAGGCGGCATAATCATAAATTTAGAGCTAGGTCATTCAGGGGGTGTGGAAATCTGGAACATTCTCTCCCCCCAAAAGCTGGGACTCAATTAAAAATATAAAAACCGAAAGATATTTATTATTGGGTAAGGGTATTATAAAAGGATGTGGAACCAAGGTGGGAAAATGGAGATAAGGTACAGATTAGCAATGATCTCATTGAATAGTGGAACAGGCTCGAGGGGCTGAATGGCCATCTCCTGTTTCTATGGTCCAATTACCCCCTCAGCCTCTGACGGTGCTTGACCTGAAGACTATATTTGGTTGTGGAGTCCGGTTCGTTGGACATATTCAAAAGGGAGTTAGATGTGGCCCTTACGGCTAAAGGGATCAGGGGTTATGGAGAGAAGGCAGGGGTGGGGTACTGAGATTGCATGATCAGCCATGATCATATTGAATGGTGGTGCAGGCTCGAAGGGCTGAATGGTCTGCGTCTGCTCCTGCACCTATTTTCTATGTTTCTATGTCTTTACCCCTTAGGTGGAATGTCACAGGATATCAGCGGACAATGTTTGGAAAGTCTTCCCAGTAGCGTGCTTCTTGCAAATGCTACAATACTTTCCACATCACATTTTCCCCAGTCACGCCCCTATTGTTATGGAACAGAAATATCCTCCAACTCACAGTGAGCAAAAGCACAATGGATCCGCTGTTTTATATATATATATATATATATTTTTTTTTATATAAGTGTATTTTCCAATATGATGCTGAGCTACATCTGTTGCCCACGACCCCCCCGGCTTCTTATTTTAAACAAAAACCCAATTCTACAGAGTTACGCAGCAGCATTCAACAGTTCTGCCTTGAGGGGGTTGTCCAAAGGAAACAAATTAAAAACTTCAATTTAAAAAAGGTTTGCCTGTGGGTGGGTATGTCCAAGGGAGACTTTATATTTCATAAAATATTTGTTAGTCATAAAAACATCCTTGCACAGCCCTGTTGCTGGCAGTTGGGTCCAGCCAGCTAGGTGGGGTCTTGGCTTCCAAATTCAGCTTTGTCTTAATCGGCACTCTGACCTCCTTGCATATTGGCATTCCTTTTTAAATTCATTCTTGGAAATATGGACCTCGCTGGTAAGGCCGTCATTTAATGGTCGTCCGCAGTTTAAAAAAGACTTGCACTTCTATAGTCCCTTTCACAACCACCAGACTTCCCAAAGCGCTTTACAGCCAATGAAGTACTTTTTCAAGTGCAGTCACTGTTTTAATTTGGGAAACGCAGCAGCCGATTTGTGCACAGCAAGCTCCCAAAAACAGCAACGTGATAATGGCCAGATAATCCATTTTAGTAATGTTGATTGAGGGATAAATATTGGCCAGGACACCAAGCAGAACTCCCCTGCTCTTCTTCAAAATAGTACCATGGGATCTTTTACATCCACCTGAGAGGGCAGACAGGACCTTAGTTTAACGTCTCATCTAAAAGATGCACCTCCGACAGTGCAGCAGTCCCTCAGCACTGCACTGGGAGTGTCAGGCTAGATTTATGTGCTCAAGTTCCTGGAGTGGGACTTGAAACTACAACCTTCCTTTGAGAATATATATCAGTGATTAAGACTTGAATGTAAGGGATATGATTAAGAAGTTTACAGATGATACTAAAATCGGCCGTGTGGTTGATAATGAAGAAGAAAGCTGTAGATTGCAGGAAGATATCAATGAACTGGTCAGGTGGGCAGAACAGTGACAAATGGAATTCAATCAGGAAAATTGCGAGGTAATGTATTTGTGGAGGGCTAACAAGGAAAGGGAATATACATTAAATGGTAGCACAATGAGAAGTGTAGAGGAACAAAGGGACCTTGGAGTGCATGTCCACAGATCCCTGAAGGTAGCAGGCCGGGCAGATAAGGTGGTTAAGAAGACGTAAGGAATACTTGCCTTTATTAGCCGAGGCATGGAATACAGGAGCAGGGAGGTTATGCTTGAACTGTATAAAGCACTAGTTAGGCCACAGCTAAAGTACAGCGTGCAGTTCTGGTCACCACATTACAGGAAAGATGTGATTGCACTCGAGAGGGTACAGAGGAGATTTACCAGGATGTTGTCTGGACTGGAGAACTTTAGCTATGAGGAAAGATTGGATAGGCTGGGTGTGTTTTCTTTGGAATAGAGGAGGCTGAGGAGAGACACTATTGAGGTGTATAAAATTATGAGAGGCCTGGATAGAGTGGATAGGAAGGACCTATTCCCCTTAGCAGAAGGGGTCAACAACCAGGTGGCATAGATTTAAAGTAATTGGTAGGAGGTTTAGAGGGGATTTGAGGGGAAATTTCTTCACCCAGAGGGTTTTGGAGGTCTGAAACTCACTGCCTGAAAGGGTGGTAGAGGCAGAAACCCTCACCACATTTAAAAAGTACTTGGATATGCACTTGAAGTGCCGTAACCTACAGAGCTACGGACCAAGAGCTGGAAAGTGGGATTAGGCTGGGTAACTCTTTGTCGGCCAGAGCGGACATGATGGGCCAAAATGGCCTTCATCCGTGCTGTAAATGTCTATTTCTATGATTCTATGAGAAGGTGATGGTGAGCCACCTTCTTGAACCGCTGCAGTCCGTGTGGTGAAAGTACTCCCACAATGCTGTTAGGGAGGGAGTTCCAGGATTTTGAACCAGCGACAATGAAGGATCGCCTATATATGCCCCAAGTCGGGATGGCGTGTGACTTGGAGGGGAACGTGGAGATGATGGTGCTCCCATGCACCTGCTGCCCTTGTCCTTCAAGGTGGTGGAGGTCGCAGGTTTGGAGGTCGCAGGTTTGGAGGTCGCAGGTTTGGAGGTCGCAGGTTTGAACCCTAATTCTAAAATTGACGTCAGCTCTCCTAAGTAACTACAATAAATATAGAATACTGCATAAAAATAAAAGACAGAAAGTATGACTTTAAAATGGGGACTGAATTATGTCAGCATGTCCTGGTCCAATTACCCAAGTTTTATGGTACTCGTGCGATACAGGTTTTCCAACTTTAGACTTTCCATTCTGAGTTGGGGGTTTAATCATAGAATCTTATTGCACAGATGTAGCCCATTCGGCCCATCGTGCATGTGCCTGTGCCAGCTCTTTGAAAGAGCGATCCAATTCACCCCACTCCCTTGCTCTTTCGCCATAGCCTTCAATGTTCTCGCCTTCAATATTTATCCAATTCCCCTTTAATACTGAATCCGCTTCCACCATCCTATCAGGTAGCAGATTTCCAGATCGTAACAGCTCGCTGCGTAAAACTATTCTCCTCATCTCACCTCTGGCTCTTTCGCCAATGACCTTAAATCTGTGCCTGGTTACCGACCCTTCTGCCAATGAAAACAGTTTCTCCTTATTTACCCAATCAAAATCCTTCATGATTTTACGCGCCTCCATTAAATCTGCCCTTACCCTTCTCTGCTCGAAGGAGAACAAGACAAGCTTCTCTAGTCTCTCAACGAAGGGGAGGATTTCAGAGGAAAGACATCTTATTGCAATTGAGACCGCAGAATATAGTGTACAGTTTTGGTCTCCTTCCCTAAGGAAGGATATACTTGCCATTGAGGGAGTACAACGACGGTTCACCAGACTGATTCCTGGGATGGGCATAATTGTCCTATGAGGAGAGATTGAGTACACTAGGCTTATATTCTCTCGAGTTTAGAAGAATGAGAGGTGATCTCATTGAAACATACAAAATTCTCACAGGGCTTGACAGGGTAGATGTAGGGAGGATGTTTCCCCTGGCTGGGGAGTCTAGAACCAGGGGGTCACAGTCTAAGGATAAGGGGTAAGCCATTTAGGACCAAGATGAGGAGAAACTTCTTCACCCAGAGTGGTGAACCTGTGGAATTCTCTACCACAGGAAGTTGTTGAGGCCAATTCACTAAATATATTCAAAAAGGAGTTAGATGTAGTCCTTACTACTAGGGGGATCAAGGGATATGGCAAGAAAGCAGGAATGGGGTACTGAAGTTGCATGTTCAGCCGTGAACTCATTGAATGGCGGTGCAGGCTCGAAGGGCCGAATGGCCTACACCTGCACCTATTTTCTATGTTTCTATGTATATTCAGGACAGAGATCAATAGATTGTTGGATATTAAGGGAATCAAGGGATATGGGGATGGTGCAGGAAAGTGGAGTTGAGGTAGAAGATCAGCCATGATCTTATTGAATGGTGGAGCAGGCTCGAGGGGCCGAATGGCCGACTCCTGTTCCTAATTCTTATGTTCTTTTCAAATTGCACTGGTTCTGTTGAGTGTCAGTTCTTTCACTGCCGATACGAAGGGTTGCTGCAGTCACCCGTTGCCAGGGTTACTGACCAACCGGTGAGGACTAATCGGTTGTTAGTCATAGTTGAGAGAGGAATGTTGGGTCAGTGCAGGGAACTCCCTGTTCCGCCTCAAATACTGCTGTGGAACCTTTGAGGGTGCATCTGAACAGGCAAATGGTGCCTAGGTTCAACATTGCATCCAAAAGCACTCCCTCAGCAGTGCACTGAAGTGTCAGTCTAGAATAAGTGCTCAACTCCTGGAAATCTTCTGACTGAGACTGAGGTGGGGCTGATAACAAACTAAGCAAAGCTGACTCTTAAAATGTGGTCACCTCCAAGATTATTTTGGATGCAGCTCAGTGGGAACAAAGGCACACTCACTACATGGTGGCAGCCAGTGGCTCAGTGGGCAGCAGAAGGTTTTGGATTCAAGTCCCACTCCAGAGATTCGAACATGTATATCTAGGCTGACACCCCCAGTGCAGTGCTGAGGGAGTGCTGCACTGTCGGAGGTGCCGTCTCTCGGATGAGACGTTAAACCGTGGCTCGCCTGCTCTCCCAGGTGGGCATAAAAGATTCCTCGGCACTATGTCAAAGAAGAGCAGGGGTGTTCCCTCTGGTGCCCTGGCACACAGTCATACTTCAATCACTGAAACAGAGTATCTCATCATTATTACATTGCTGTTTGTGGGAGCTTGCTGTGCGCAAATCGGCTGCCGCATTTCCTACATTACAACAGTGACTTCCAAAAGTACTTCATTAGCTGTAAAGCAATTTGGGACGTCCGGTGGACGCGAAAAGCGCGATATGAATGCAAGACTTTTTTCTTACTGGTAACCTCAACATAACCTGCACGTTACCTGTTGGTTTGCATAGATTGCAAGGAAATGGTACTGAGACGTAAACTGTTTATGACTCTCACCTCTGAACCAGTTGAAAATGCCGTAAGCAGACACTCTCCACCCAGGCTTAAGTTAATTCCAAACCCTTTTACGCTCTGATACCGACCAGGTTTCTGTGGAACTGACCTGTCACAAAACATCTTGTGTATTTGTACAGAAATTTGTTGGCAGCTTCTGGTTGGAACAGATTCCAGAACCTCACGCGCAGAACAATTACAATGGCAGTTTTTTTCCACAGTCGCTCGGGCAGTTTGGGGGGGGTGTGGCGGGGGGGGGGGGGGGGGGGGGGGAAGTTTGATTTTTCACTTGCTCGGTCGGTTCTCGTCCCCTTCCCCTCCCTATACCAAGTCAAACAATGACACAAAGAGCAGTTCCGATGAAAGATTTGGAATATACAAACACATCATCATCATCATCGGAATCGAGGAAGACTTGCTTCCACTCTAAAAATGAGTCCTTAGGTGGCTGAACAGCCCAATACGAGAGCCATCGTCCCCGTCACAGGTGGGACAGATAGTCGTTGAGGGAAGGGGAGGGTGGGACTGGTTTACCGCACGCTCTTTCCGCTGCCTGCGCTTGGTTTCTGCATGCTCTCGGCGACGAGACTTGAGGTGCTCAGTGCCCTCCCGGATGCACTTCCTCCACTTAGGGCGGTCCAGCTAGGGCTTCAAACACTGGTGCAGGAAAGTTTCAGGAGTGAAATTGGAAAATTTCAGAATGATCGAAAGGAGGCATTTACATAACCCCCTTGTCATGTAGAATGAACCACAGAATGGTTGCAGCACAGAAGGAGGCCATTCGGCCCATCGCGCCTGAGTTGACTCTCTCAGATCCATCGCGAATTGCCACGCACACCACAATTTACCTTGACTATCATAATTCTGCAATGCTTGATGTTATAAAAATAGAAACACTTGCATTTCTATAGCTCCTTTCATGATCACTGCACGTCCCAAAGTGCTTTACAGCCAATTAAGTACTTTTTGAAGTGTGGTCACTGTTGCAATGTAGGAAGCGTGCCAGCCAATTTGCGCACAGCAAGCTCCCACAAACAGCAATGCGATAATGACCGGATCATCTGCCTTTTAGAAATGCTGGTTGAGGGATAAATATTTGCCAGGACACCAGGGAGAACTCCCGTGCTTTACTTTGAAATAGTGGCCGTGGGACCTTTTACGACCTGAGACAGCAGACGGGGCCTCGGTTAAACGTCTCATCTGAAAGACGGCACCTCCGACAATGCAGCACTCCCTCAGTACCACACTGGGAGCGTCAGCCTAGATTTTTGTGCTTGAACCCCTGGAGTGGGACTTGAACCCACAACCTTCTGCTCGGAGGTGAGAATGCTACCCACTGAGCCACGGCTGACAGGTAGTCAAAAAAAACTGCAACTACTTTGTGTACAGAGAAACACCACAGAAATAAGAACAATGGCCTCTGTTGAGTGTCCGAGTGCCAATTGGCTCCCATGTTTGGCCACGCATTTGAAAAGCAAGACTTTGGGCGTAAAGTGCTTTGGTATATCCTGGGGACTTGCTACGGTATTATATAAAGCAAAATACTGCGGATGCTGGAAATCTGAAATAAATACATGATTTTACTGTGTCAGAACTGGAAGAAGTTAGAGATGGAGCAGGTTTTTAAGCAAGTATCGGGGCAGGGAAAGGGGGGAGGGGAGGAAAGAACAAAAGGGAAGGTCTGTGATAGGGTGGAAGGCAGGAAAGATTAGAGAGACAAAAGGGATGATGGTGCAAGGTGAAAGGGGTCGGTAATGGGTCAAGTTAAGAAACAAAAGATGGGTCTGGATGAAGTGTAAATGGGAATGGTAGAATGATCAACAGCTGCCGTGTGAAAAAAAAATAGGAGCAGAGGTTCTGGTCTGAAATTGTTGGACTCGATGTTGAGTCCAGAAGGCTGTAAAGTGCCTAATTGAAATATGAGGTGCTGTTCCTCGAGCTTATGTTGAGCTTCGTTGGAACAGTGTAGGAGGCCGTGGACAGAGAGGTCAGAGTGGGAGTGGAGCGAAGAATTACAGTGACAGGCGACCGGAAGCTCGGGGAGACACTTAGGGACTGAACGGAGATGATCCGCAAAGCGGTCACCCAATCTACGTGCTACCAACTGAGCCAAGGCTGACACAAATTGATTGAGAACCAGATACAACCTGAGGAGTAGCACTGCGTGAATTTAAAATGACCTGACAATTAGCTAAAGCTATGTAATCCCCTGGTCAAACTATACCAAAAGAACAGTGCCCAGCTCTGGCCACCAACCACATGGGAGACCCCAGTTTCCTAAAACTGGAGCATAGCATCTAATGAATAAGAAAAGACGGGTGAAATCAGCTCTTCAAAAAGGTGACTGTGGTCTTGTGAATGTGTACAAGATAAATGGGGAATGAGCAAATCTGGAATATTACAATTAAATAAACAGTGACAGGGAATCAGGGGGAAAAGTCTCCACTGGCTGGAGTCATACCTAACACAAAGGAAGATGGTTGTGGTGGTTGGAGGTCAATCATCACAGTCCTAGGACATCGCTGCAGGTGTTCCTCAGGGCAGTGTTCTAGGCCCAACCATCTTCAGCTGCTTCATCAATGACCTTCCCTCCATCATAAGGTCAGAAGTGAGGATGTTTGCTGATGACTGCACAGTGTTCAGTGTCATTTGCAGCTCCTCAGATAATGAAACAGTCCATGCCCACATGCTGCACGACCTGGACAACATTCAGGCTTGGGCTGATAAGTGGCAAGTAACATTCGCGCCACACAAGTGCAAGGCAATGACTATCTCCAATAAGTGAGAGTTTAACCACCGTCCCTTGACATTACCATCACCAAATCCCCCATCATCAATATCCTGGAGTTCACCATTGACCAGAAACTTAACTGGACCAGCCACATAAATACTGTGGCTAAAAGAGCAGGTCAGAGGCTGGGTATTCTGCGGCAAGTGTCTCACCTCCTGACTCCCCAAAGTCTTCCCACCATCTACAAGGCACAAGTCAGGAGTGTGATGGAATACTCTCCACTTGCCTGGATGAGTGCAGCTCCAACAACACTCAAGAAGCTCGACACCATCCAGGACAAAGCAGCCCGCTTGATCGGCACCCCATCCACCACCTTCAACATTCACTCCCTCCACCACCGGCGCACCGTGGCTGCAGTGTGTACCATCTACAAGATGCACTGCAGCAACTCGCCAAGACTTCTTCGACAGCACCTCCCAAACCCGTGACCTCTACCACCACAAGGGCAGCAGGCACACCATCACCTCCATATTCCCCTCCAAGTCACACACATATGACTTGGCACTGTATCGGCCGTTCCTTCCTCGTCGCTGGGTCAAAATCCTGGAACTCCCTCCCTAACTGCACTGTGGGAGCACCTTCACCACACGGACTGCAGCGGTTCAAGAAGGTGGCTCACCACCACCTTCTCCGGGGCCAATTAGGGATGGGCAGTGAATGCTGGTCTTGCCAGCGACGCCCACATCCCATGAACGAATAGAAAAAAAAATAGGTCAAGGAGCTATGGATTCAAACAGCTGAAAGGCAAATTTAAGATTGATATCAAGCAATCTGTATTCATGCAGTGATCAATGCCTGAAGGAGAGGAGGGGAGATACTGGAGGGAGAGGAGGGGGAGACTGGAGGGGGGAAACTGGGGAAGGGGGTGAAGCAAGTACTATTCAGGGGTCTAAATTACATTTCTAACGCCACCTGTTACACTGGTGGGAGGTGGCTTACCGGCGGTAAAGTCCTACCGCCGGTGGTAAGCAGCGTGCACGCCTCCGGAGAAATTCAGTCGGGTCTTTGGTGGAGGCGTCAAGAGATAACGCTGCAGGTGCTGTCTGCAGGTGCAGGCTCCAACGGCCAAATTCAGTTTTTACACCCAAAGATGAGAGCAGCGCTGCATACTCATCCCCGGCTCCCAACGGGACGGGAGCTCAGGAGGCCAACTCAATTGGTGACGTCCTCCACATGGTGACGGCATCCAGCGTGCAACGCCCCCTTGGCGCTGCTCTCGCAATATTTGGTTTCCACGGCAGCCTTCCCGGCAGGCGGTCTTATGCCCTGAAAAAAGTGGTGAGAACATAGCGGATCTCGGGCGGAATCGCCCAGAGAGCAAGGTAAGTTTTTGAATTAATTTATTTCGGAATGTTTTCATTAGTTGTACCAGTGGGGAAGTGTGTGTGCGTGTGGGTCGGAAAAGTTTTCTTTTTTTCCCCCATTTCTTCAACCAACATGCCGGCAGCCTCCCGTCGGGAAACTGAGTTAGCCTCCTGACCTCCTGCCCCGTTGGGAGCCGGGGATGAGTGTGCAACGCCACTTTTTAGTGCTGCTCTCATCTTTGGCCGTTGGAGCCTGCACCTAACGCCCGCCGGTAAAATCAGCACTCGGGCGGCGACACCACCTCGAAAATGGCCGCACCTAATTTCCACCCCTCAGTGTTTTGCCAATCGGTATTTCTGAACATTGCAATTAGCTTGCTAAAGAACATCATTGTTTGAGATGCAGAAATGTACATGTGAGGAACAAGGAGTCTGCCAAAGCAGAGAAGGTGGGGAGCTGGGGGGGGCGGGTGGGCGGGGGAAGGAAAGGGAGAGAGAACTGAAAGCGCACTTGAAATCCCATCTCAGTCCCATGTTCTCAATCGGGTTGGAAAGGACTGAAGTGCTTTGCTTTGATCACGAGTCAAACACCCCATTTCGAGACAAGGCAAGAAAGCACTGGGCATCGCCCCAAACCTGTCGACAGCACTCACTTTCTCCATCAGAACAGATAAGCAAGCTTCTGCAGCAGAGAAGTCGGGGAGGCAACTTGCGCAAGTGAGTAATTGTCCATTAAAATCCTTCAAAGCTAACCGGGAGGCCGCAGCAAGACCTGCATGTGTTTTAAGGTGCTCCATTCTTTATGTGACAGCTTTGAAGTGAAGCACAGTCGAGGCCGAGAACAAAAGTACATTGTTTGCTTGAAGCGGACTAAACCAGATCACTCAGAAGTTGACAGAAGCTTGTCCCAGAGGAACGCGTGATACAACTGCTTTTGCCGGGCCGCCTTGCCCACCTTTTAACACTTTCCATCCAGCTTTTTTTCAAAAAAAGGATATTCTATCGACGGCGTTACTCCCGGGACACCACTGGGCTCGAGCCTTTGCACGCTCGCTCGTGCACGTGCGTACAACCCAACTGCACAGCTACATGGTGCATTGAGACCGAAGAGCTCACGAGACAGACACAGTTCAGCAGATGTACAGAGAAAAATCGGTGAAGGAAGGAGGTCTGAAATAAAACAGCAGAGTAAAGAACTTCACGACCTCAGCAAGTCCCAAAGCGCTTTATAGGCAATTAAGTACTTTTTGAAGTGCAGTCACTGTTGTCATGTAGCAAACACGGCAGGATAAATACTGAGCAGGATGAAGGGACCGGGTGTAATGTAGCCAAGTTTGCTGACGATACAAAGATGTGAGGAAAAACAATGTGTGAGGAGGACATAAAAAAACTGCAAAAGGACATAGACAGGCTAAGTGAGTGGGCAAAAAATTTGGCATTGGCAGATGGAGTATAATGTTGGAAATGTGAGGTTATGCACTTTGGCAGAAAAAAAAATCGAAGAGCAAGTTATTATTTAAATGGAGAAAAATTGCAAAGTGCTGCAGTACAGCGGGACCTGGGGGTACTTGTGCATGAAACACAAAAGGTTAGTATGCAGGTACTGCAAATGATCAGGAAGGCCAATGGAATCTTGGCCTTTATTGCAAAGGGGATGGAGTATAAAAGCAGGGAAGTCTTGCTGCAGTTGTACAGGGTATTAGTGAGGCCACACCTGGAATACTGCGTGCAGTTTTGGTTTCCATATATAAGAAAGGATATACTTGCTTTGGAGGCAGTTTAGAGAAGGTTCACTAAGTTGATTCCGGGGATGAGGGGGTTGACTTATGAGGAAAGGTTGAGTAGGTTGGGCCTCTACTCATTGGAATTCAGATGAATGAGAAGTGATCTTATCGAAATGTGTAAGATTATGAGAGGGCTTGACAAGGTGGATGTAGAGAGGATGTTTCTACAGATAGGGGAGATTAGAACTAGGGGGCATAATCTTAGAATTCGGGCCACCCATTTAAAACTGAGATGAGGAGAAATTTCTTCTCTCAAAGGGCTGTAAATCTGTGGAATTCACTGCCTCAGAGAGCTGTGGAAGCTGGGTCACTGAATAAATTTAAGACAGAGAGAGACAGTTTCTTAACCGATAAGGGAATAAGGAGTTATGGGGATGGGGCAGGGAAGTGGAGCTGAGTCCATGATCAGATCAGCCATGATCGTATTAAATGGTGGAGCAGGCTCGAGGGGCCGTATGGCCTACTCCTGCTCTTATTTCTTATGTTCTTCCATATAGTGCCGTAGGATCTTTTACATCCACCGAGAGGGAAGATGGGGCTTCGGTTCAACGTCTCATCCGAAAGAGAGCACCTCCTCAGCGCTGCACTGGCATGTCAGCCTGGATTCTATGCTCAAATCTCTGGAGTGGGACTTGAACCCACAACCTTCTGACTTAGCGATGAGAGTACTATCCACTGAGCCACAGCTGACACGATGGCTCAGACAGCAACTAAAAAGGAAGAGAAATGAATGTTTCGGATGGGATCGCTGGTGAGAAATGGAATGGGCGGGCGCCTTTAAATCTGTGCCTGTGACTTCTCAAACGCTGTTCTGCCCACTTCTTGGTACTTTGATCAGTTCGATAAAAAGGCTCTACTCTCAGTCCTGGTCAGGAGTCCCATCAGCAACACTAAGCCTGGATTTCCCTGTCAAAAGTTCTGCTCTTTATCTGTTCTTATTCCAAGTCATCAGTTGCAACCAACAGGAATGTTTGGCAAATGGCAGCACAACATATCCAAAAACATCTGTTCAATAATTCGTTATCACAGCTTTTTGGTATATAGCCCAATGGCAGCCCTGGATAACATGGACCATTTCCCATACCTCTGGAGCCTATTATCAACAAGAGCAGACACCGACGACGAGATTCAACACCGCCTCCAGTGCGCCAGTGCAGCTTTCGGCCGCCTGAGGAAAAGAGTGTTTGAAGACCAGGCCCTCAAAACAGCCACCAAGCTCATGGTCGACAGGGCTGTAGTAATACCCGCCCTCCTGTATGGCTCAGAGACATGAACCATGTACAGTAGACACTTCAAGTCGTTGGAAAAATACCACTAATGATGTCTCCACAAGACCCTACAGATCCGCTGGGAGGACAGATGCACCAACATCAGTGTCCTCGTCCAGGCCAACATCCTCAGCATTGAAGCACTGACCACACTTGATCAGCTCCGCTGGGCAGGCCACATTGTTCGCATGCCAGACACGAGAATCCCAAAGCAAGCGCTCTACTTGGAACTCCTACACGGCAAACAAGCCAAAGGTGGGCAGAGGAAATGTTACAAGGACACCCTCAAAGCCTCCCTGATAAAGTGCAACATCCCCACCGACACCTGGGAGTCCCTGGCCAAAGACCGCCCGAAGTGGAGGAAGTGTATCCGGGAGGGCGCTGAGCACCTCGAGTCTCATCGCCGAGAGCATACAGAAATCAAGCGCAGGCAGCGGAAAGAGCGTGCGGCAAACCAGTCCCACCCAACCTTTCCCACCTGTGACAGGGACTGTGGTTCCCGTATTGGACTGTTCAGCCACCTAAGGACTCATTCTAAGAGTAGAAGCAAGTCTTCCACGATTCTGAGGGGCTGCCTATGATGATGGACTGTAAAATTCTCAGCCTTGTTTGCAAACCCTAACATGGCCATTGCCCCTGCCTATCACTGTAACCTCCTCCAGCGTTCCTCCAATTCTGGCCTCTTATCCATCCCTGATATTTTTCGCCCCTCAATTGGCGACCGTGCCTTCGACTGTCTTGGGCCACAAGCTCTGAAATTCCCTCCCTAAACCTCTCCGCCTCTCTCTCCTCCTTTAATACGCTCCTTAAAACTGACCTCATTCACCAAGCTTTTCGGTCACCTGTCCAAATATATCCTTATGTGGCTCCATGTCAGATTTGGTTTGATAACAACTCCTTTGAAACCCCTTGTGACGTTTTACTACATTAAGGGTAGGTAGTTGACCACTCTACTCGCCCTCTGCCACGCAAGTCAGGTGCTGGTCTCAAACTGGTGTATCATAGAAACATAGAACATATAAAATAGGTGCAGGAGTAGGCCATTCGGCCCTTCGAGCCTGCACCACCATTCGATAAGATCATGGTTGATCATTCCCTCAGTACCCCTTTCCTGCTTTCTCTCCAGACCCATTGATCCCTTTAGCCATAAGGGCCATATCTAACTCCCTCTTGAATATATCCAATGAACTGGCATCAACAACTCTCTGCGGTAGGGAATTTCACAGGTTAACAACTCTCTGAGTGAAGAAGTTTCTCCTCATCTCAGTCCTAAATGGCCTACCCCTTATCCTAAGACTGTGTCTCCTGGTTCTGGACTTCCCAAACATCGGGAACAATCTATCCGCATCTAACCTGTCCCGTCCCGCCAGAATCTTGTATGTTTCTATGAGATCCCCTCTCATCCTTCTAAACTCCAATGTATAAAGGCCCAGTTGATCCAGTCTCTCCTCATATGTCAGTCTGGCCATCCCGGGAATCAGTCTGGTGAGCCTTCGCTGCACTCCCTCAATAGCAAGAACGTCCTTCCTCAGATTAGGAGACCAAAACCGAACACAATATTCCAGGTGCGGTCTCACTAAGGCCCTGTACAACTGCAGTAAGACCTCCCTGCTCCTCTACTCAAATCCCCTAGCTATGAAGGCCAACATACCATTTGCCTTCTTTACCGCCTGCTGCACCTGTATGCCCACTTTCAATGACTAATGAACCATGACACCCAGGTCTCGTTGCACCTCCCCTTTTCCTAATCTGCCGCCATTCAGATAATATTCTCCCTTCGTGTTTTTGCCCCCAAAGTGGATAACCTCACATTTATCCACATTATACTGCATCTGCCATGCATTTGCCCACTCATCTAACCTGTCCAAGTCACCCTGCAGCCTCTTATCGGGAGCGAGAGCCAGAATCCGTACCAATCCATGACCCGTAGAATCGGAATTCTGTCCCTTTCTGACCGACTCCGCCCACTTCCTCTGCCCACATCAACAGACCGAGCTCCCTCGGCCTCCCTTCTCAGCTCGCTGCCCCCAGTGCCACGTTTAAGGCCCCAAGCTATCCATGCCTTGACTCTCGGCATTAAGGAGCACAGTTGCTTGTCATGGACACGACTCTGATTAAAAGTTAGTTAAGATGTGAAAGGCTAACCACTGTTCCTATTTAGTTACCACACAAGTAGTCTCATGAATGGCATGTTCTCTTATACAACTCTTAGAAACAAATCTGTTCTTTAGTCCAACAGGAGGGGGAGGGACGGGTTTGATCGCAGAATTTTCCCATCTCAGCTACGTTTCTGTAGGGAGTCACTGGGTCCAGAGGGTCCCTCCCCACACGAAGGATAGACAATCAGAAGCAGTCTTGACATACAAAAGGTTATACTTGCTTTGGAGGCAGTTCAGAGAAGGTTCACTAGGTTGATTCCGGAGATGAGGGGGTTGACTTATGAGGAAAGGTGGAGAATGTTGGGCCTCCACTCATTGGAATTCAGAAGAATGAGAGGTGATCTTATAGAAACATTTCAGATTATGAGGGGGCTCGACAAGGTGGATGCCGAGAGGATGTTTATACTGATAGGAGAGACTAGAACGAACTAGGGAGACGAGACTAGAATCAACTTGGGGGCACAATCTTAGAATAAGTGGCCGCCCATTTAAAACTGAGATGAGGAGGAATTTCTTCTCTCAGAGGGTTGTAAATCTGTGGAATTCGCTGCCTCAGTGAGCTATGGAAGCTGGGTCATTGAATAAATTTAAGACAGAGATAGACAGTTTCTTAACCGATAAGGGAATAAGGGATTATGGAGAGCGGGCAGGGAAGTGGACCAGAGTCCATGAACGGATCAGCCATGATCGTATTAAATGGCGGAGCAGGCTCGAGGGGCCGTATGGCGTACTCCTGCTCCTATTTCTTATGTTCTTATGAGAATGATTTCCTTTGGTTACACACTGCACAGGAGACGGCCATTCGGCCCATCGTGCCTGTACGGTATGTAACCGAAGGAAACAGCTCTTTGAAAGAGCTATTCAATTATCCCACTCCTCCTGCTCTTTTCCCCACAGCCCGGCAAATTTTTCCCCTTCCAAATCCCTTTTTTGGAAGTTACTATTGAATCTGCTCCCGTCACCCTTTCAGGCAGCGCGTTCCAGATCACAAGAACTCACTGCGTAAAAATAGCTCTCCTCATTGCCCCTCTCTGGTTTTTCTACCAGTTCCTAGCGAGCGACCGTAATCAGGACATGGACCAAGGAAACATGGAGAATGTGGGAAAACACGGAGAATGTGTGGGGGGGGGGGTGGGAAATATGGAGGGATTTCACGCCCTCAGAAGGAATGAGTTTTGAAATTACAGCGACCAAAATGACTGGCAACCAGACATGTTCGAACAAGTCGCTGCCTTGCTAATATATTCACAGCGTCATTTAAGATAGACCAATCGACAAAACAAGAAACAAACCAAACACTCAGAACACAGAAGCAGGGAAAAAGAGCAACTACCTTGACAGAACGAGCACGAAGGAACCCAAGAGAGCAGGTTTGCATTTGAAATGTGTCAGAAGCACTTTAAAATATTTAAACATTCAAAAATTAAAATGTTCTTACCTTGTCCAAGAGAAGGAGCCAGGGACTGACAAGCCAGCCCTCAGCAACAGTGGATGACCACAGCACTGGCCAACTGCTACTACAACTAGACTTTGCAATCAAATCTCATTGAAACATATACATTCTTACAGGACTTGACAGGGTTGTTGTAGAGAGGTTGTTTCGCCTGGCTGGGGAGTCGAGAACTAGGGGGCACAGAATAAGGGGTCGGCCATTTAGGACTGAGATTAGGAGAAATGTCTTCACTCAGAGGGTGGTGAATCTTTCGAATTCTCTTCATAAGAACATAAAAATTGGAGCAGGAGTAGGCCATTTGGCCCCTCGAGCCTGCTCCGCCATTCAATACGATCATGGCTGATCTGATCATGGACTCAGCTCCACTTCCCTGCCCGCTCCCCATAACTCTTGACTCCCTTATCGCTCATAAATCTGGCTTCCCCAGAGGGCTATGGATGCTTAGCTGTTGAGTATATTCAAGATGGACATCGATAGATTTTTGCCTATTAAAAGAACCAGGGGATATGGGGATAGTGCTGGGAAAGTGGAGTTGAGGCTGTGAGCGTCGCTGGCAAGGCCGGCATTTAATGCCCACCCCTAGTTGCCTTGAGGAGGGAGGAGGTGGCCATGAGCTTTCTTCTCAAACTGCTGCAGTGCAGCTGTTTGACACAAATGAGAGTCTTCTGGAATCATACAGCACAGAAGGAAGCCACTCGGCCCATCAGGCCTGTGCCGGCTCTGTGAAAGAGCTATACAATTAGTCCCACTCCCCCTGCTCTATCCCCCATAAGCCCTGCAAAATTTTTCTTTGTAAGTGGAGATCCAATTCCTTTTTGAAAGTTACAACTGAATCTGCTTCCACCACCCTTTCAGACAGTGCATTCCAGATCATAATCACTCGCTGTGTAAAAAAAAATGTCCTCACTTGCCTGGCTTTTTTGCCAATTATTTAAATCTGTGTCTCGCTGGTCCACTTCACTGGGAAGTTAAGAGTCAATCACATTGATGTGGGACTGGAGTCAAATATAGGCCCAGACCGGGTAAGGACGGCAAGCTTCATTCCCTGCAAAGACATCAGTGACCCAGTTGGGTTTTTACGACAATCCGACAGCTTCATGGTCACTTTTACTGAGAAAAAGCTTTCTATTTCCAGAAAAAAAAATTTTTAAACTGAGTTCTAATTCTCAAACCGCCATGGTGGGATTTGAACTTGTGTTCTCTAGATTACAAGTCCAGTTATATAATCACTACACTTGTGGTTATGTTCCTGCGATGTGTTGGAGAATAGCCAGAGTGCAGCGCAAGCAGTGCGGCCAAGGAGCAGAATGGTCTTCCCCTTAATTACTGAGAAACCGTGTCGGACTGCCAAGTGCCCTATAGTGCAGGACATTGCAGAGGTTGAAAACAGCAAGCTTCATATTGATTAGATGACACCGACTTGGGGTTTAATAAGCCTGTAGTTCGACGGAGGAAGGGAAGGCTGAGGTAGGTGCATAGTTGCGAGGTCCTAGGAAAGAACATAACGGCGTAAGAAATAGGAGCAGGAGTAGGCCATACGGCCCCTCGAGCCTGCTCCGCTATTCAATACGATCATGGCTGATCCGATCATGGACTCAGCTCCGCTTCCCTGCCCGCTCCCCATAACCCCTTATTCCCTTATCGGTTAAGAAACTGTCTATCTCTGTCTTAAATTTATTCAATGACCCAGCTTCCACAGCTCTCTGAGGCAGCGAATTCCACAGATTTACAACCCTCCGAGAGAAGAAATTTCTCCTCATCTCAGTTTTAAATGGGCGGCCCCTTATTCTAAGGTTATGCCCTCTAGTTCTAGTCTCCTCCATCAGTGGAACCATCCTCTCTGCAACCACCTTGTCAAGCCCCCTCATAATCTTATACGTTTCAAGAGCCATAGTAAGCTTTTAAAATGATTACTCATTTTACAAAGGCTACAAAAGATAGACACACAGGAGCTCCGTGGGGACTTTTGATCTAGTCTTGCTGAGCTAGCGTGAGCAGTCAAGACGACACTCTTTCGGTCTCTTGAGTCCCTGGTATGAAATTTATGGTTGAAGCAGCTGAGTCGGCCAGTGGGGAGCAAGAAACGAGAGTCCAGTTGGAGGGACTTGGCAGCAGGGAGGTCGATCTGGAAGGTAAGTCTTGATTGGGGTATGAGGGACGGGCAGTGGGTCCTTGCAGCACAGCTTTTAGGACATTTTAAGGGATCGACGGGCACCCACTGTTAGCGCCGGAGGGGATTAAACATTGGGGCGGCGGGGGGGAGAGATTGAAGGAGAGAGAGGTGAAGGATGGGAGCAGATGGCCAGAGGAAGGTTTGTTCCCGAGGGAGCTGCTATCCCATCCGCCATCTTGCTCGTCTGCGCACATTCAGACGCTGAACTCCAAGACATTGTCAACATCGAGGCATACGAAAGCATCGGCCTTACACTAAACAGCCGTAAGACAAAGGTCCTCCACTAAACTGACCCCGCCACACAGCACTGCCCCACTGCCATCAAAATCCACGGCACGGCCTTGGATAACATGGACCACTTTCCATACCTCGGGAGCCTATTATCAGCAAGCGCAGACATCGAAGACGAGGTCCAACATCGCCCCCAGTGCGCCAGCGCAGCTTTCGGTCGCCTGAGGAAGAGTGTTCGAAGACCAGGCTCTCAAATCTGGCACCAAGCTTATGGTCTACAGAGCTATAGTGATATCTGCCCTCCTGTATGGCTCAGTGACGTGGACCATATACAGTAGACACCGCAAATCGCTGAAGAAATACCACCAACGATGTCTGTCTGCAAGATCCTACAAATCCACTGGGAGGACAGACGCAACAACGTCAGTGTTCTCGATCAGGCCAACATCGCCAGCATCGAAGCACTGACCACACTCGACCAGCTCTATTGGGCGGGCCACATTGTCCACATGCCCGACACAAGACTGCCAAAGCAAGCGCTCTACTCGGAACTCCTACACAGCAAGCGAGCCCCAGATGGGCAGAGGAAACGTTACAAGGACACCCTGATAAAATGCAACATCCCCACCGACAACTGGGAGTCCCTGGCCAAAGAACGTCCCTAGTGGAGGAAGAGCATCTGGGAGGGCGCTGAGCACCTAGAGTCTCATCGCTGAGAGCATGCAGAAAACAAGCGCAGGCAGCGGAAGGAGCGTGCGGCAAACCAGTCCCACCCACCCTTTCCTTCAACCACTGTCTGCCCCACCTGTGACAGAGACTGTAATTCCCGTATTGGACTGTTCAGTCACCTGAGAACTCACTTTTAGAGTTCGAGGGGACTGCCGATGATGATGATGAGAGTTATGTTATAATTGGCACTGTGTGAAAGTGGATGTGCATTATTAATTCATTGACTCGATTTAATAAAGGGCACGAACCAGACGTTTCAATATTGCATAGCCCTCAAACTTGTATTGGAGGTAAAGGATGTATGACAACATCCTATAAGGGCACTAGAATATCAAACAATGCCCAGTGTAAACCCAATGCTTATCAGTGATTTCCATGGAATTCGAAAGGTCCTCTGACACCTGACAAATGGAAGGAGATTTATGGCAGTACTGACACAGATGTCTACACGTTGGATAGACCTATTCTGATCAATGGCCGCATGGGTAAGAGAGAATAAAAAATAAACAATATTAATAAGGGGTGCAGGAGTATGATACCATGAGTGATCGACCAGAGTATCACAACTCCAATTCTGCACTCAAGCTTATGATCACTGGTCCATTGGGTAGGATAATGAGAGTTCGACACTGGGCCATCAGTTGGTCCCGACTTCCAATCCAGCTCGGTGGGCAGCACTCTTGCCTCTTGAGTCATAAGGTTGTGGGTTCAAGTCCCACTCCAGACACTTGAGCACTAAATGTAGGCTGACACTGCAGTGCAGTGCTGAGGGAGTGCTGCACTGACGGAGCTGCGTCTTTCAGATGAGATGCTAAACCAAGGCCTGGTCTACTCTCTGGTGTGGACATAACAGGTCCCATGGCACTATTTCAAAGAAGAGCAGGGGAGTTATTCCTGATGTCCTGGTCAATATTTATTCCTCAACCAATATCACTAAAACAGATGATCTGGTCACTATCACATTGCTGTTTTTGGGAGCTTGCTGTGCGTGTAAATTGGCTGCCACGTTCCCACATTACAACAGTGACTGCACTCCAAAAAGCTGTAAAGCACTTTGGGATGTCCGGTGGTCATGAAAGGCGCCATATAAATGCAAGTGTTTTCTTTATTTCAAACAGATGGGATGAGCATCTCCTTTGTCTACGGGAAGCAAGTGTCCAGCATCACATTACTTAGCCAGTCACAACATAGATCCTGGGGGAGGCCCACAACACCAAACCAACTCGAAAACAGTCCTGGACGGCACGACATTGGCAATCTCACTCACAGGCCACAGGACGGCTGGTGGAGGAGATGAAGAAAAGGCACTCTAGAGCGCAAAGGGTGCTCCACTGAGGTTAGTGCTGAGGCACATCGTTAAGGCAGTGCAGAGTGTTGCTCTACATCTAACCTGCAACTGCTGGATGTGGCCTGATAGAGGAAACTTAACTGTACCGAACCCGTGCTGTACCTGCCCTGGGAGTGTTTGATGGGACAGTGTAGAGGGAGCTTTACTCTGTATCTAACCCCCTGTACCTGCCCTGGGAGTGTTTGATGGGACAGTGTAGAGGGAGCTTTACTCTGTACCTAACCCGTGCTGTACCTGCCCTGGGAGTGTTTGATGGGACAGTGTAGAGGGAGCTTTACTCTGTACCTAACCCGTGCTGTATCTGCCCTGGGAGTGTTTGATGGGACAGTGTAGAGGGAGCTTTACTCTGTATCTAACCCGTGCTGTACCTGCCCTGGGAGTGTTTGATGGGACAGTGTAGAGGGAGCTTTACTCTGTATCTAACCCGTGCTGTACCTGCCCTGGGAGTGTTTGATGGGACAATGTAGAGAGAGCTTTACTCTGTATCTAACCCGTGCTCGACCTGCCCTGGGGTTGTATAATGGGACAATGTAGAGGGAGCTTTACTCTGTATCTGACTTGAGCTGGAACTGCCCTGGAAGTGTTTGATGGGACAGTGTAGAGGCAGCTTTACTCTGTATCTAACCCATGATATATCTGCCCTGGGAGTGTTTGATGGGACAGTGTAGAGGGAGCTTTACTCTGTATATAACCCCGTGCTGTACCTGCCTTGGGAGTGTTTGATGGGACAGTGTAGAGGGAGCTTTACTCTGTATCTAACCCGTGCTGTACCTGCCCTGGGAGTGTTTGATGGGACAGTGTAGAGGGAGCTTTACTCTGTATCTAACCCCGTGTTGTACCTGCCCTGGGAGTGTTTGATGGGACAGTGTAGAGGGAGCTTTATTCTGTATCTAACCCGTGCTGTACCTGCCCTGGGAGTGTTTGATGGGACAGTGTAGAGGGAGCTTTATTCTGTATCTAACCCGTGCTGTACCTGCCCTGGGAGTGTTTGATGGGACAGTGTAGAGGGAGCTTTACTCTGTATCTAACCCGTGCTGTACCTGCTCTGGGAATGTTTGATGGGGACAGTGTAGTGGGAGCTTTACTCCGTATGTAACCCATGCTGTACACAGAATGTACAGCATAGAAATAGGCCATTAGGCCCTAGTAGTCTGTGCTGGTGTTTATACTGCACACGAGCCTCCTCCAATTCCATCAACCCCATCTCAGCCATTCAGCATATCTTTCTATTTCCCTCTCTTCTCATGTACTCACAGTTTCTTTTTGAAAGCATCCAAACTATTTGCTTCAACCACATCCTGTGGTAGTGAGTTCTACATTCTAACCACACTCTGAGTAAACAAATTTTTCCTTATTTCCCCATTGGATTTATTAGTAACTATCTTGTATTATCGATTCCCCCACAAGTGGAAACATTGGGGTAGAAATTGATGTCGTTTGCACCTCCTCAGCGGGACGCAACAACTTTTCGCCCGGGCTCGGCACTCCTAATGACTCCCGCTAAATTCCGTTGGAGTTTAGCAGCGGCGGTATCCAGTAGCGCTCCGCTGCACCTCGCTGATGATGTCATCAACGTGCACAGCGACCCACTTTCGCCCCCGACTAAAAATTCAGGATTACGCCCTGAAGCTGGGCCAGACGATGATGCCCATGACAGCTTGAGGGGGCACATCCACAGTGGCTGGCTGCTCGCGTAAATAAAAAAACCCGTCTGACTTACCAGTCGCGGCTCGTTGCTTCCTTGAACGCGGTGTCCGGGATGATGGCACGGCACCGTGCCCCCACACTGGTCCAGGTCGGGCCCCGTGGCGTCTGCAGCTTGGCCCTCCTCTTTAATGGAGAGGATGGCACATCCTACGCCGCAGTGTCACTTTCCCCTCTCCCTCTGTTTCTGCCCCCTTTGCACCCCAGAGAGGATCTGGAGTGCGTTGCCGTGCACTATATTTCCTCTCGGGGGCAGTAACCCCAATTCCGCGAGTGGGGCAGGACTTCCGTGCCTGGTGCAGGAACTCCCGCCCCGCGAATGTTCCCGCCCCCAAACAGGGTGCTGCGCAATTTCCTAGCCAATCTCTCCACATACACCCTGTCCAACCCAGTCATAATTTATAGACCTCGATCAGCTCTCCTCTAAGTCTTTTCTTTTCGAAAGAAAAAAGTCCCAACCTGTTCAATCGTTCCATACCTGCCCTGGGAGTGTTTGATGGGACAGTGTAGAGGGAGCTTTACTCTGTATCTAACCCCGTGCTGTACCTGCCCTGGGAGTGTTTGATGGGACAGTGTAGAGGGAGCTTTACTCTGTATCTAACCCGTGCTGTACCTGCTCTGGGAATGTTTGATGGGACAGTGTAGAGGGAGCTTTACTCTGTATCTAACCCCGTGCTGTACCTGCCCTGGGAGTGTTTGATGGGACAGTGTAGAGGGAGCTTTACTCTGTATCTAACCCGTGCTGTACCTGCCCTGGGAATGTTTGATGGGACAGTGTAGAGGGAGCTTTACTCTGTATCTAACCCCGTGCTGTACCTGCCCTGGGAGTGTTTGATGGGACAGTGTAGAGGGAGCTTTACTCTGTATCTAACCCCGTGCTGTACCTGTCCTGGAAGTGTGTGATGGGACAGTGTAGAGGGAGCTTTACTCTGTATCTAACCCCGTGCTGTACCTGTCCTGGGAGTGTGTGATGGGACAGTGTAGAGGGAGCTTTACTCTCTATCTAACCCCCTGTACCTGCCCTGGGAGTGTTTGATGGGACAGTGTAGAGGGAGCTTTACTCTGTATCTAACCCTTGCTGTACCTGCCCTGGGAGTAGTGACGGTAAAACTGGATGACGAAAATGAGCAAGTGAATCGGGCTTTCACAAGTACAAAACTTCTCACAAAAAAAAGATTGTAAAAACTATTTAAAAAGAGAAATGCTGGAGTATGAAGTAAAGAAAACAAGTGAGCATTAAACTGACATAAATTGCAGTGAATGTTTACCATCTCTGTGTTTTTGTATAAATCCCTTCTGCACGATATCTGTTTTCACTCCTTTCCCATGGCTTTTGAGCACAGAAATTTAGAGGGAAAAAAGTTTGGCTCCTGTTTTTTTTTAATGTGAAGTAAAAAAAAAAAATCTTCTTTACATGCCTGCTGGCAGATGTAGTTCTCAACGCTGCCAGTTCCCTAAACCCACCATCTTAATCAGCATCACATAAAACTTAACACATGCTTTGAAATTTGTACCAGACTCCAAAAAAAAGACTTGGCCCCGAGGGTGTACTGCAAAAAAAACCCGCACTGCACTGCAACTTCAGCTCCTGCCGTAATTATCTTTCAACTCTGGCTGAACCAGCTATAGACCCTGGCTGCCAAGCGGAGGAAAGGTCACCGGGTCAGAGCAGCCAACTTGCGAGGTCCGAGAGGCGAGCTTTCTATTTTAAATACATTCGGGATGAAGCGTATGCCTTAACTTACGTCGCTCGAGTGCGTGAGTGCGAATGCGAGTGCGTGTTAAGTGAAAGAAAGATTTGCATTTCTGTAGCGCCTTTCACGACCACCGGACGTCCCAAAGTGTTGGCAGCCAATGAAGTACTTTTGGAGTGCAGTCACTGTTGTAATGTGGGAAACGCGGCAGCCAATCTGCGCACAGCAAGCTCCCACAAACAGCAATGTGATCATGACCAGATAATCTGTATTTTGTGATGTTGACTGAGGGATAAATATTGGCCAGTGCACCAGGGATAACTCCCTTAACTCTGCTTCAAAATAGTGCGCTAGGATCGTTTATGTCCACCTGAGGGAGCAGACGGGGCCTCAGTTTAACATCTTATCTGAAAGACGGCACCTCCGACAGTGCAATACTACCTCAGTAATATACTGGAGTGTCAGCTAGATTTTTGTGCTCAACTGTCTGGAGTGGGATGTGAACCTACAACCTTCTGACTCAGAGGCGAGGGTTCTACCCACTGAGCCACGGCTGAGTGTGTGAGTATACATACTGTCCTCAAAGGACTAAAGTGGGCCACCTCCCAAATTGGTGTGAAACATGTCCTTTTTTGTAGATAAATTAATTCTCAGGATTTGGGCATCGCTGGCAAAACCGGCATTTATTGCCCATCCCTAACTGCCCTTGAGAAGGTGGTGGTGAGTCGCCTTCTTGAACCGTTGCAGCTCATGTGGTGAAAGGGTAAGCCATATAGGACCGAGATGAGGAGAAACCTTTTCTCCCAGAGAATTGTGAACCTGTGGAATTCTCTGCCACAGAAAGTTGTTGAGGCCAGTTCGTTGGACATATTCAAAAGGGAGTTGGATGTGGCCCTTGCGGCTAAAGGGATCAGGGGGTTTGGAGAGAAGGCAGGGGTGGGGTACTGAGGTTGCATGATCAGCCATGATCATACTGAATGGCGGTGCAGGCACGAAGGGCCGAATGGCCTGCTCCTGCACCTATTTTCTATGTTTCTACGTTTACTCCCACAGTGCTGTCAGGGAGGGAGTTCCAGGATTTTGACCCAGTGACAATGAAGGAATGATTATATATTTCCAAGTCGGGATGGTGTGTGACTGGGAGGGGAATGTGGAGGTGGTGGTGTTCCCATGCGCCTGCTGCCCTTGTCCTTCTAGATGGTAGAGGTCGCGGGTTTGGGAGGTGCTGCCGAAGAAGCCTTGGCGAGTTGCTGCAGTGCATCTCGAAGATGGTGCACACTGCAGCCACGGTGGTGGAGGGAGTGAATGTTTAAGGTGATGGATGGGCTGCCGACATTACATGGATGTGCATCAATTTCACCTGATTCAGCCATGGCGAAGGCGCGCTGACTGTGCTTAGATTGTTGGTAACACCTTACTTTACCAAGTGGTTACACTCCCCAAGTGGCTCAGTTGTTAATTGCATCTCCTAGCTGAACTGTACACACCGACAGGCCTCCCGGTAATGTTCGTTCTAAGCTGCGTAGCTGTCTGCCAGTCCCGCGCAATGGCTTTCCCAATGTTAAATTCCGCGCATGCGCGAAACTGTGAATGGGCCGCGCAGCCCCTTAAAGGGGCCTCGCACCAAAAAAACAATTAGGGGAAATATTGCCTCCTGTCCCCAAATTTTCAATCTCCGGCAGCATAGCATTGTGGTAGCACTCTAAGTCAAAAAGTTGTGGGTTTAAGCCTCACTCGGGACTTGAGCGCATAGTCTGGGCTGGCACTCCAGTGCAGTGCTGAGTGAGTGTGTTGTCAAGTGCTGTCTCTTGCACGAGACGTGGAAACGAAGCCCTGCCTCCCGCTTTAGGCGACCTTACGAAATTCGAAGAGCATTTTCTCAGCGTCTTCATCAAATCGGAGCTTCCCGAGGACATACAAAAGACTAGTTTTGCTGTATAAGTGCAGGTGGTTCTTCTTTCTTCTGGTCTGCACTGCGGTGGCGGACCTTGGCTGAGGCAGCAATTCACCTCAGCATCCCTGGGTTAGCGAGGTGAAGCTTGGGTAGCACTGTCGCTGATCGGAACATACCCCGCCTCCTGTGCTGGGAAAGTACACACCCTGAGACAGTGACATGACAATCGAACAGTCTGCGGACACTCTGGGGCCGAAATTGCCCTCCGACCGATAGGGGGCGCACTCACCGATATTGAAGATTCCTCCTCTCCCCCACCCCACCCCACCCCCGCCCTGCCCCAATCCATGGGGTGGAGTGCAGAGCGAAATTCAGCTCTTCGGTTTTTTTCCCCCGGTCGGGGCGGTGTTTGGGGTGGAAGTGCCCGTGGAGTGGGGCGGACATCGCTCGGAGCCATCCGCGTCGCGCTGACGCGAAACAAAGTCCCTCCCCTTCAGTTAAAGGGGAGGGCCGCTGCGAGCCCTGCAGTTAGTTTAGTTTGGTCCACTGGGCCACCAGGGAGAGGTTTGGCCGAGCCAGCGGCCCGGTACCTGAGAGGGGGTGCCGGGCTGCCCGGCTGAACCGGCAGGCGCCATTGTCGGGCCCACCTTGGAGTCGGCCGGCAATTAAAATAAAATGGTGGCCGCTTGCAGCGCGCCCTCCCCATTAAAGGCGGTCCCGCCGCCCAGCCACTCACAGTTTCCCACCAGGGGAAGGCTGTCGGGGGCAATGAGCGGGACGGAAAGGTGTCGGAGCGTGCCCAACTGGGCGGCAACATGGGCAGCGCGGTGACGATACCCACTGGAAAACAAATGGAGGGCAATTTCATCAATGGTGGTGAGTCCTTACCGACCCATGGCCACCGCTTTGTGGTGGTCATGGCTCTGAAAGAAAGGGGCCATTTCGGCCCTCAGTGTCTAGACGCCACAGAATGGTGCCCGGGACAAATCACTGGAGCGCAATCAGCTACCCTCGACAATAAACTCATCATCATTGGCAGTCCCTCGCAATCGAGGAAGACTTGCTTCCACTCTAAAAGTGAGTTCTCAGGTGACTGAACAGTCCAATTTGGGAATTACAGTCTCTGTCACAGGTGGGACAGACAGTGGTTGAAGGAAAGGGAGGGTGGGGAGTCTGGTTTGCCGCACGCTCCTTCCGCTGCCTGCGCTTGTTTTCTGCACGCTCTCGGCGACGAGACTCGAGGTGCTCAGCGCCCTCCCGGATGCACTTCCTCCACACAAAGGGTGGTCTTTGGCCAAGGACTCCCAGGTGTCAGTGGGGATGTTGCACTTTATCAGGGAGGCTTTGGGGGTGTCCCTGTAACGTTTCCGCTGCCCATCTTTAGCTCGTTTGCTGTGAAGGAGTTCCGAGTACAGCACTTGCTTTGGGAGTCTCGTGTCTGGCATGCGAACAATGTGGCCTGCCCAGCGGAGCTGATCAAGTGTGGTCAGTGCTTCAATGCTGGGGATATTACAGCACGACAGCGGCTAAAATGATGTACACCGACAGCGGTGAGTGGAACAGGAGGAGACTCTGGATGTCCGGGAGGTAAGGGTGGGTACAGGGACACATGGCTGGAGGTCGGGCTAGGCCCTGGAGCGATTTTAAAACCACAAACGAGGATCTTAGTCAATTTGTAGCATGCGGAGTCAGTGGAGCTTGAATTCAGCCTGGTTAGAATTACCAATCTTCCCAGTAGATCGCCCCCTGAACCGTTTAAACAAAAGATTGTGTATTATAGTTTTGATCATTTTAAACATGTCCCCAGGGTCGCATTAATGGCTTATAAAGAGGAAGCATCTTCAAGACAGAACGAGTTGCTGGTGAGAAAATAAAAAAGAACTTGCATATTTCATGACCTCAGGATATCTCGATGCGCTTTACAGCCAATTAAGCACTTGTGAAGTATAGTCACTGTTGTAATGTAGGAAACACGACGGCTAATTTGCGCACAGCAAGTTTCCACAAACTGCAATGAGATAATGGTCAGATAATCAATTTTTTGTGTTGATAGAGGGTTTAATATTGGCCAGGACACCCAGGGATAACTCCCTTGCCTTCCTCCTAAATAGTGGTTGTGGGATCTTTTACGTTCACCTGAGCGAGCAGACAGGGGGGGCCTTGGTTTAACATCTCATCCAAAAGTCAGCACCTCCGACGACAGTGCAGCACTGGGAGTGTCGGCCCTGGATTATGTGCCCAAGTCTCTGGAGTGGGACTTAAACCCACAACCTTCTGACACAGCAGCAAGAGAGAGTGCTGCCCACTGAGCCACGGCTGACACTGTAAAATCTCTCACTGGTCCCACACTTACTATCATCAGATAAACCGACATATAAAGGTAATGGGCTGAATACTTATCTCAGTGTAAGTATATTGCAAAAAAACAGTATCCACCCCGCCCTCCGCCTTCCCCCCCCCCCTACTCACCCCCACCCCCCGCCCCCTCCCTCTCCGAGTCCCAGCCTAGAATCGAAGGCTAGCCACAGCCAATGACCCCCAGTCAGTGTCAATGGAGATACTACTTTAACCTCGGGATGCTTCAGGTTAGAAAAAATGTCTCTACAAACCGTGGTCGGAACCACAATCATAGACTAGTACAGCACAGAAGGAGGCCATTTGGTCCATTGAGTCTGCACCAGGTCTTTCAAAGAGTAATCCAGTTAGTCCCACTCTCCTGCTCGTTCCTCAAGTCACTGCAATTTTTTATCCTTCAAGTAGTAATCCAATTCTCTTTTCAAGCCGACTATTAAATCTGTATCCACCTCACTATCAGGCAGTGCAATCCAAATCCTAACCACTCATGATACAGTTTTTCCAATTCTTAAATCTGTGTCCTCTGGTTATCGACTCTTGAGTCAGAGGAATTAGTTTTACTCTATCCAAATCCTTCATGATTTTGAACACCTCTATCAAGTCTCTTCTTCGCCTTCTCTGCTTCTCCAGTCTATCCACGTAACTGAAGTCCCTCATCCCTGGAACCATTCTAGTAAATCACTTCTGCACCCTCTCCAAAAACGTCATGTCCTTCCTAAAGTACGGTGCCCAGAATGGGACACAATACTATAGCTGGGGCCGAACTAGTGTTTTATAAAGGTTCATCATAACTTCCTGGCTTTTAAAAGGGAATGATACTATACTCCCGTTAATTCAAAAATATTTGTCACTCAAAAGTACTTCAAATGATGCTATGTATGTAAACGTTGTAATTATGTAAGACTTGCCACCAGAGGGCGCAACTGTTGGAGGTCCAAGGGTCACCTGCACACCTCGTGCAAGGGAGTATAAAAGGTTGTCTGCCATGCTGCTTCGGCACTCTGGAGTTGTATTAAAGAGACTACGGTCACATCAGTTTTAGCTGACAGTACTCAGCCTTGTGGAGTTCTTCCATACTTAACAAATTAAATTACTTCAATAGAACACTGAAGACATCTTTGTTGAACAATTTTAATTCAAGTTAATGGATATGCAACTCTGAATTGAAAGGAGTAGAATACAGTTAGCTGCCTGACAAAGAGGAGCAAGCAGGAGATTGGCGTTTAAACAAGGCGGCCCACGAGAGGAGAAATACCAAAACAGACTTTTCTCAGGTGGAACATTTATGATTTCAACTGCACCCATGGCAAGGAGGAAGATATTTGCATTTATATACTGCCTGAGCTGATCTTCGAAGCTTCGCGAAGCACTTGCATCGGATTACACAGGATATACAACACAGAAACAGGCCATTCGGGCCAACCAGTCCATGCTCCACTCGAGCCTCCTCATCTAAATCTATCAGCATAACCCTCTATTGCCTTCCCCCTCATATGCTTGTCTAGCCTCCCCTTAAATGCATCTATACTATTCGCCTCAACCCCTCCCTGTGGCAGCAAGTTCCACATTCTCCCCACTCTCTGGGTAAAGAAGTTCCTTCTTAATTCCCGATTGGATTTCTTGGTGACTATCTTATATTGTTCTTCCCCACAAGTGGAAACACACTCTCTGTATCTGCTCTATATAATTTTGAAGACCTCTATTAGGTCACCCCCCCTCAACCTTCATTTTTCAAGAGAAAAAAGACCTAGCCTGTTCATCCTTTCCTGATATGTATACGCTTGCATTTCTGGTATCATCCTTGTAAATCTTCTCTGCACCCACTCCAGTGCCTCTATATCCTTTTTATAATATGGCGACCGGAACTGTACGCAGTGCTCCCAAGTGTGGTCTAACCAAGGTTCAATACAGGTTTAACATAACTTCGCTTCTTTTCAATTCTATCCCTCTAGAAATAAACCCTAGAGCTTGGTTTGCTTTTTTTATGGCCTTGCTAACCTGTGTCGCAACTTTTAGTGATTTGTGTATTTGTACTCCGAGATCCCTTTGCTCTTCCACCCCATTTAGATTCGTATTTTCCAAGTAATATGTTACCTCTCTATTTTTCTCTCCAAAATATACCTCACATTTATCTATGTTGAAATTAATTTGCCAATTATATGCCCATTCTGCAACTTTATTATCTTCTTGCAGTGACCAATGAATGACTTTTGAAGTGAAGGGTGCCATATTGGTTTAAAGGCCCCGCCTGCCCGCTTGGGTGGACATAAAAGATCCCACGGCCAGTATTTCAAAGAGCAGGGGGGTTCTCCCTGGTCTCCTGGCCAAGATTTATCTCTCAACCAACATCACTAAAAATCAGATTTTCTGGTCATTATCACGTTGCTGCTTGTGGGAGCTTGCTGCGTGCAAAATTGGCTGCCGCGTTTCCCACATTGGCACAGTGACTACACTTCAAAAACTAGCTCATTGGCTGTAAAGCGCTTCGGATGATCCTGAGGTCATGAAATGCGCTATATAAATAAAAGTTGTTTCTTCAGATATTCGGGGAGGAAGTTCCAGCACGCAAAGGCACAGCGGTTGAAACGATCTCCGCTGTTTGTGGAGTCGGGAACAGGGAGAGTCTCTGGGCATCAGGAAAGCGAAGGGTGCACACAGGGACCTGTGGCTGGAGATAGGGTTGGGCAAGCCCCTGGAGGAATCTTAAAGCCACGACGAGGATCTTGATCAACTTGTAGCATGTGGGGCCAGTGGAGCTTAGATTCAAGCTGGTTAGAATCACTAATCCTCCCAGTTGATCTCCCATTAAACTGTTTAAACCAAAAAATTCTGCATTATAGTTTGATCATTTTAAATGGGTCCCGAAGGTCACATTACCCTCCTTCAAAAGGAGTTCCAAGGGCCAGACTCCCTTTTTAACTAAAACACATACTTTCTTTTTTAAAAACATTTTTCCAAGCATAAACACTACAGGCGTTTGTATGGATTTCAAGCTAACTTGGGAATTTTTAGTTTTTGTTCTTGGAGAGCTTGTCTATTTCGGGAATATTATCTTCCCACTGGTAAATTTGGCCATCTTCTATCAGCGGACCACTTGAAAAGGGCAACAAGGAGGAAGATAATTGCAGAGCCTTTTTCTGAAGTTGAAAACAACTCTGCTTTCTCGCACTTTTTCAACACTGGCACTGTTTGCGCTGATTGCGCTTCCCTCGCTGCCATTTCAGAGGGCAGTAAGAGTCAGCTGACTTATTGCTGGCCTGGAGTCACGGGTGTAAGGTAGAGCAGGAAAGGGTGGCAATACTCCCTTCCCTGAAGGACATCAGTGGGCCGCTAGGGTTTCACAATCAACTCATTACCACATTTATTAAGTACATGTTTACAACTTGCTCTGGTGGGATTTGAACTCACAACCTCTTGTTTGATAGTCTAGTACAGAAGAACATGAGAAATAGGAGAACATAAGAATTAGGAGCAGCAAGTACATTTGCAAGGGAAAGACTGCACTATTTGCCACGTCTTGCCCAGCAAATGTCCTTAAAACTCTTGCACCTGATAAAAGCAAGCGTATAGCCTACTTTTACCAGCGTAAGAGTTTTAAAATATAGAAAAAACATATAAAAATAAAATTTAAAAACACATTTTTCTGTTAAAAACCCTACCCACAAAGTTAAGTTTATTTTTAAACCTAATTACAAAGCTTTTTAAAAAAAAAATCAGAAAAATATATTTTATTTCTAAGACATTTATTAACTTTAATTTCAATTAATTTTAATTATGTGAGGTGTGTTATTTATTTTTTATGTTGTGTTTAGTGTGTTTGGGTTTTTTCCCTCATTAATAGCAATGAGAACTGCTCGATACGGAGTTATTGCTGTTAATGAGAAAGTTGTGAAAGACTGCACCTGATTGGCTGAGCACTCACACGTGACTGCACCGTCTGCGTGGGAACCTGGAGGAACGGGAGCGCGCTCCGCAGTGCGGGAAGAGAAGGCCTCCCCACCGGAATCCTACGCTCCTCCCGGACTACCGGGTAAATTCGTAAAAATTCCCCGGTCGGAGGCGTTCGTCTGAAAGAAGCCTCCGACCGAAATTTCAGGGCCAATTATAGAAACATAGAAAATGGGTGCAGGAGTAGGCCATTTGGCCCTTCTAGCCTGCACCGCCATTCAATGAGTTCATGGCTGAACATGCAACTTCAGTACCCCATTCCTGCTTTCTCGCCATACCCCTTGATCCTCCTTTTTGAATATATTTAGTGAATTGGCCTCAACAACTTTCTGTGGTCGAGAATTCCACAGGTTCACCACTCTCTGGGTGAAGAAGTTTCTTCTCATCTCGGTCCTAAATGGCTTACCCCTTATCCTTAGACTGTGTCCCCTGGTTCTGGACTTCCCCAACATTGGGAACATTCTTCCTGCATCTAACCTGTCTAACCCCGTCAGAATTTTAAACGTTTCTATGAGTATGAGGTCCCCTCTCATTCTTCTGAACTCCAGTGAATACAAGCCCAGCTAATCCAGTCTTTCTTCATAGGTCAGTCCCGCCATCCCGGGAATCAGTCTGGTGAACCTTCGCTGCACTCCCTCAATAGCAAGAATGTCCTTCCTCAGGTTAGGAGACCAAAACTGTACACAATACTCCAGGTGTGGCCTCACCAAGGCCCTGTACAACTGTAGCAACAGCTCCCTGCCCCTGTACTCAAATCCCCTCGCTATGAAGGCCAACATGCCATTTGCTTTCTTAACTGCCTGCTGTACCTACATGCCAACCTTCAATGACTGATATACCGTGACACCCAGGTCTCGTTGCACCTCCCCTTTTCCTAATCTGTCACCATTCAGATAATAGTCTGTCTCTCTGTTTTTACCACCAAAGTGGATAACCTCACATTTATCCACATTATACTTCATCTGCCATGCATTTGCCCACTCACCTAACCTATCCAAGTCGCTCTGCAACCTCATAGCATCCTCCTCGCAGCTCACACTGCCATCCAACTTAGTGTCATCCGCAAATTTGGAGATACTACATTTAATCCCCTCGTCTAAATCATTAATGTAAACAGCTGGGGCCCCAGCACAGAACCTTGCGGTACCCCACTAGTCACTGCCTGCCATTCTGAAAAGTCCCCATTTACTCCTACTCTTTGCTTCCTGTCTGACAACCAGTTCTCAATCCATGTCAGCACACTACCCCCAATCCCACATGCTTTAACTTTGCACATTAATCTCTTGTGTGGGACCTTGTCGAACGCCTTCTGAAAGTCCAAATATACCACATCAACTGGTTCTCCCTTGTCCACTCTACTGGAAACATCCTCAAAAAATTCCAGAAGATTTGTCAAGCATAATTTCCCTTTCACAAATCCATGCTGACTTGGACCTATCATATCACCTTTTTCCATATGCACTGCTATGACATCCTTAATAATTGATTCCATCATTTTACCCACTACCGATGTCAGGCTGACCGGTCTATAATTCCCTGTTTTCTCTCTGGGGTTACATTGGCTACCCTCCACGTGATAGGAACTGATCCAGAGTCAATGGAATGTTGGAAAATGACTGTCAATGCATCCGCTATTTCTAACGCCACCTCCTTAAGTACTCTGGGATGCAGTCCATCAGGCCCTGGGGATTTATCAGCCTTCAATTCCATTAATTTCCCCAACACAATTGCCCGACTAATAAGGATTTCCCTCAGTTCCTCCTCCTTACTAGACCCTCTGACCCCTTTTATATGCGGATGGTTGTTTGTGTCCTCCTTAGTGAATACCGAACCAAAGTACTTGTTCAATTGGTCCGCAATTTCTTTGTTCCCCGTTATGAATTCCCCTGATTCTGACTGCAGGGGACCTACGTTTGTCTTCACTAACCTTTTTCTCTTTACATATCTATAGAAACTTTTGCAATCCATCTTAATGTTCCCTGCAAGCTTCTTCTCGTACTCCATTTTCCCTGCCCTAATCAAACCCTTTGTCCTCCTCTGCTGAGTTCCAAATTTCTCCCAGTCCCCGGTTCGCTGCTATTTCTGGCCAATTTGTATGCCACTTCCTTGGCTTTAATACTATCCCTGATTTCCCTTGATAGCCACGGTTGAGCACCTTCCCTTTTTTATTTGTTGTAGTTCATCCATGCGGTCTCTAAATGTCTGCCATTGCCCATCCACAGTCAACCCCTTAAGTATCATTCGCCAATCTATCCTCGCCAATTCACGCCTCATACCTTCAAAGTTAGCCTTCTTTAAGTTCTGGACCATGGTCTCTGAATTAACTGTTTCATTCTCCATCCTAATGCAGAATTCCACCATATTATGGTCACTCTTCCCCAAGGGGCCTCGCACAACGAGATTGCTAATTAATCCTCTCTCATTACACCCAGTCTAAGATGGCCTCCCCCCTAGTTGGTTCCTCGACATATTGGTCTAGAAAACCATCCCTTATGCACTCCAGGAAATCCTCCTCCACCGTATTGCTTCCAGTTTGGTTCGCCCAATCTATGTGCATATTAAAGTCACCCATTATAACTGCTGCACCTTTATTGCATGCACCCCTAATTTCCTGCTTGATGCCATCCCCAACATCACTACTACTGTTTGGAGATCTGTGCACAACTCCCACTAACGTTTTTTGTCCTTTGGTGTTCTGCAGCTCTACCCATATAGATTCCACATCATCCAAGCTAATGTCCTTCCTAACTATTGCATTAATCTCCTCCTTAACCAGCAATGCTACCCCACCTCCTTTTCCTTTTATTCTATCCTTCCTGAATGTTGAATACCCCTGGATGTTGAGTTCCCAGCCCTGATCATCCTGGAGCCACGTCTCTGTAATCCCAATCACATCATACTTGTTAACATCTATTTGCACAGTTAATTCATCCACCTTATTACGGATACTCCTTGCATTAGGACACAAAGCCTTCAGGCTTGTTTTTTTAACACCCTTTGTCCTTTTAGAATTTTGCTGTACAATGGCCCGTTTTGTTCTTTGCCTTTGGTTTCTCTGCCCTCCACTTTTCCTCATCTCCTTTCTGTCTTTTGCTTTTGTCTCCTTTTTGTTTCCCTGCATTGGTTCCCATCCCCCTGCCATATTAGTTTGCCCTCCCCAACAGCACTAGCAAACACTCCCCCTTGGACATTGGTTCCGGTTCTGCCCAGGTGCAGACCGTCCGGTTTGTACTGGTCCCACCTCCCCCAGAACCGGTTCCAATGCCCCAGGAATTTGAATCCCTCCCTGCTGCACCACTGCTCAAGCCACGTATTCATTTGCGCTATCCTGCGATTCCTACTCTGACTAGCACGTGGCACTGGTAGCAATCCCGAGATTACTACTTTTGAGGTCCTACTTTTTAATTTAGCTCCTAGCTCCTTAAATTCGTTTCGTAGGGCCTCATCCCTTTTTTTTTTACCTATGTCGTTGGTACCAATGTGCACCACGACAACTGGCTGTTCTCCCTCCCTTTTTAGAATGTCCTGCACCCGCTCCGAGACATCCTTGACCCTTGCACCAGGGAGGCAACAAATCATCCTGGAGTCTCGGTTGCGGCCGCAGAAACGCCTATCTATTCCCTTTACGATTGAATCCCCTATCACTATCGCTCTCCCACTCTTTTTCCTGCCCTCCTGTGCAACAGAGCCAGCCACGGTGCCATGAATTATATTATGTGTCAAGAAGAAAAGGCCACCCTGCACTGTGCAGTTAGAACTTTCGAAGTGTGACCTCGTTTGTTTCTAACACGGATAGCTCAGCAGACCGACACATTCAAAAAAAAAACAGTCATTGGTCTGTGGCTGACCTTAAATTTCTGATACTTAAAATTGGATGTTGAAGAGAAAAAGCAAGCAGAAATGTTCTAAATCATATATCACTTAAGTGTGAAGGGGTGTCAGTGCCAGGGTATGGAATATATCAGCTCCCCAGTGTCACCGTCAAGCACGCTCAGATCGGCATCAGTTCGATGCAGGATAAAGGTTCCTCAGCCCTAACCTCACAGACTTGTTTCCATTTCATGAAATGCTGCAGGGCAGCTGATGTGGGAACCGTTCTGGGGTCCATCCCGCTGGGAGGGGGGGTTAAAGCTGCAGCAAACATGTCTCACACTGAACCCCGACATCCAGCAGGTAGAGGACACTTTCATCCCCATCTGTCTGGGCTACAGTCAAACCCAGAGCTGAAAAACAGTGTTTAATCCCCGTTCCGTCCACTCCCCTGCTTCAAAATCATTTTAGATAGAGAGAGAAAAAGAAAGAGGAAAGAGACAGACAACTATATCGAAAGAAAACCTGGAAGAACAAAGGAGGAAGGAAGGAGGGAAGGAGGGAGGGAGGGAGGAGGGGGGAGGCAGGAAGGAGGGAGGGAGGGACAAAGGAGGGGAGAAGGAGGGGGCAAGGAGAGAAAAAGGAGAGGAGAGGGGAAAGAGAAAAATAACAACTTGCATTTCTATAGCGTCCCCATGACCTTGGGACACCCCGAATCACTTTTCAGCCAATGAAGTACTTTTGACATGCAGACACTGCTGTAATGTAGGAAACGCAGCAGCCAATTTTCAAGCTCCCAAAAACAGCAATGTGGTAACGACCAGACAATCTGCTTTAGTGATGATGACTGAGGGATAAATATTAGCCCAGGTCACCGGGGAGAACCCTGTTCTTCTTCAAAATAGTGCCATGAGATCTTTGACATCCACCTGAGAGAGCAGACGGGGCCTCGGTTTAACGTCTCATCCGAAAGATGACACCTCTGACAGTGCAGTGCTCCCTCAGCACCCACACTGGAGTGTCAGCCTTGATTATGTGCTCAAGTCTCTGGAGTGGGACCTTCTGACTCCGAGGCGAGAGTGCTCCCCACTGAGCCACGGCTGACACATAATATCAGACAGTAATTCTACTTGAACTGTAAGATGTACGAACACAATTACTAGTTCGTAATTAACAGATGACTGTTGCTCAATAAAACCTGCCGTGTTTTAACGAGCAACTAGTGAGCATGTCAGCAAGCAATGACACAGTGCACACAAGACGACAGTGGCTGCCAGGAAATTCAGATATTGAATCAGCTCCTGTTTTAAAAAACACAAGCTGCTTATCAGTTGCTTGAATTCTGAGCAACAATGCGAGGGCCTCAGTTAACGGAGGAAGCTGTGGGCCGAAAACTGGGGCCTCGCCGGTTGTGTACGATGTGTGAATGGACCCGGTGAGGCCTCGCAAATAGTGGTTCCCGGTGCCTGATGCGTTTGCGCCGAGAACCAGCTTTTCCGATCTGTCAAAATTACAGATCACACTCATCCCCGCAGGAAGCACAACCGCCGGATTGAGCTATTTGCCCAACTCTTGCCCAGCGTATGTCCTTCAAACTCTTGTGCCTGGTAACAGCAGGCGTATAGCTAACTTTTACAAGCATAAGAGTTTTAAAACATAGAAAAATTAAATGTAATCATTCATTTTTATATTAAAAACCCTGTCCATTAAGGTAAGTTTATTTTTTAACCCTTTTAAAACACATTGTCAGTGATAGGGGCTCTTAGTTCTTCTGAGGATTTTGGGTGCTTGAGCGTTTCTTGGTAGTGTAGTGGTTAGAATCTCGGCACTCTCAGCGGCCCGGTTTCGATTCCCGGTCAAGGAATCGACTTTTTGCTAGTATCCATGCTGTGGCTCAGTGAATAGCTCACTCACCGCTGAATCACAAGGTCGTGGGTTCAAGCCCCACTCCAGAGAATTCATCTAGGCTGACACTCCAGTGCGGTACAGAGGGAGCACTGGAAAAGTGGGAAGTGCCGTCTTTCGGATGAGGCGTTAAACCGAGGTCCCGTCTGCCCTCTCGGGTGGATGTGAAAGGATCCCACGGCACTAATTAACAGCTGACGTGTGATGCTAGTGGTTAGTACACTGGCGCAGCAACCTCGGTTCGTATCCGAGTCACGGCACAGCTTGCTTCATATTCCGGCACAGACCCGATGGGCCAAATGGCCTCCTTCCACATATGAACATAAGAATTAGGAGCAGGAGTAGGAAATTTGGCCCCTCGAGCCTGCTCCACCATTCAATGAGATCATGGCTGATCTTCTACCTCAACTCCACTTTCCTGCACTGTCCCCATATCCCTTGATTCCCTTAATATTCAAAAGTCTATTGATCTCTGTTTTGAATATACTCAACAACTGAGCATCGACATCCCTCTGGGGTAGAGAATTCCAAAGATTCACCACCCTCTGAGTGAAGAAGTTTCTCCTCATCTCAGTCCTAAATGGCCGATCCCTTATTCTGAGACTGCAACCCCTGGTTCTAGACTCCCCAGCCAGGGGAAACATCATCCCTGCATCTACCTGTCCAGCCTGGTAAGAATTTTGTATGTTTCAATGAGATCATCTCTCATTCTTCAAAACTCTAGAGAATATAGGCCTAGTCTACTCAATCTTTCCTCATAGAACAATTCTATGCCGTAAACATCTATGCTTCTTTGATGAGGCTGCTCAGCTTCCCAGAGGATTACGCACAGTCGATTCTACTCTAATGAAACTACAGTAAATGCAACCCCAAGGTCTGGCAACGGGCAGGGATGGCGCTGCCCAAAATGAATGTCTAACAAGCCCCCCAATCCATTTTCCCGCTCCAATGTATTTGCTTCATGGGTTCTTTGCTTAAGAATTCATAGCAACACATTGTTACTAAGAACAAGTTGGTTTATTAGCAAAGGTTTAACAATCACGCTAAACATTACCAGTTCATCCACCAGGCTCACAACCACTTGCTTCATCCCCCGAACCCAACTGGCTGGGGTTTTATTGAGTCTTGTGAATATCACGTGACTGGCTCAGCCATTCTCAACTCAACAGCTCTACAACTATTTTGGTTGTATCTGTAAATCAAATGCCCCCTGATTAAAGGGGGGCACCAAAACCAACACATTAAACAAATTAAACTTTTGACAGTAACTTAATTCAAATTAAAATTTGGTTGCCGGGGGTGATGATGAACTCCAGTCCCTCCGGCGCCCACCTCTCGTGGAAGGCCGCGAGCGTACCGGTGGACACCGCGTGCTCCATCTCCAGGGACACCCTGGTTCGGATGTAACCGCGGAAGAGAGGCAGGCAGTCGGGCTGAACGACCCCCTTGACCACCCGCTGCCTGGACTGGCTAATGGCCCCCTTTGGCCATGCCCAGGAGCAGTCCTATGAGGAGGCCTTCGGACCGACCCGCTCCCTTCCGCACAGGGTGCCCAAAGATCAGGAATGTGGGACTGAAGTCCAACCAGAATTTGAGGAGCAGCCCCTTCAAATAATGGAACAAGGGCTGCAACCTCGCACATTCCATAACCGGTGAGCATACTCACAGGTGAATACATTACACCCGCCAAATTTAAGCCCCCAGCCACAGTTGGGCCCTGATCCTGTCAGTGCCGTCACTCGAATGCAGCAGGAATGTGTGAGAGATAAGCTTACGAGGAAATACGGCACAACCAGTCCATGCCAGGTCCGGTCTATAAGCTGTATGTATCTGAAAGGACTGTACAACTTCTAATGTACCCTGCATCCGGTAAGGTGCTATAATATTTTTGCTCATTCTATTTATCAAAAAAATACATAATACAGACGATGACACGAGAATTCAATTCCCAATTGTGACAGGCAGCAACCCACCTCAGTCCAACTTCCATACACACACCTACTACTGTTTGTGAGCGTGTGTGAGTGTGTGTGAGTGTGTAAGTGTGAGTCTGTGAGTGTGTGTGTGTGTGTGTATGGTCCAGGTCGGTGATTGGAGCGTGGGCAGATACAGCAGAAGCGGCGAGAGACTGTGGAGGGATGTGGTCGGGTCCCGGGAGAGGCGTGAGTTCGGGTCCAAGGACCCCGGGGCAGCACGGGCCAGCCCCACACTGCGATATGTGTGCGCACTAGGTCCCTGCAGCAGAGCTGGTCTCCAGTCATCCTGGTTAATCCTTGCCACTGGACCAAGCTCTGTCAAGCCCGTGTGGTGGCTGGTGTGCAACGGTCACCACATGTTAAAAAAAATCCACGCACAGGCATCTTCCACCCCCTCAACATGTAGTTCGGGATCTGGAATATTAGGTCCTTCATTGAAACACTTGTGAACTCATCTCTTTTTGGTGTGGAAGCAAGTCATCCTCGATACGAGGGACTGCCTATGATGACAGTTCAGACTCCAGCCCACTATTCACCTTCCTCTACTTTGCTGCACTATTGATGGAATGTCCATGCACTCTGGAATTCTCTTCCCAAACCTTCCCTCTTATCTCTCCAGCTTTTAAAAAGAAAAATCACACCTCAATCATCTTTCCTAACCTCTGCTCAGTGACAATTCTCCTCCCCACCCGCACGTGAACTTCCTCGTTACATCTCGCTACATAAAACGCGCGTTACATATAATTAGGAACATAGGAAAAGGAGGAGGCCATTCAGCCCCTCAAGCCTGTTCCGCCGTTCAACTAGAACATGGCTGCTCTCCATCTTAAAAGAAAAAAGAATTGCATTTATATAGCGCCTTTCACGACCATTGGACGCCTCAAAGTGCTTTACAGCCAATGAAATACTTTTGGAGTGCAGTCACTGTTGTAATGTGGGAAACGGGCAGCAAACATGCGCACAGCAAGCTCCCACAAACAGCAATGTGTTAATAACCTATTTTTGTTATGTTGATTGAGGAATAAGTATTAGCCAGGACACTGGGGATAATTCCCCTGCTCTTCTTCGAAGTAGCGCCGTGGGATCTTTTACGTCCACCTGAGAGGGCAGACGGGACCTCCATCGGTGCAGCACTCCCCCAGCATTGCACTGGAGTGTCAGCCGAGATTTATGTGCTCAAGTTCCTGGAGTGGGACTTGAACTCACGACCTTCTGACTCAGACGCGAGAGTGCTATCCACTGAGCCAAGGCTGACGCTCCAGTCACCCGCCTCGGTTCCGTAACCTGTAATACCCCTTGGCCACCAAATATCTGTCCAACTCAGTTTCGAACTTTTCAATTGGCCCCCAGCCTCAACAGCTGTTTGAGGGAGAGGGTTCCAGATTTCCACTACTCTTTGTGCAGTGGAATTAAAAGTCAGGTTGTACAATTGAGTCTCACATTTCCCTGCTTCTCCCTCAGTGGGTTGGATTCTGATAACATTAACGAGTTTATAGGTTAAATGATCAACCTGGCCCCATACCAACAGAAACTTGCCCCAATGGTTTCAGTGGAAGCATAGGTACAGAAGGAGGACATTCAGCCCCTTCGAGCCTGTCCTGCCATTCAATAAGATCATGAGCATTCTGTGCCTCAACCCTCATTTAACTGCCTTTGCTCCATATCCCTCAATACCCTTATTAAACGCAAGTCCATCGATCTCGGTCCTGAAAGCTCCAATTGACTCCCAGCATCCACAGCCTTTTTGGGGAGAGCGATTCAGATTTCCACTACCCTGTGTGTGGAAAAAGTCGTTCTTGATTTCGCTCCTTAATGACCTAGCTGTAATTTTAAAATAACACCTCCTTGTTCTGAATTCCACCAGCACAGGAAATAGATTCTGTGACGGAGGGTCATCGACCTGAAACGTTAACTCTGTTTCTCTCCACAGATGCTGCCTGACCCGCTGAGATTTCCAGCATTTTCTAATTTAATTTCAACTTCCAGCATCCGCGGTATTTTGCTGTTGAATTAGATTCTCTGTATGTACACTATCGAAACCAGGTATCATTTTAAACACTTCAATTAGATCACCCCTCAAAAATGCAAACTCAAGGGAATACAAGTTTATGCAACCTGTCCTCATAATTAAACCTGTTTGAGCCCTGGTATTATTCTGGAGAACCTGTGCTGTATCCTCTCCAAGCGATTCATCGTATCCCCTTCATCTCCCGTCATGTATGGTGATGTCTGTGAGGGCTGGCAGACTCACCTGTTTCATGGCGGTCTCTCCGATTTTGTCCGAGTGCTTGCGGATGCTCTCCAGGAAGTCCTTCAGGTCAGACATGGAAATCTCCTTTATCTCCTCCCGTAATCTGGGGATATTCTCCACCATTATCGTGCAGAAGCGATAGGGGTTCACCCGAGGCAAGAACGTATGTTCCATGTGCTCCATAGTCTTCAGTGCAGGATAGTGTCTAATGGGAGAGGGTAAAAAGTATGACAGAGAGGGAGAGAAAGAGGGGAGAAAGAGGGAGTGAGTGAGGGTGAAAGAGGGAGAGAGTGAGGGTGAGAAAGCGCGAGAGAGAGGGAGAGAGTGAGAGTGAAAGAGAGAGCGCGAGAGAGTGAAAAGGAGAGAGTGAGGGTGAAAGAGAGAGTGAGAGAGATAGAAAGAGAGAGTGAGAGAGATAGAAAGAGGGAGGGGGTGAGAGAGAGTAAGAGAGAAAAAGAGCGAAAGAGAGAGTGAGAGGAAGAGAAAGAAAGTAAGAGAGAGGGAGTGAGAGTGAGAGACAGAGGCAGAGAGCAAATGAGTGAGAGAGTGAAAGACAGAGAGATTCAGAGTGTGAGTGAGTAAGAGAAAGAGTGAAAGATTGAGTGAGAGTGAGTAAAAGAGTAAGAGTGAGAGAGAAAAGAGGAGGGGAGTTGGAGGGAGGGAAGGAAATGAAAGAAAGAGGAACATTGGTCAGTAAATCTGTTCATTATTCCTCATTGTCTTGACAATTTTCCCCTAAATTCGTATGGACTCCACTGCAGCTTCAGAGAGGGCCAGCATTTATTGCCCATCCCGAAGGTGATGGCAGGCCGCCTTCTGGTTTTGATCCAGTTAAGTGGCATGCTAGGGCACTTCAGAGGGCAGCAAACAGCCAACCACATTGGCATGGGTCTGGAGTCACATATAGCCAGACCGGGTAAGGGCGGCAGATTTCCTTCCCTAAAGGACATCAGTGAACCAGATGGGTTTTTTTAAAACCAAAATCCGACAGCTTTGTGGTCATTTTTAAGAACATAAGAAATAGGAGCAGGAGTAGGTCATTTGGCCCCTCGAGCCTGCTCCGCCATTCAATACGATCATGGCTGATCTGATCATGGACTCAGCTCCACTTCTCCACCCGCTCCCCATAACCTTTTCTCCCTTATCACTCAAAAATCTGTCTATCTCCGCCTTAAATATATTCAATGACCCAGCCTCCACAGCTCTCTGGGGCAGAGAATTCCACAGATTTACAACCCCCTGAGAGAAGAAATTCCTCCTCATCTCAGTTTTAAATGGGTGGCCCCTTATTCTGAGACTATGTCCCCTAGTTTTAGTTTCCCCTATGAGTGGAAATATCCTTTCTGCATCCACCTTGTCGAGCTCCTTCACTATCTTATAAGTTTCAATAGAATCACCTCTCATTCTTCTGAACTCCAATGTGTATCGTTCCAACCTACTCAACCTATCCTCATAAGTCAACCCCCTCATCTCCGGAATCAACCTAGTGACCTTTCTCTGAACAGCCTCCAATGCAGGTATATCCAGGTGTGGCCTCACCAATACCCTGTACAGTTGGAGCAGGACTTCCCTGCTTTTATACTCTATCCCTCTTGCAATAAAGGCCAACATTCCATTTGCCTTCCTGATCACTTGCTGTACCTACATGCTAACGTTTTGTGTTTCATGCACAAGGACCCCCAGGTCTCTCTGTACTGCAGCACTTTGCAATTTTTCTCCATTTAAATTCTAAATTGCTTTTCTATTATTTCTGCCAAAGTGGATAACCTCACATTTTCCCACACTATACTCCATCTGCCAAATCTTTGTCCACTCACTTAGCCTGTCTATATCCCTTTGCAGATTTTTTGTGTCCTCCTCACAATTTACTTTCCCACCCATCTTTGTATCATCAGCAAACTTGGCTACATTACACTCGGGCTCTTCATCCAAGTCATTAAAGTAGACTGTAAATAATTGAGGCCCAGCACCGATCCCTGCGGCACCCCACTAGTCACTGTTTGCCAACTGGAAAATGACCCATTTATCCCGACTCTCTGTTTTCTGTTAGTTAGCGAATCCTCTATCCATGCTGATATATTATCTCCAAACCCATGAACTTTTATGTGGCACCTTATCGAATGCCTTCTGGAAATCCAAATACACCACATCCACTGGTTCCCTCTTATCCACCCTGCTCGTTACATCCTCGAAGAACTCCAGCAAATTTGTGAAACATGATTTCCCTTTCATAAAACCATGCTGACTCTGCTTGATTGAATTATGCTTTGCCAAATGTCCCACTACTGCTTCCTTAATAATGGACTCCAGCATTTTCCCAACGACAGATGTTAGGCTAACTGGTCTATAGTTTCAAGCTTTTTGTCTGCCTCCTTTTACTGAGATCAGCTTTTTAATTCCAGAACTGAAGTTATTGTAATGGGGCAGATGCAACAGCCAAGTGTGCACAGCAAGATCAAAGAGCCTTGAGTTAATCTGTTTTTGATGCTGTTGGCCGTGGGAGAATGTTGGCGAAGAAAAGTTCCTGCTTAACTCCAAATAGTCCCATGGGACCCATTGAGTCCATTTGAGAAAGAGACTTGTTTTCAGCAAAGCAAATCAAGGGTGGTGCCAACAATGAATGGTCAGTTGGGAAGGAAGAATGTGTTGGGGATAGATAATATCCACATTTGTTAAAGAAATAGAACAAATATTTGCACTGCACTGTGCCTCATCATAAAATTGAAACAACAAAGTATTTTAAATGGTGAATCGCTTTCAAAGTACAGTAACTGTTACAAGTCCCGTTCACCTTACGGGCATCTAGGCCCTAAGCTCTGGAATTCCCTCCCTAAACTCTCTCTCCTCCTTTAAGACAGTCCTTAAAACCTACCTCTTTGAGCAAAGTTTTGATCACCTGTCCTAATAGCCCGTTGAAAAAGACTTGGATTTATATAGCGTCTTTCACGACCACCGGACGTCTCAAAGCGTTTTATAGCCAATGAAGTACTTTTGGAGTGTGGTCACTGTTGTAATGTGGGAAACGCGGCAGCCATTTTGCACACAGCAAGCTCCCACAAACAGCAATGTGATAATGACCAGATAATCTGTTTTAAGTTATGTTGATTGAGGGATAAATATTGGCCAGGTCACCGGGGATAACTGCCCTACTCTTTTTCGAAATAGTGCCATGGGATCTTTTACATCCACTTAGGAAAGCAGACGGGGCCTCGGTTTAACGTCTCATCCGAAAGACGACACCTCCGACAGTGAAGCGCTCCCTCAGCACTGCACTAGAGTGTCAGCCTAGATTTTTTTGTACTCAAGTCCCCGGAGTGGGACCTAAACCCATAACCTTCTGACTCAGGGGTGAGTGCGCTATCCACTGAGCCACAGCTGACACTGTGTGGCTTGATGTCAAATTTTCTTTGATAACGCTCCTGTGAAGTGCATTGGGACATTTTACTACGTTACATGGGCTATATAAAAGCAATCTGTTGCTGCTCTGGGAAAACAGCCATTCTAGATCAGCCACATGCCATAAACAGCAAGGGGATTAAGTCACCAGTTAATCTCTTTATGATGGCATTGCTTGAGGGAGGAATGTTGGCCGTCAAATAGCGCCATGGGATCTTTTCACGGATACCCAAGAGGGCGGAGGCAGCCTCGGTTTAATGTCTCGTCCGAAAGGACGGCACCTCCGACAACGCAGCATCCCCTCAGCACTGCACTGGAGTGTCAGTCTGAATTCAAGAACCTTGTGCTGATTTTTTTTTCGTTCACAGGACGTGGGCGTCGCTGACAAGGCCGGCATTTATTGCCCATCCTTAATTGCCCCTTGAGAAGGTGGTGGTGAGCCTCCTTCTTGAACCGCTGCAGTCCGTGTGGTGAAGGTGCCCCCACAGTGCTGTTAGGGAGGGGGTTTCAGGATTTTGATCCAGCGACGATGAAGGAACGACGATATATTTCCAAATCAGGATGGTGTGTGATTTGGAGGGGAGCTTGGAGGTGATGGTGCCTGCTGCCCTTGTCCTTCTAGATGGTAGAGGTCGCGGGTTTGGGGATTGCTGCCGAAGAAGCCTTGGCGACAGTGCATCTTGTAGATGGTACACACTGCAACCATGGTGCGCCGGTGGTGGAGGGAGTGAATGTTTAAGAATGTTTAACAGGCTGCTTTGTCCTGGTTGATGTCGAGCTTCTTGTGCGTTGTTGGAGCTGCACTCATGACAAGATCCAACACCGCCTCCAGTGCGCCAGTGCAGCTGCAGCCTTCGGCCGCCTGAGGAAAAGAATGTTTGAAGACCAGGCCATCAAAACTGCCACCAAGCTCATGATCTACAGGGCTGTAGTGATACCTGCCCTCCTGTATGGCTCAGAAACATAGACCATGTACAGTAGACACCTCAAGTTGCTGTAGAAATATCACCAATGATGTCTCCGCAAGATCCGACAAATCCCCTGGGAGGACAGGCGCACCAACATCAGCTTCCTCATTCAGGCTAACATCCCCAGCATTGAAGCACTGACCACACTCGATCAGCTCCGCTGGGCAGGCCAGACACGAGGCTCCCAAAGCAAGTGCTCTACTTGGAGCTCCCTCACGGCAAACGAGGCAAAGGTGGGCAGCAGAAACGCGACAAGGACACCCTCAAAGCCTCCTTGATAAAGTGCAGCATCCCCACTGACACCTGGGAGTCCCTGGCCCATGACCGCCCTAAGTGGAGGAAGTGCATCCGAGAAGCTGCTGAGCACCTCGAGTCTCATCGCCGAGAGCGTGCAGAAATCAAGCGCAGGCAGCGGAAGGAGTGTGCGGCAAACCAGTCCCACCCACCCTTTCCCTCAACCACTGTCTGTCCCACCGGTGACAGGGTCTGTGGCTCTCGTACTGGACTATTCAGCCACCAAAGAACTCACTTCAGGAGTGGAAGCAAGTCTTCCTCGATTCCGAGGGACTGCCTATGATGATGATGATGACTCATCCAGGCAAGTGGAGAGTGCTCCATCGCACTTCTGACTTGTGCCTTGTGGATGGTGGAAAGGCTTTGGGGAGTCAGGAGGTGAGACACTCGCCACAGAATACCCAGCCTCTGACCTGCTCTTGCAGCCCCAGTGTTTACGTGGCTGGTCCGGTTAAGTTTCTGGTCAATGTGGAATTCAAAATCACAGCCATCTGACTTTCCCTTCTCCCCCAACCACAACTTACTTCCCTGTTCTACTTTCCTTCTCCAATTCATAGAAACACTGAAGAACCTTTCAAAAAGTGAGGGGTATTTTTCGGAATGTCTTTTTCTTGCGAGGAGAGAGAAGGTAATGGCAGGAAAAGACACTAAATAAATTGTTTACAATCTAGTCGAGTGGAGTCCTGCTTCCAATTTTCCGACAAAAAGAAAACAAATTTAAAATTTAATCTATGGCAGAAATTTGGTCGGTAAGCCAAAGTGAAATTAAAAAAACAACACAGAACAAATATATTTGCTCTCCATAACAGCATTATACATCCAAACGGGGATTAGGGGGGGAAAAAAACACAAAACAAAGCTTCGCATCAAATTATATTCTATGACTGGCAAATCGCTTGAAGATGCTTAAAAGCATGTTGCCTTCCATGATATGATGAGTTTAAGCAGCAATCCGAAGGATTACATTCATTACTGCTAATCCAAGCTTCTGCAAAGCCCCCCACCGCCCCACACACACCCCCCCCCCCTTCCCCCCCCCACACTCAGCTCCAGCAAAACCAGGGCTTTTATATCATTACAGTCTATTTTCTTCTCTCATTTGATGCCGTCAGCAATGCAATTACTGCCATGGAACATTATTATCCCTCCATCTGTTAACACAGCAGACTCCCCCCCCCCCCCACCGCCTACCTTTTTACCCAAAGCTCTTTATCTCAAATTATATCTATCAAGTAACGAAAGCCTTTCAGCGCATTTGCAAGGTCCTGACTGTTGGTCCTTTAGGTCAATATTGGAAATTAATCTGAGTTAAAACCTCTCTCGCAGTAACCCCCCCCCTCCCCTCTCCAGTGTTAAGTACTTTATTGATTAAGGCTCTTATTAACATTGGGGCATTGACCTCGGAGCTGGCACAAACAGCAACAGATTGGGGAAGGGGATGAGGGGAGGGGGGCGGGAGACGGTCAATACTGGACGACAGATGCTCTCCGAAACAGCGCGCTCCAAAGGAGATGGCTGGGTCCTGTCTCATTTTGTGTTTTCCGATGATGAAATTTCCCACTGCGCGGAGCATCCATCATGTTTTTGACAAACATCTGCCTCGTGCTCACTCAAACTCGGAGAACACAAGAAATAGGAGCAGGGACAGGCCACTTGGTCCCTCGAGCCTGCTCTGCCATTCAGTAAGATTATGGCTGATCTGATCTTGGTCTCAACTCCACTTCCCTGCCCGCTCCCCATAACCCTGAAGTCCCTCATCGTTCAAAAATCTGTCTATCTCCGCCTTAAATATATTCAATGACCCAGCCTCCACAGCTCTCTGGGGTAAAGAATTCCAAAGATTCACGACCCTCTGAGAGAAGAAATTCCTCTTCATCTCCATTTTAAATGGGCGGTCCTTTATTCTGAAACTATGCCCCCAGTTCTAGATTCCCCACCTCGAGGGCAAGCACCCTCTCTGCACCTACCCCGTCCAGCCTCCTCATAATCTGATAAGTTGCAATAAAATCACCTCTCATTCTTCTAAACACCAATGAGTACAGGTCCAACTTGCCCAACCTTTCCTCAGAAGTCAATCTCCTCATCTCAGGAATCAACCTAGTGAACCTTCCCTGAACTGCCTCCAATGCAAGTATATCCTTCCTTAAATACGGAGACCAAAACTGTACGCAGCATTCCGAGTGTGGTCTCACCAATGCCCTGTATAGAGAGCCCAGGGAATGCACAAACACTGCAAAACACTGTAGATAGAATTACACAGCCACCACACGTTAAAAAAATCCACGCACAGGCATCTTCAACCTTTCAAGATGTAGTTTGGGATCTGGAATATTAGGTCCTTCATTGAAACATCTGTGAATTCATCCCTTTTCAGCGTGGAAACAAGTCATCCTCGACTCGAGGGACTGCTTATGATGATGATTGAGTATATAGCACAGAAACAGGACATTCTATAGCGCCTTTCACGACCACCAGACATCCCAAAGTACCTCACAGCAAATGAAGTACTTTCTGAAGTGTAGTCAATGTTGTAATGTGGGAAACGCGGCAGCCAATGTGCGCACAGCAAGCTCCCACAAACAGCGATGTGATCATGACCAGATGATCTGTTTTTTGTGATGTTGATTGAGGGATAAATATTGGCCAGGACACCGGGGATAACTCCCCTGCTCTACTTCCACCCGAGAGAACGGACGGGGCCTCGGTTTGACATTTCAACGGAAAGGCGGCACCTCCAACAGTGCGGCGCTCCCTCAGCACCGCAATGGGAGCGTCAGCCCGGATTTTTGTGCTCAAGTATCTGGAGTGATAGTTGAACTCACAACCTTCTGACTCAGAGGCGAGAGTGCTGCCCACTGAGCCACAGCTGACATATTGGAAATCTGTCTGTCTGAACCAAAAACAGTTGGAGCCCAATGTTGGGAGTTGACCCGACGGTGACCCAGAGCTTGCACGAGCTGGCTTATTGCATACACTCCATCTAAATACAGTGAAACCCATTACTGAGACTGAGGAAATACAGAAACGCTTCTCATTAGTATTTCTGCGCGGCAAGACACTGCTCTTTTTTCCAGGAGCTGTATAAATCATTGTTCTTTTCCTCTTCAAATAAAAACATCGGTTACTGTGGTACTGAAACAAATTTAGGATTGGACAGTCAAAGCTGCCTGGAGACCCAACTCATAACAGTGGACTTGGCAATAATTCCAGATTTTATAAGTAACTCATGTAACATTTTCTTTTGGGGGAAAAAAATTTTCAGCGATTTTCATTAAGGTGTTCCTCATACAGTGCAATACAGTAGAAGCCTTTGTGGCATTTTAATGGTTAGACCATGTACTTATAATTACTCAGTTAGTCTGTTCAGAGAATAATTCAAGGCTTCCCTCAATGTCTTGAGGGCAGCAGGGGGGGGCGGGGGGGATGATGGGGAATGTAATATATGGAGTGATGCTGTGCCTCAGAGGCCTTATCTCGACTCTCAGAAGTTTCAAAGCACTGAATTACTTGGAAATCTCAAGGCTGTTGTGTGGGCAAGCACAGCAGCAATTGTGAGCGCAACAACAGCTCATATTTATATAGCGCCTTTAACGCAGTAGAACATTACAAGGCGCTTCATGGGGAGTGTTATAAGGAGCGGCTTAAAGGAGGAAAGAGAGGTAAAGAGGTTTAGGGAGGGAATTCCAGAGCTTGGGGCCCAGGCAGCTGAAGGCACGGCCGCCAATGGTTGATCGATTAAAATCAGGGATGCTCAAGAGGGCAGAATTAAAGAAGCGCAAACATCTGGGGGGGTTTTGTGGGGCTGGAGGAGATTACAGAGATAAGGAGGGGCGAGGCCATGGAGGGATTCGAAAATAAGGATGAGAATTTTAAATTTGAGGCATTGCCTAACCAGGAGCCAATGTAGGTCAGCGAACACAGGGGTGATGGGTGAGTGGGACTTGGTGCGAGGACACAGGCAGCAGAGTTTTGGATGACCTCAAGTTTGCATAGGGTAGAACATGGGAGGCCAGCCAAGAGTGCGTTGGAATAGTCAAGTCTGGAGACAACAAAGGCATGGGTAAGGGCTTCAGCAGCAGATGAGGTGAGGCAGGGGCGGAGTCAGGCGAAGTTACAGACCAGCACTAAGAGTTGAATGTCTTAGATCTGGTTCTGTGTAATGAGACAGGATTAATAAACAATCTCCTAGTAAAGGATCCTCTCGGAATGACTGATCAGAGCATGATTGAATTTCATCTCTAACCAGCGTACTAAGCCTAAATAAAGGAGACTATGAAGGTATGAGGACAGAGTTGGCTAAAGTGGACTGGGAAAACAGATTAAAGTGTAGGACGGTTGATGAACCGTGGTGTACATTTAAATAGATATTTCACAACTCTCAAGAAAAATATATTCCAGTGAGGAGGAAAGGGTGTAAGAGAAAAGAAATAAAGGACGGTATCCAATTAAAAACAAGGGTATACAAAGTGGCCAAAACTAGTGGGAGGACAGAAGACTGGGAAGCTTTTAAAAGCCAGCAAAGAACGACTAAAAAAATGATGAAGAAAGGGAAGATAGACTATGAAAGTAAACTAGCACAAAATATAAAAACAGATAGCAAGACTTTCTAGAGGCATATAAAAAGGAGAAGGGTGGCTAAAGTAAAATGTTGGTCCCTTAGAGGACAAGATCGGGGAATTAGTAACGGGGAACATGGAGATGGCAGAAACTCTGAACAAATATTTTATATCAGTCTTTACGTAGAGGACACGAACAATATTCTGACAGTGGATAGTCTAGGGGCTATAGGGGGGGAGAAACTTAACACAATCACAATCACTAAGGAGGTGGTACTCAGTAAGATAATGGGACTAAAGGCAGATAAATCCCCTGAACCTGATGGCTTGCATCCTAGGGTCTTAAGAGAAGTAACGGCAGGGATTGTGGATGCATTGGTTGTAATTTACCAAAATTCCCTGGATTCTGGGGAAGTCCCAGCGGATTGGAAAACTGCAAATGTAACTCCCCTATTTAAAAAAGGAGGCAGACAAAAAGCAGGAAACTATAGACCAGTTAGCCTAACATCTGTGGTTGGGAAAATGTTGTAGTCCATTATTAAAGAAGCAGTAGCAGGACATTTGGAAAAGCAAAATTCGGTCAGGCAGAGTCAGCATGGATTTATGAAGGGAAGTCATGTTTGACAAATTTGCTGGATTTCTTTGAGGATGTAACGAACAGGGTGGATAAAGGGGAGCCAGTGGATGTGGTGTATTTGGATTTCCAGAAGGCATTTGACAAGGTGCCACATAAAAGGTTACTGCACAAGATAAAAGTTCACGGGGTTGGGGGTAATATATTAGCATGGATAGAGGATTGGCTAACTAACAGAGAACAGAGAGTTGGGATAAATGGTTCATTCTCTGGTTGGCAACCAGTAACTAGTGGGGTGCCGCAGGGATCAGTGCTGGGACCCCAACTATTTACAGCATATATTAACGGCTTGGAGGAAGTGACCGAGTGTAACGTAGCCAAGTTTGCTGACAATACAAAGATGGGAGGAAAAGCAATGTGTGAGGAGGACACAAAAAACCTGCAAAAGGACACAGACAGGCTAAGTGAGTGGACAAGAATTTGGCAGATGGAATATAATGTCGGAAAGTGTGAGGTCATGCACTTTGGCAGAAAAAAAATCAAAGAGCAAGTTATTATTTAAATGGAGAAAGATTGCAAAGTGCTGCAGTACAGCGGGACCTGGGGCTACTTGTGCATAAAACACAAAAGGATAGTATGCAGGTACAGCAAGTGATCAGGAAGGCCAATGGTATCTTGGCCTTTATTGCAAAGGGGCTGGAGTATAAAAGCAGGGAAGTCTTACTTACTGCAGCTATACAAGGTGAGGCCACACCTGGAATACTGCGTGCAATTTTGGTTTCCATATTTACGAAAGGATATACTTGCTTTGGAGGCAGTTCAGAGAAGGTTCACTAGGTTGATTCCGGGGATGAGAGGGTTGACTTATGAGGAAAGGTTGAGTAGATTGGGCCTCTACTCATTGGAATTCAGAAGAATGAGAGGTGATCTTATCGAAACGTTTAAGATTATGAGGGGGCTTGACAAGGTGGATGCAGGATACTTCCACTGATGGGGGAGACTAGAACAAGAGGGCAATAATCTTAGAATAAGGGGCCGCCCATTTAAAACAGAGATGAGGAGAAATTTCTTCTCTCAGAGGGTTGTAAATCTGTGGAATTCGCTGCCTCAGAGCTGTGGAAGCTGGGACAGAAATAGACAGTTTCTTAAACAATAAAGGGTTATGGGGAGCGGGCAGGGAAGTGGAGTTGAGTCCATGATCAGATCAGCCATGATCTTATTGAATGGCGGAGCAGGCTCGAGGGGCCATATGGCCTACTCCTGTTCCTATTTCTTATGTTCTTATGTTAATCGGTGTTGCTGGAATGCTGTCTTCTTTGAATAGAGCTATGGGATCTTCAACATGGACCTGAACAGGCAGATAAGGCCTCAGTTTTACATCTCATTTGAAGGATGGCACCTCCAACAATGCAGCACTCCCTTCGTATTACACTGAAGTGCCAGCCCAGATTAAACGTTCCAATGAGTTTGGAGGAATTGAATTCAGTTCAAAGAATCTGGATATTAAAAAGCTGGTCTCAGTAAAATCGACCATGAAGCTGTCAGATTGTCGAGAAATATCCAACGAGCTCACTAATGTCCCTTCGGGAATGAAACCCGGTCTGGTCTGCATGTGATTCCAGTCCACCATCAGTATGGTTGGCTCTTAATAGCCCCCGAAATGGCCTGGTGAGCTATTCAGTTGATCAGAAAATATGGTGGAGCAGCAGTTGGACATATTTAAGTCTGAGATAGATTTACACATGATTAAATTCATTCTAACTAGAATCAAAGGGGGAATTCTATTAAAGTAGAGGTTCCTTGGATAAATTGAGAGTTTAGAGCAAAAAATGTGGTTTAAAGAGGCACATTTATTTATTTATTTGTTCTTGAGATGTGGGCGTAGCTAGCAAGGCGGCCATTTGTTGCCCAGCCCTTGAGATTTGATCATCATCATCATAGGCAGTCCCTCGGAATCGAGGAAGACTTGCTTCCACTCTTAGAATGAGTCCTTAGGTAGCTGAACAGTCTAATGTGAGAGCCACAGTCCCTGTCACATGTGGGACAGATAGTCGTTGAGGGTAAGGGAGGGCGGGACAGATTTGCCGCACGCTCTTTCTGCTGCCTGCGCTTGTTTTCTGCATGCTCTCGGCGACGAGATTCGAGGTGCTCAGCGCCCTCCCGGATGCTCTTCCTTCACTTAGGGTGGTGGAGGACCTTTGTCTTATGGATGTTTTGAGTAAGGCCCATGCTCTTGTACGCCTCAGTAGCCTCTGCATGTGCTGTAGCTCGACGACAGAGGTTGGGGTGGTCTTGGACCTGGCTTTCAAAGCCTCTCTGATAAAGTGCAACATCCCCACCGACACCTGGGAGTCCCTGGCCAAAGACCTCCCGAAGTGGAGGAAGTGCATCCGGGAGGGCGCTGAGCACCTCGAGTCTCGTCGCCGAGAGCATGCAGAAATCAAGCGCAGGCAGCAGAAGGAGCGTACGGCAAGTCTGTCCCACCCTCCCTTTCCTTCAA